>NC_058093.1:78746666-79049696 GCF_020171115.1 Neogale vison
GGGAAATAGAATGTCAAAAAGTAGAATGGTTTTATAAAAAGGATTCATGGGAAAGTGACAAATTTTAGAGATTAAAAAAAGAACATATATACAGAATAAATTATATGAGGAATACTTTCCTCAAAAAAAAAAAATACTCGGAGCTACATATTTATTAAAAGAACACCCTGCCTACCTGCCAGTGTTCTCTTATGTAAAACTTTGGAATTGGCTATCTAGATAAAAACAGCAAGTGGCTTAGAAGCACCACTACACCAGGAGAAAATAATACATTTAAGATACTTGTTGGAAAAAACTGTGAACAAAATATTTTATTTCTAACAAAACTGATTTTGAAGTGTAAAGATTACTTCTCAGACATCAATTTGCAGGAATTCAGGAGACATGTTTTCCTTGAGCACTTCCAGGGAAATGAACCAGAGAATGTCCTCAGATGAACTAAATAACTTAGAGGATGTTGACGCAAAGTCAACATTAAATTTGACATGACATCGCCACCAGTCTGCTGACTAGGTTCATTGCTTGAAGTTCAACCCACTGGGTGAACTTTCCATTATTGTCCTTCGTGTCTACTCTGTCTAACATGGCAGCAGTCAGTGTTTGGTATATAGGTGTCTGATCCATCTGTGAATAAAACCTGTATTTTTCCTTCCCGTTAACTGATGGTAGTGAACTCTTAAGTTGTAGATTGTGAATTGAGGAGAGGTGTTAGTATCTTGGAGGTAAGTGATGTGGGTTTCTGGGCCACATCATGACACTTGGCTGCCTGTGGTCCTGCTTGGCCCCCTCCCTGAGTGTCCCATGAACTGCTGTCATGTTGGCTAGGCTGGTGGCTGGTGAATCTGATACTGATCTTACGATGGGCTGCTCTGGTCACCTGGTTGGTTCACTATGTAACTGATGCTTAGTTACAAAGTCACTTGTGGTGCCTAATCTCACTGGGCCCCACTAAAATATTCAAGTCACTTAAGGAATAGTTTGAAGCATTTTCTCCATCTATTTTGTGTTGTCTCAGTCCAGAAGGCTACCAGGTGCTCTTTTTTGTCTTTTAGTGGTGGGAGAAGGAAGGTACAATAATTTTTCCTTTAGAGAGCGCTGTCTTGGCATGTCTCAGTGGTAGAACTTCATACCTGCACCAATGTGGTAAAACTGAATTTTTGTGCTTTACCTCCCACCCTCTGGCATATATTTATTTGCCTTCCCAGGATGTCTGAGTATTTGCACTTACTTCTTGCAGGTTTAATGAACAAGATGCCGTCGATGCACAATATTTGAATGATTGAGTTCTCTGACTATATATTGTGATTTGCCCACTGATATGGGCCAGGGTTCCATTTATTTGTGGGTTCATCAGTGTCCCTTTATGGCCCCATTCTAACAGGAACCCTGAGAGCATTTGGGCTCATCAGCATTATCTATAACCTTGTATCTACTAGTCCTTAAAATATCTGGGTTATTTCCCATCGGTGCGTTTTTTCGGTCATGCTTTAAAGTAAAAATAATCTTTTTGATATAATTTTCAATTTAATACTTATTTTCTTGACTCAAGGTCCTTACATTAATTTTAGTAAACGTTCTGATAATGTGTACAGTTCAGATTACTTAGTACTAATTGGTTAATTAAAAACTAGTGGTTAAAAGTTACTGGAATTTTAGAATTTGCATCCTACAATGATTAGGAGCATGGATTTTGGAGTAAAACTTAATCGTGTCTACTAGCTACATGATCTTGGACAAGTAACATTTTTGTGCCTCAGCTTCATCATCAGTAAAATGGTAATAATGATAGTGTCTTCTTCATAGGGTTGTTAGGATTAAATGAATAAATACAAGTAAGTCGTTTAGAACAGTGCCTGGCGTGTACTAAGAACCCATTAAACATTAACCATCATGAAGTAGTTAGCAAGATCAGTTACTATGCTTGCTAATTAGCCTCATTTTTTAAAAAAAAGTTATGTGTGGGGGTGCCTGGATGGCTCAGTGGGTTAAAAGCCTCTGCCTTCAGCTCAGGTCATGATCCCAGAGTCTTGAGATCCAGCCCCACATCGGGCTCTCTGCCCAGCAGGGACCCTGCTTCCTCCTCTCTCTCTGCCTGCCTCTCTGCCTTCTTGTGATCTTTGTCTGTCAAATAAATAAAATCTTAAAATTATGTGTTGGATTAAAGATGCCTTCAAATTTTTGACATTCTTCCCCGCTGAGAGGCAGGATCTATTTCTCCTCTCCTGTGTAGGTCTTGTGTTTTGTTTTTAATATAAAAAAAACAATATTGTACAGGGAAAGTGATGTTATGCCAGTTTCACAACTAGTCTATAGTTCACAACTATAGCCAACTAGCCTATAAGACGACCGGCAGCTTCTACCTTGGTCTCTTGAAGTCCTCATTTACCGCCATAAGAAGGCACCTTACCCTGCAGGACAGAGATGGAGAAGACCAGTGGAGTGGAGAGGGACCCAGATAAGTCCAACCTTCCAGTTGCCGAAGGCATCAAGTATGTGAATGAGGCTGTTACAGACCCTGCAGCACAGCCCAACTGCCAGGTCATGTCACTGAGAGCCCATTCACATCCCATGGAGCAGAAGATTTATCTAGCCAAGCCTTGCTTGAATTCCTGATTCACGAGGTTGTGAGATATCATGAAATGGTTGTTTAACTAAATTTTAGGGAGATAAGTCTTACAGCAACTGAAACAGAAGGTGAGAACACATAAATATCTCACCTAAGGGGCACCCGGGTGGCTCACCAAACTCTTGTTTTCAGCCCAGGTCCTGATGGTCAAGGGAATAGTCCCAAGTGGTTGTGGTAGGGCTCGGCACTCAGCAGGGAGTCTGCTGGAGATTGTCTCTCCCTTTCTGCCGCTCCCTCTCTAGTGTGTGTGCACTGGCACTCTCTCAAATAAATCTTTTAAAAAAGTCTCACCTAAGATTGCATATATATATACTGATAGGAATAGGACAGAAACCCAGATTCTATAGAATGCAATGTTGAATTACAGTTTATTTTCTTTTATATTTAGGTTATTTGTTTTTAAGTCATTTAAATTTAAGATGCACTGGAGAAGTTTTTAATCAATCTCCTGGGTTACAACCGCAGCTCTAAAATCAACTACCATGTAAAAGAATATTTGAAAAGAAAGTATTAAAAACAATAAAAAACCAAATGAGTGAATTATTTTTGGACATACAAAGTTACTAAAAATTTACAATGAACAAAGTATCTCAAATCACTGCACACAATTGTTAATGTGAATATTTAAACATCAATGTTTTCTGAGTTCTTCATATATTATGTTTGTGCTGGCTAGCCCTTAATTAGGCATTACCATAGGGGAATTCTTGGCAAAAAAAAGTCTCCACGTTTCTGCAAACTGGGAGAAATCTCGGTATTGTGTGCTGGAGTCAGACATGGACACTGGAGAAGGACTTGGGACTTTTTTTCTAAGATGGGTCAGTGAAATAGGTTTCTTTAGAGCCTTCGGGTCACAAATTACCACGTTATTTCTTGATGAATTTGTGGAACAACTTTCTGGTTGTTTCTTATAAGTAATTGCTAATTCTTACCCAAAGAGTTTTTGAAGTGGAATTTAAATAGATTTTCTCTTGTTGAAAATAATGTTTGTATTCCAAGTACTTCAGAAACATTTAACTCAAATTACAGATGTACCTCCATCTTGTGGTGACTGTCAGAAGTGTCCAAGGTGAAGAAATTTTAGAAAAGCTGGAAGATTCGATTAAAAGCAATTGCTAAATTTAAGCTTTTGGGAATATTGACAACTTCTTTACATCTTCGTTCCTTTCTGACTTTTTTTTTTGAGCCTTGGTGTTAGTCTTACTGCACATATTTACTTTTATCATGAAGATCAAAAATGTTTTTGGAGGGAATGAACATGTATAAATAGATCATTAAAGATTATTTATTTGACAGAGAGAGATCACAAGCAGGCAGAGAGGCAGGCAGAGAGAGAGGAGGAAGCAGGCTTCCTGCTTAGCAGAGAACCCGATACGGGGCTCGATCCCAACACTCTGAGATCATGACCTGAGCTGAAGACAGCAGCTTAACCCACTGAGCCACCCAGGCGCCCCAATAGATCATTTTTCAAAGTTTCTTTTGAGCCAAAATAAATAGACACCAAGTTATTTCATTGATTTTAAAAAGGAAAAATTAGGAGGCACCTGGGTAGCTCAGTGGGTTAAAGCCTCTGCCTTTGGCTCAGGTCATGGTCTCAGGGTCCTGGTATCGAGCCCCGTATCGGGCTCTCTGCTCAGCGGGGAGCCTGCTTCCTCCTCTCTGCCTACCTATGATCTCTGTCTGTCAAATAAATAAATAAGTAAAATCTTAAAAAAAAAAAGAAAAATTAGTATCAAGGAAATTTAACTCAGTATTTCTAGCAGCTGTACTACAGTTTATATGACCTACAAAAAGTATGTAGTACCTGTAATCCTACCAATCAATATTTGGAAAACTTCTTTCAACAACCAAGTCAAATAATAGTTGAGCTCTTAATATGTTCTAGAGCCTTGGCTTATACTGGAGGAATAAAGGCAGCCGAACTAACATCCCAGCAGAAAGAAAGAACGAAATAATCATAGTAGATAAGTCATAGAGTAAGTAAAAGGGTAATAGGTGCTATGGGGAAAAAATGGTCAGAAATACTGGAGTGTTACACAGAACTCATGGGAGACCTCGTTGATAAGGTGAGATTGGAGCAGACTTGAAGGGGATGAGGTTGTTAGGGTGGAATTTAGGGAAGAACATTCCAGGCAGAGGGAAGAGCAAGAACAAAGGCAGGAGTTTTGCCTAGTGTGTTAAAAGCATAGAGGAAGCTAGAGTTGAGTGACCAAGGGGGGAGAGTAGTAGGGAAATAGATGAAAGGTAATGAGGGCTCAGATTGCACTGGATCTTCTAGACCTTAAAAAAGATTTTGACTTATTTTTTGTAGTAGTCAGAATAATGACCCCAAAAGGTGTCTGTATCCCAATCCCCAGAACATGTGAATATGTTATGTGGTAAGAGTAACTATGCAGGTAATGATTAAAGGTATGGCCCTTGACAACAGGTACATGAAAGGATGCTTACCATCACTAATCATCAGAAAAATGAAAATCAAAACCACAATAAGATATCACCTCACACCTCTTAGAATAATAACTATTATCAAAAACACAAGAAAATAACAAGTGTTGGCGAGGACATGGAGAAAAGGGAACTCTAATGTACTATTGATGGGAACATGAATGTATGCAGCCACCATGGAAAACAGAATGAATTCCGTTAAAAAAATTAAAAATAGAGCTATCTCATGATCCAGTAATTCCACTTCTGGGTATTTACCCAAAGGAAACACAAACACTAACTCAAAGAGATATATGCACTCCCATGTTCATTGCAGCATAATTTACAATAAACAAGATTTGGAAACAACGTAAATGTCCACCAGTGGATGAATGGATCAAGAGAATGTAGTATATATACATGATAGAATATCACTCTGCCATCATAGAATGAAATCTTGTCATTCGCAACAACATGGATGGCCTTGAGGGCATTATGCTGAGTGAAAGAAGTCACACAGAGAAAGACAAATACCATATGATATCATTTTATACATAGAATCTAAGCAAACAAATACAAACAGGAGAACAACAACAACAAAACCACGCTCATAGATAACAGAGAAGACATTGGTGGTTGTCAAAGGGGAGAGGTGTGGGTGGGGTGGCAAAATGGGTGAGGGGGGTCAAAAGGTACAAACTTCCAGTTGTAAGTCATGGGATATAATGTACAACATGGTGCCTATAGTTAATAATGCTATAATATATATTTGAAAGTTGCTGAGAGTAGGTCTTAAAAGTTCTCATCAGAAGAAAAAAATTCAGGGGTGCCTCGGTGGCTAAATTGGTTGAACATCAGACTTGATTTCAGCTCTGGTCAAGATCTCACCGTCATGGAATGGAGCCCCACGAGGGGCTCTGCACTCAGTGCTGAGTCTGCTTGAGTCTCTCCCTCTCTCTCTCTGCCCCTCCTCTTGCTCGAATCTGCTCTTTCTAAACAAGTATTTAAAAAGAAAAAAATTGGGGGTGTATGTGTCTGGGTGGCATAGTTGGTTAACTGGCTGCCTTCAGCTCAGGTCATGATCCCCAGAGTCCTAGGATCGAGTCCCACATCAGGCTCCTTGCTTGGCGGGGATCCTGCTTCTCCCTCTCCCTCTGCCTGCCGTTTTGCCTCCCTTTGTGCCGTTTTGAGAGTGTACTCTCTCTCTCTCTCCATTAAATGAATAAATAGAATTAAAAAAAAACTTGTGACTGTGGTGATCATTTCATAATACATTCAAATATTGAATCATGTTGTATACGTGAAACCTGTATATTAATTGTACCTCAATTTAAAACAAGAAAAACAAGCAACATCAAAAGGGTATCAGTTAAAGGTGGGAAGATTATCTCTGATTATTCAGGTGGGCCCTATCTAATCGTATTAGCCCTTAAACTCAGAGGAGGCCTGCCTCCACCTAAGCCAGAGTCCCTTGAATTGATCGAGTCCTCAGCTGACAGCCAGCTGGGAAATGGAGACTTCAGTCCTCCAGCCTTGCAAGAAACTCAATTCTGGCAGCAACCTCAATGAGCAAGGAAATTCTCTGCAAGAGCCTCCAAAAGGAAGCACATCCTTGTTGACTTCTTGATTTTGCCTCATGAGATTCTAAGCAGAGACTCCTCCCAGCCTCCAGACTTCAGACCTGTGAGAACTGTAAGATAATACATTTTGCCTTGTTTAAGACACTAAATTTGTGATAATTTGATTTAGCAGTAATAAAAAACTAAACATTCTGAGTGAAACGAAGGTATTGGATACTTTTTAGTACAGAAGCATCGTGATACAGTTTGTGCCCTTTTTACTAATTATGTAGATTTCTGTGGTTTCTTCACAACATAAGTGGTTTTTACCATCAGTCTGTCACTAAGGGTAATTACCTTTCACTTTTGGTTGTTGAAAGCCCAGTAATTTATATCCGTGACATAACTTTGGTAGTTTGAGAAGACTTTTATACTTTCCAAATTTCAGCATTAATATATATCCTCCCGCCCCAGGAAATCCAGATTAATATGGTCTGGAACAATTAAGTGAATTTAAAGTTATTCCACTCATTTAGGGAAAATGATACCTATTGTTTGTAGCAAAGCCCATCTGAATCATCTCTAAAGTTAATTTTAACCCTCTACTTCCATTTTCCCCTCTTTTTTACATGTTCTTCAGACAAGCTAAGTCCTTGTTAGAAACAACATACTAAAGGGGCGCCTGGGTGGCTCAGTGGGTTAAAGCCTCTGCCTTCAGCTCGGGTCATGGTCCCAGCGTTGTGGGATCGAGCCCCGGATCGAGCCCCCTGCTCAGCGGGGAGCCTGCTTCCCCCCCTCTCTCTGTCTCTGCCTGCCTCTCTGCCCACTTGTGATCTGTCAAATAAATTAAAAAGAAACGAAGTACTAAAGGTTAAGTGAAGGATAAAAGATACTTAAGATTGTCTTTAAGCTTCTGTTTTCAATGTTTTTTTTTTCTCTTTTTTTTTTCCAATTTATTTATTTTCAGAAAAACAGTATTCATTATTTTTTTACCACACTCAGTGCTCCATGCAAGCTGTGCCCTCTATAATACCCACCACCTGGTACCCCAACCTCCCACCCCCCCGCCACTTCAAACCCCTCAGATTGTTTTTCAGAGTCCATAGTCTCTCATGGTTCATCTCCCCTTCCAATTTACCCAAAAGCACATACCCTCCCCAATGTCCATAAGCCTACCCCCCTTCTCCCAACCCCCCTCCCCCCTGCAACCCACAGTTTGTTTCGTGAGATTAAGAGTCACTTATGGTTTGTCTCCCTCCCTATCCCATCTTGTTTCATGGATTCTTCTCCTACCCACTTAAGCCCCCATGTTGCATCACCACTCCCTCATATCAGGGAGATCATATGATAGTTGTCTTTCTCCGCTTGACTTATTTCGCTAAGCATGATACGCTCTAGTTCCATCCATGTTGTCGCAAATGGCAAGATTTCGTTTCTTTTGATGGCTGCATAGTATTCCATTGTGTATATATACCACATCTTCTTGATCCATTCATCGGTTGATGGACATCTAGGTTCTTTCCATAGTTTGGCTATTATGGACATTGCTGCTATAAACATTCGGGTGCATGTGCCCCTTTGGATCACTACGTTTGTATCTTTAGGGTAAAT
The DNA here is from genome assembly GCF_020171115.1 of Neogale vison. Taxonomy (NCBI): domain Eukaryota; kingdom Metazoa; phylum Chordata; class Mammalia; order Carnivora; family Mustelidae; genus Neogale; species Neogale vison. The sequence goes on from NC_058093.1 coordinate 78,754,887, forward strand.
ACCCAGTAGTGCAATTGCTGGGTCATAGGGCAGTTCTATTTTCAACATTTTGAGGAACCTCCATGCCGTTTTCCAGAGTGGTTGCACCAGCTTGCATTCCCACCAACAGTGTAGGAGGGTTCCCCTTTCTCCACATCCTCGCCAGCATCTGTCATTTCCTGACTTGTTGATTTTAGCCATTCTGACTGGTGTGAGGTGATATCTCATTGTGGTTTTGATTTGTATTTCCCTGATGCTGAGTGATATGGAGCACTTTTTCATGTGTCTGTTGGCCATCTGGATGTCTTCTTTGCAGAAACGTCTGTTCATGTCCTCTGCCCATTTCTTGATTGGATTATTTGTTCTTTGGGTGTTGAGTTTGTTAAGTTCTTTATAGATTTTGGACACTAGTCCTTTATCTGATATGTCGTTTGCAAATATCTTCTCCCATTCTGTCAGTTGTCTTTTGGTTTTGTTAACTGTTTCCTTTGCTGTGCAAAAGCTTTTGATTTTGATGAAATCCCAAAAGTTCATTTTTGTCTTTGCTTCCCTTGCCTTTGGCGATGTTCCTAGGAAGATGTTGCTGCGGCTGAGGTCGAAGAGGTTGCTGCCTGTGTTCTCCTCAAGGATTTTGATGGATTCCTTTCTCACATTGAGGTCCTTCATCCATTTTGAATCTATTTTTGTGTGTGGTGTAAGGAAATGGTCCAATTTCATTTTTCTGCACGTGGCTGTCCAATTTTCCCAACACCATTTATTGAAGAGGCTGTCTTTTTTCCATTGGACATTCTTTCCTGCTTTGTCGAAGATTAGTTGACCATAGAGTTGAGGGTCTATTTCTGGGCTCTCTATTCTATTCCATTGGTCTATGTGTCTGTTTTTGTGCCAGTACCATGCTGTCTTGATGATGACAGCTTTGTAATAAAGCTTGAAGTCTGGAATTGTGATGCCACCAACTTTGGCTTTGTTTTTCAATATCCCTTTGGCTATTCGAGGTCTTTTCTGGTTCCATATAAATTTTAAAATTATTTGTTCCATTTCTTTGAAAAAGATGGATGGTACTTTGATAGGAATTGCATTAAATGTGTAGATTGCTTTAGGTAGCATAGACATTTTCACAATATTTATTCTTCCAATCCAGGAGCATGGAACATTTTTCCATTTCTTTGTGTCTTCCTCAATTTCTTTCATGAGTACTTTATAGTTTTCTGAGTATAGATTCTTAGCCTCTTTGGTTAGGTTTATTCCTAGGTATCTTATGGTTTGGGGTGCAATTGTAAATGGGACTGACTCCTTAATTTCTCTTTCTTCTGTCTTGTTGTTGGTGTAGAGAAATGCAACTGATTTCTGTGCATTGATCTTATATCCTGACACTTTACTGAATTCCTGTATAAGTTCTAGCAGTTTTGGAGTGGAGTCTTTTGGGTTTTCCACATAGAGTATCATATCATCTGCGAAGAGTGATAATTTGACTTCTTCTTTGCCGATTTGGATGCCTTTAATTTCCTTTTGTTGTCTGATTGCTGAGGCTAGCACTTCTAGTACTATGTTGAATAGCAGTGGTGATAATGGACATCCCTGCCGTGTTCCTGACCTTAGTGGAAAAGCTTTCAGTTTTTCTCCATTGAGAATGATATTTGCAGTGGGTTTTTCATAGATGGCTTTGATGATATTGAGGTATGTGCCCTCTATCCCTACACTTTGAAGGGTTTTGATCAGGAAGGGATGCTGTACTTTGTCAAATGCTTTTTCAGCATCTATTGAGAGTATCATATGGTTCTTGTTCTTTCTTTTATTGATGTGTTGTATCACATTGACTGATTTGCGGATGTTGAACCAACCTTGCAGCCCTGGGATAAATCCCACTTGGTCGTGGTGAATGATCCTTTTAATGTACTGTTGAATCCTATTGGCTAGTATTTTGGTGAGAATTTTCGCATCTGTGTTCATCAAGGATATTGGTCTATAGCTCTCTTTTTTGATGGGATCCTTGTCTGGTTTTGGGATCAAGGTGATGCTGGCCTCATAAAATGAGTTTGGGAGTTTTCCTTCCATTTCTATTTTTTGGAACAGTTTCAGGAGAATAGGAATTAGTTCTTCTTTAAATGTTTGGTAGAATTCCCCCGGGAAGCCATCTGGCCCTGGGCTTTTGTTTGTTTGGAGATTTTTAATGACTGTTTCAATCTCCTTACTGGTTATGGGTCTGTTCAGGCTTTCTATTTCTTCCTGGTTCAATTTTGATAGTTTATATGTTTCTAGGAATGCATCCATTTCTTCCAGATTGTCAAATTTGTTGGCGTAGAGTTGCTCATAGTATGTTCTTATAATAATTTGTATTTCTTTGATGTTAGTTGTGATCTCTCCTCTTTCATTCATGATTTTATTTATTTGGGTCCTTTCTCTTTTCTTTTTGATAAGTCTGGCCAAGGGTTTATCAATTTTATTAATTCTTTCAAAGAACCAGCTCCTAGTTTGGTTGATTTGTTCTATTGTTTTTTTGGTTTCTATTTCATTGATTTCTGCTCTGATCTTTATGATTTCTCTTCTCCTGCTGGGCTTAGGGTTTCTTTCTTGTTCTTTCTCCAGCTCCTTTAGGTGTAGGGTTAGGTTGTGTACCTGAGACCTTTCTTGTTTCTTGAGGAAAGCTTGTACCGCTATATATTTTCCTCTCAGGACTGCCTTTGTTGTGTCCCACAGATTTTGAACCGTTGTATTTTCATTATCATTTGTTTCCATGATTTTTTTCAATTCTTCTTTAATTTCCCGGTTGACCCATTCATTCTTTAGAAGGATGCTGTTTAGTCTCCATGTATTTGTGTTCTTTCCAAACTTCCTCTTGTGGTTGAGTTCTAGCTTCAGAGCATTGTGGTCTGAAAATATGCAGGGAATGATCCCAATCTTTTGATACCGGTTGAGTCCTGATTTAGGACCGAGGATGTGATCTATTCTGGAGAATGTTCCATGTGCACTAGAGAAGAATGTGTATTCTGTTGCTTTGGGATGAAATGTTCTGAATATATCTGTGATGTCCATCTCATCCAGTGTATCATTTAAGGCCTTTATTTCCCTGTTGATCTTTTGCTTGGATGATCTGTCCATTTCAGTGAGGGGAGTGTTAAAGTCCCCTACTATTATTGTATTATTGTTGATGTGTTTCTTTGATTTTGTTATTAATTGGTTTATATAGTTTGCTGCGCCCACGTTGGGGGCATAGATATTTAAAATTGTTAGATCTTCTTGTTGGACAGACCCTTTGAGTATGATATAGTGTCCTTCCTCATCTCTTATTATAGTCTTTGGCTTAAAATCTAATTGATCTGATATAAGGATTGCCACTCCTGCTTTTTTCTGATGTCCATTAGCATGGTAAATTCTTTTCCACCCCCTCACTTTAAGTCTGGAGGTGTCTTCGGGTTTAAAATGAGTTTCTTGGAGGCAACATATAGATGGGTTTTGTTTTTTTATCCATTCTGATACCCTGTGTCTTTTGATTGGGGCATTTAGCCCATTAACATTCAGGGTAACTATTGAGAGATATGATTTTAGTGCCATTGTATTGCCTGTAAGGTGACTGTTACTGTATATTGTCTCTGTTCCTTTCTGATCTACCACTTGTAGGCTCTTTCTTTGCTTAGAGGACCCCTTTCAGTATTTCCTGTAGAGCTGGTTTGGTGTTTGCAAATTCTTTCAGTTTTTGTTTGTCCTGGAAGCTTTTAATCTCTCCTATTTTCAATGATAGCCTAGTTGGATATAGTATTCTTGGCTGCATGTTTTTCTCGTTTAGTGCTCTGAAAACGTCATGCCAGCTCTTTCTGGCCTGCCAGGTCTCTGTGGATAAGTCAGCTGCCAATCTAATACTTTTACCATTGTATGTTACAGACTTCTTTTCCCGGGCTGCTTTCAGGATTTTCTCTTTGTCACTAAGGGTTGTTAATTTTACTATTAGGTGACGGGGTGTGGGCCTATTATTATTGATTTTGAGGGGCGTTCTCTGAACCTCCTGAATTTTGATGCTCGTTCCCTTTGCCATATTGGGGAAATTCTCCCCAATAATTCTCTCCAGTATACCTTCTGCTCCCCTCTCTCTTTCTTCTTCTTCTGGAATCCCAATTATTCTAATGTTGTTTCGTCTTATGGTGTCACTTATCTCTCGAATTCTCCCCTCATGGTCCAGTAGCTGTTTGTCCCTCTTTCGCTCAGCTTCTTTATTCTCTGTCATTTGGTCTTCTATATCGCTAATTCTTTCTTCTGCCTCATTTATCCTAGCAGTGAGAGCCTCCATTTTTGATTGAACTTCATTAATAGCTTTTTTTATTTCAACTTGGTTAGATTTTAGTTCTTTTATTTCTCCAGAAAGGGCTTTTATATCTCTGGAGAGGGTTTCTCTAATATCTTCCATGCCTTTTTCAAGCCCGGCTATAACCTTGAGAATTGTCATTTTGAACTCTAGATCTGACATATTACCAATGTCTGTATTGATTAGGTCCTTAGCCTTCGGTACTGCCTCTTGTTCTTTTTTTTGTTGTGAATTTTTCCGCCTTGTCATTTTGTCCAGCTAAGAGTATATGAAGGAGCAAGTAAAATACTAAAAGGGTGGCAACAATCCCAGGAAAATATGCTTTAACCAAATCAGAAGAGATCCCAAATCATGAGGGGGGATTTCTCCCCCCTCACGATTGGGTGAGGGATCTCCTCTGATTGGGATCTCCTTTGATTGGGATCTCCCAATCTCTTCTGATTGGGATCTCTTCTGATTTGGGGATAAAAAGAGGTTCAAAAAGAAAGAAAGAAAAAAAAGAAAAAAAGAATTAAAAAGAAGATTGAATTAAAAATTCAATCAAGAATTTAAAAAAGAATTAAGAAAAATAAAGATTGAAGAGATTAGGATCTCTTCTGATTTGGGGATAAAAAGAGGTTCAAAAAGAAAGAAAGAAAAAAAAGAAAAAAGAATTAAAAAAAAGATTGAATTAAAAATTCAATCAAGAATTTAAAAAAGAATTAAGAAAAAAAAGATTGAAGAGATTAGGATCTCTTCTGATTTGGGGATAAAAAGAGGTTCAAAAAGAAAGAAAGAAAAAAAAGAAAAAAGAATTAAAAAAAAGATTGAATTAAAAATTCAATCAAGAATTTAAAAAAGAATTAAGAAAAAAAAAAGATTGAAGAGATTAGGATCTCTTCTGATTTGTGGATAAAAAGAAGTTCAAAAAGAAAGAAAGAAAAAAAAGAATTAAAAAAAAGAAAATGAATAAAGAAAAGTATAAAAAAGAAAAAAATATATATATTAGATAATCTAGTTAAAAAACGTTAAAAAAGAAAAGGGTAAAAGTTATAAAAAAATTTAGCAGAAGAAGAGAAAAAAAAATGAAAAAGAAAAAAATTAAATTAACTGCAAGACTAAAAAATCACAGGCAGAAAGCCAAGAGTTCCGTGGTTTGTTTTCTCTTCCTCTGGAATTCTGCTGTTCTCTCCTTGGTATTGAAACTGCACTCCTTGGTAGGTGAACTTGGTCTTGCCTGGATTTCTTGTTGATCTTCTGGGGGAGGGGCCTGGTGTAGTGATTCTCAAGTGTCTTTGCCCCAGGCGGAATTACACCGCCCTTACCAGGGGCCGGGCTGAGTGATCTGCTCGGCTTTGCTTTCAGGAGCTTTTGTTCCCTGAGCGCTTTCCGTAGAGTTCCGGAGGACGGGAATACAAATGGCGGCCTCCTGGTCCCCGGCCCGGAGCAGCCGAGAGCCCGGGGCCCCGCTCCCCTGTGCGCCCTCAGCGAACAGCTCCTAGTAACTCGCGTCTGCCTAACCTCCAGCCGCGCTCCAAGCTCACCGAGCTTGCGACCGGTTCAAGGCAACTCCGAGCTGCGAGCTTACTGTCGGCTCTGTCTCTGCAGCCGGCTTCCCCGTTCCAATAACCGCAAGCTCTGCAACACTCAGACACCCCCGATCCTTCTGTGACCCCGCGGGACCTGAGGTCACGCCGACACCGTGTGGGCTTCGCCCCGGTTTAGCCTCCAGAGCGATGTCCCTCAGCGGAACAGACTTTTAAAAGTCCCGATTTTGTGCTCCGTTGCTCCGCCGCTTGCCAGGAGCCGGCCCCTCCCCCCGGGGTCTATCTTCCCGTTGCTTTGGATTCACTTCTCCGCCAGTCCTACCTTTCAGAAAGTGGTTGTTTTTCTGTTTCTAGAATTGCTGTTCTTCTTCTCTTCCATCTGCCGATGGATTTGCAGGTGTTTGCAATCTTTAGATAAGCTCTCTAGCTGATCTCCTGCTAGCTGAGGTAGTCTCAGCCTGCTACTTCTCCGCCATCTTGACTCCAAGATCTGTTTTCAATGTTTCTTAACATTTGGATATATTTTCTACAGCATTCCATTTTGGTTGTCTCAAGCAGAAACAGACCAGAAGTTTAATAAATCAATCCTCAGTAAATAACTATTTGTGTTCTAGGTTGGTACTGAACAGTAGCTCAGTACAACCTATTTCCATTCGAGGCAGCACACTGTAGTGTGGGACCAAAGAGCTTCTCCAATCAGCTATGGATAAGAAGTTGCAGCTCTTGGAGGACCGCTGGGCCTACACACAGGAAGGCCAAAAATGGGACTTAGCAGTTACTAATAGAACGTTCCTAAAAGAGGTTTCCTCAAAATTATCTGTATTTAGTATAGTATGGATATTGATGGAAGCTAATCCTCTGTTGTGCTTCTGTGTTTCAAAATAAATTTACCAACTCTGTGCACTGGAAGCCACTAGCTTTAAAAAATAACTTAAGTGATAGAATTAGAGGAGTATTCTTAGGGAGAAATTCCCATGTCCCCGGAGATACAAGAGTGTAATTCTCTCTCTCTCTCTCTTTTTCTTTTTTCTTTTTCTCTTTCTTTTTAAAGTAAAATGCTGGGCACGATGTATATGCTGCTTTGACACTTCTTTCTAAACAAAAAGATGAAGTTACTTTAACTAAGATTAAATTCACTTATGCATTGTAAATTGTACACATTAAGGCAATTGGTTCTGTAAGTATCAATAAAGCCTGTTCACTTTAGCATAATGCAGAGTCTGAAAGCAACAAGTACCTATTTCCACTGAAATCCCCACCCAATGTAACTTTGTCAGATTTAAGTTAAAACTTTTAAAATATTAATGATGAATATTATGATCAATTTAGGAAAGAAAATTAGTACCATAAGTTTTGAAATATTAATGATGAATATTATGATTAATTTAGGAAAGAAAAGTCGGTACTAAGAAATGCTGAAAACTAGGCAGACAGAGGGCTTATAACATATAATGTAAACTTATTCATCATGAGTTTAGAAGCTTCACCCTGGAAATTTATTTGTTGGGCGACCCACTCTTTTTTCTTGTGATTCAAGTAGGTCCTATTCTACTTCTTCAAATTAAACTTCATACACTTGAAACTAATATAATACTGTATGTTCACTAAATGGAATTAAAAAAGACTTCAGTAGGGTGCCCAACTGATTCACTGTTAGGGGCACCATGATTTACCTGTGCCAAAGATAATCTATGTCAAACTATTCTGATTACTGCTTTGGCTTTACTATGCATATGATGACCATCTCCCCTTTGTTTTTCTCAATAAACTTGGCCCTATCACTCTGCTTTATTGCATTCAAGGGCCCGGTTCCATGGCAGGAGCTTCCCCTGTCTTTCCTGATTTACAGCAAACAGCCATCATGGAGCTTCGAGGATCCTGGGACTCCCGTTATGAATGTATATTGCACAGCCTTCATGAAAAGAGTGTCCTCTAGACCCTCGGAAATGATATGGTTAGGGGGCAGATGGACTAGTTTTATATGATAAATTCACTCTGGCATTCCAGTCTACCTCCGCCTTGGATATCTTCCTCTTCCAATTCATAAAAGTATTGTCTGGGACCAATGGGAGTTGCTGAGAGACTTTCTGGGTGTCCATGAGCTCAAAGATTTTTTTTCCTAATGCTAAGACATCGTCTTTTCCATTCTTTTTTTTTTTTTTTTTTTTAAGATTTTATTTATTTATTTGACAGAGATCACAAGTAGGCAGAGAGAGAGAGGGAAGCAGGCTTTCCACTGAGCAGAGAGCCCGATGTGGGGCTCGATCCCATGACCCTAAGATCATGACCCCAGCTGAAGGCAGAGGCTTTAACCCACTGAGCCACCCAGGCGCCCCGTCTTTTCCATTCTTTCTTTCTTTTTTTTTTTTTTTTTTAAAGATTTATTTGACATAGAGAGAGAGAGATCACAGGTAGGCAGAGAGGCAGGCACAGAGAGAGGGGGAAGCAGGCTCCCCGCTGAGCAGAGAGCCTGACATGGGGCTTGATCCCAGGACCCTGAGATCATGACCTGAGCCGAAGGCAGAGGCTTAACCCACTGAGCCTCCCAGGCGCCCCCGTCTTTTCCATTCTTAAATGAATGTGCAGAGGAGTTTTTCAGAGGCTACACGACATGTGATGATAATATCTCTATGGTGGCTTTGGAATATATGATTGTGTATTCTTGTGTTTAAATTGTTTTAGGGAGATGTTCCCAGTAATTTCTAAGAGTGTAAAGGGGTCTTGAGACTAAAAAGTGTGAGAACCAATGCCTTATAATATCTCAAGGAAGTTCTCATTTCAAATTCATTTAGTGTGAGCAATCTCTGGTTTTATAGGTTTTTCTCAATTGTGTCTGTATTTTTAATTTCATAGATTTCTGTCATATTTATTATATTTTTGTTTGCTTTAGTTTTAATTTGTTCTTTTTGTGGTTTCCTTTCAAAAATATTTTATTTTTAAGTAATCGCTACTTAAAATCCAGCGTGGGGTTCAAACTCACAACTCGGAGATCAAGAGTCACATGCACCACCGACAAAATCAGCCAGGCACCCCTCTTTTTCTAGTTTCTTAACGTAGAACTGAAGTGACTGATTTTTAAATCTTTCTTCTTTTTAAAATATAGGTGCTTAATGCCATACATTTTTCTGTAAGCACTGCTTTAATTGTATTGCATAAATTTTGAAATACTGTATTTTAATTTTCATTTAGTTTAAAATATTTTAAAAATTTCTCTTGAGACTTTCTCTTTGGCCTATGAGTTAGACATGTGTTGTTTACTTTTCATGTATTTGAGGGTTTTTCAGATAACTTTCTATTATGATTTCTAGTTAGTTCTGCTAGGGCCTGAAAATGTACTTTTGTGATTTCTATTGTTTTAAATTTGATGAGGTTTGTTTTATTGCCTAGAATATGGTCTATCTTATTGCAAGTGCTATATATGCTATATACAGAAGTATGCAGTAATTGGGAACTGGCCTTAGAAATGGCATGTAAAATGGTAGATAGATCACAAAAGTGCCCATTTTAAAATTATTTTTTATTATGTTGTGTTAGTCACCATACTGTATGTTATTAGTTTTTGATGTAGCGTTCCAAGATTCATTGTTTACTTATAACACCCAGTGCTCCATGCAATATGTGCCCTCCTTAATACCCATCACCAGGCTCAACCATTCCCCCCAACCCCTCCTTCTAAAACCCTCAATTTGTTTCTCGAAGTCCACAGTCTCTCATGGTTTGTCTACCCCTCCAATTTCCCCCCCTTCATTTTTTCCTTACTTCTCCGAATGTCCTCCATGCTAATCCTTATGTTTCACAAGTAAGTGAAACCATATGATAACTGACTTTCTCTGTTTGACTTATTTTACTTAGCATAATCTCCTCAAGACCCATCTATGTTGATGGAAAGTTGGGTATTCATCATTTCTGATGGTTGAGTAATATTCCATTGTGTATATGGACCATATCTTCTTTATCCACTTGTCTGTTGAAGGGTATCTTGGCTCTTTCCACAGTTTGGCTATTGCAGACATTGCTGCTACGAACCCTGGGATGCATATGGCCCCTCTTTTCACTACATCTGTATTTTGGGGGTAAATACCCAGTAGTGCAATTGCAGGATCATAGCATAGCTCTATTTTTAATTTTTTTGAGGAAACTTCACACTGTTTTCCAAAGTGGCTGCACCAACTTGCATTCTCACCAACAGCGTAAGAAGGTTCCCCTTTCCTTTCCTCCAGCATTTGTTGTTTCTTCCCTTGCTAATTTTTGCCATTCTTACTGGTATAAGGTGGTATCTCAATGTGGTTTTGATTTCAATTTCCCTGATAGCTAAAGATGATGAACAATTTTCATGTGTCTCTTAGCCATTTGTATGTTTTCATTGGAGAAGTGTCTGTTCATGCCTTCTGCCCGTTTTCTGACTTATCTGTTTTTTTGGGTGTTGAGTTTGAGGAGTTCTTTATAGATCTTGGATATCAGCCCTTTGTCTGTACTGTCATTTGCAAATACCTTCTCCCATTGCATGGGTTGCCTCTTTGTTTTGTTGAATGTTTGCTTTGCTGTGCAGAAGCTTTTGATCTTGATGAAGTCCCAAAAGTTCATTTTTGCTTTTGTTTCCCCTGCCTTTGGAGACATGTCTTGAAAGAAGTTCCTGTGAAAAATGCCCAGTTCTTTACTTTATGTCCATATTCCTTGCAATGTGACTTGACAGTTCCTTGCATTACACAGCGGGGTCTCTTTCTCTATGTCCTTAATCTGGGGTGGCTTAGCGAGTTGCTTTGGACAATGAAATAAATGGAAATGAGAGTGTAAAAGTCCCAAGTTTAGTCCTTAAAATGCTTGCACTCTTCTCACTCTCTTGCAACCCTGCCATCACCGTAAAAGCAAGTCTGAGTGAGCCTAATGGAGGAAGAGAGAGAGAAGGTAGAACAAAGCCAAGTTATCCCAGGTATTTAGAATCAACTCAAGCCTGGCCCAGATCAGCAGGACCTCCTGCCCGACCCATAGCTGACTGCAGAGGTATGAGGCTAGCTGAGACCAGAACTGCCTAGCTAACAACAATAAATAGTTCTTATTTTAAGATTTTATGGTTTGGGATAGCTTATTAAGCACCATTATTGTGACAATTGATCATTGATAGTACACCAACCCTCAATTTGGTTACTCAAAGTATGTTTACATGGAAACATATGTAGACACTAGAAAGAAGACTTACAAGGACTTTTCCCCCCGTTTTTCAAAGATTTTATTTATTTATTTATTTATTTGACATAGAGAGACAGATAGTGAGAGAGAGAAAGCACAAGCAGGGGGAGCTGTAGGCCCGCAGAAGAAGAGGGAGAAGCAAGCTCTCCGCTGAGCATGGTGTCCAGTGTGGGCCTCGATCCCAGGACCCTGGGATCATGACCTGAGCTGAAGGCAGAGGACTAACCAACTAAGCCACCCAGGAATCTTTACAAAGACTTTGGTAATTTAATTCAAGGTATCACAAATTTTGTGGTAACAAAACATCATTTTCCCCTCAAAGGCACATCTCTCCCTCATCTTACCTTTGGTCACCTACCTCAATAAAAAAGATATCCTATTCAGTAATGCTTCTAAAAATAATATATGTCTCCCCAATAGAGACAAAGACTGCTTAATAATTAAGAGTCTGGGCTTTGGGGGTAGAGTCTTCCACTCACCAGCTGTACAATCTTGGGAGAGGATATTAATGTCTATCATATGGGACTGTTGAAAGAATTTAATGAATTAATGTATATAAAGTGCTTAAGATAATACCTGATAAGTACTATCAGCAAGTTCAAGCTTGTTCAGCAAGCTCTTAGTATTAAGTGCAGATTTCCTGTTGGTGGGAAATTATAACGCTTATGTCCTTTAAAAAAATTATAAAGAGGTAGTCTTCAAGAAATAATTTCAGGGCACCTGGGTGGCTCAGTGGGTTAAAGCCTCTGCCTTCAGCTCAGGTCATGATCTCAGGGTCCTGGGATCGAGTCCCGCATCGGGCTCTCTGCTTGGTAGGAGCCTGCTTTCTCCTCTCTCTCTCTGCCTACTTGTGATCTCTCTCTGTCAAATAAATAAATAAAATCTTAAAAAAAAGGAAATAATTTCATTAGTGAGTTGGAGAAATCTTAATTTCTTGAAATATTTTATTCCTTTTCTAATCTCTGCACTCAAAATGCTACTTAGACTTGCTGGTAGAGAGTGGCGAGCAGGCAGGAGATAAGGAATAGCTCTTATAGATCTGTACAAGGAGCAAATGTACATTCTGTTAAATGACCTAAAACAACTTCCTTTAGTGGTTTTAGAACTAGAGAAGTCTGAAGTTGGCAATTCTGTGACTGTACAAAAGAAATATGAACCCATACAGCTTTAAAAACATTCTTGTACACTTATCATGATGAAATAAAATAGAATGAAATTAAATGATAAAAAATAAAAACATCCTTAAAAGTTTACTTTTGGCTCTTTGCTGGGCATAACGCTAATTATCTTACCAATCAGCTGTAAGGTCCTTTATATCTTGCTAAAGATAGTGATTTTTGAGGCTCTTAAAATAGTTATATTTATGTTAAGCTTGACAGATACTGCGTTAACCTTTAAGAAAAAAAATCTGTGTAATAGAGATATTTTTCCAGAATGGGGAAAAATATTCTAACAGGGATTAGAATGGGAAGCGTCAGAAGAAAATAGAACTATATTATGTAAGTGTGTGTCTATATTTGTACTCTGCGTTTTCAAAAAGCATTTGAAGTAGCTTCTAAAAATATATGCAGTATAATAGGATGAAAATCATTTAAAGGGAACATCAGTTGAAGAACATAGGCAGGAAATCATTTTCTTCCTTTATGTGTCCCCCTTTTTTGTTTTTTTCTGCCTGAGAATTAGTTGCATAGAGTAGAAAGTCAGGCGTTATGTGAAAGCTAGTATCATCAGTTTCGTAATAAGGACACTAGATACTAATGCTGGTAAGTGGCAGCTGACCCATTTGGAGGTTGAACTATTTAAGAAAGCAGAATTTTCAGGACTAAAAACTCATATGGATCTATAGATATCAATATAGATATTATATTATCTATGTATCCATCTATTTACTTATGTAATTTCCAGTTAGCTTCAATCCACTTATTAGTCTTTGGGAGCGAATTAAATCAGGGCAAAGGGTTGGGGAATTCTGTGATCTCTTACAGAAGGATGCATATTGCTAGTTAAAGTGCTCGGTCATGTCTTCCAAATAAAAGCTTCCTTGGGGCAATGCTGGACAGAAACTATGATTAATCTCATACTGCTTAGTAACAGCGGCAAAAAAGGCATTTACTTAATGAGGAGTCTCAAAAAGATTTTATTTTTTTCTTTCAATAAAAAGTATAAAATTTTCCACAGTAAACACTATCTTAGAAAATTTAAAAATGAGTATCTAAATGGGCTCACAACTAAGACATCAAAAGCAAATGACAAATTCATAGGAAAGGAGATTTTGACGTGGTTGCTTCCTAATCTGTTTAATGTTAGTTTCTGAAGAAGTGAAAGTCCATCTTAAAAGGAGGGATTTTGTAGGTGGTGAAATTTGGTCTAGGGTTCATAGGAGTACACTTGAAGAAATCAAGCCTAGGAAAACATACACAAACAGACTCCAGTGGTAACTGTAATGGCTCAGATATCATACAGTATCTCTGATTTAGGAACATCTGCTCTAGCTCATGATTTGCAAGGATGTAAGTGTTACAGACTAATGAGGTGCAGAAGGGCCCAGGGCACCTGAGTGAGTCCATCTTGAGGACAGAGCCAAAGCACAGAGCTGAAGCCTTATGAACCAACTGGGATGTTGGATTAATAAACCTTCATTTGGAGATAGGCAAAGAATTTTATTTGGCAGAAATCTTGGTGGACGGGTCTCTCACGAAAAGTGATCATCTTGGAACATAAACCCTTATCCTAAGGGGTTGGAAAGAAGGTTTGTAATTTGAAAATGTACAGGGACTGTGGAGTAAGTTTACTAATGGCCATGTACTGGGAGGAGAGAGAACTGTCGAGAGGAATTTTAGGCAACCTTCTGTGTGATACGCTACTTAACACTCACCTGTACTACCCTTTTCAGGAAAGCAATGGTAAATATGCGGTTTTTCAAGGCATCTGGCAATGCTTTTTTTCTTTTTTGTTTTTGTTTTTTTTTTAATATATTTTTGGTTGATAAACTGAAATAAGATTTCTGGAAGGCCACCTGTATTTAGGTTAATGTAGCCTTCTTAGCAGCATTCAAATTAGCATTTTTGGGTCAGGGACTGTTTTATTTAACTCAGTATCTTCAGTTCCACATAGAGTACATAGCATAGAGTAGGTGTTGAATGAATGAATGAATGAATGGGAGTTATTTCTGATTTCAGATAGATTATCAGAGAATCACTTGCCTCTTAGTATTTCAACACATAACAAAATTTGTTCTCTGAAATTATTTAATACTCTTCTCAGGGTTTTAGAGAGAATAAAACTAGTCAATTTGAACAGTACATTTCATTTATAGCTTTAAATTGCTTGATTGTCTCCTTACCTGATTTTTCTGTTCCTTGACCCTCTGCTTTTCCTCACTTTAAACTTTTCTCCATGAAGAAATGACCCATTCTTAGGGATTCAAACACTTCCTCCCCATGGTTGATTTTAATTCCTGTATTTTTGGTTTAGTACTCACTCAAATTCCAGTCCTCCTGCCGAACATTTATTTCTACCAGGAGTCCCCACCGTTACCCTAAACTACACATTTGGAAATGCAGCTGTATCATCTTTATTTGCAAATCAGCGAGTCTTACCAATTTCTTTCCTTCCATTTTCCCATTCTTCTAGGTCTGACACTTGGATGTTATTTTTGGTCTTATTCCATTGCCTTTATTTTCAAAATTCAGTTAGTCAAGGTCCTTTTGACTCTTGTCTAGAAATTCCCTTAATATCCACCAATTATATTCTGGTCATTATTGATTGTTAAACATGTGTTGGCTTCTGTGTTGGCTTCTTAGAAGCTAGATTATAAACTCCTAGAGAACTGAAAGCAATATTTATTTATTTGAGAGAGAACATGAGAGGGGTAGGGTCAGAGGGAGTAGCAGACTCCCTGCTGAGCAGGGAGCCCAATGTGAGGTTCAATCCCGGGACTCTAGGACCATGACCTGAGCCGAAGGCAGTTGTTTAACCAACTGAGCCATCCTATAAATTGTTAAATTTTTAACAATTTAAAAATAGTTAAAAACAATTTTAAAAAAACATTTCCCATTCATGAACTAGTATAACAACATTTGCATTTATTTAGTAGATGTTCACTAAATACCTGCTCAGTTAAATAGAACCCAGGACATTGAAATGTGTGCTTTCATTGAGTAGGAGCCCCTCATCCCAGAGAGTTAGAAATGGAGATTGAGGGCAAGAACCATTAGTTATTTTTAAAGTTCATTAGGGCATTTATAAGAAGATGTGAACTTCATAAATATAAATAGTTTTGTCATTAGATTAGAAAATATTTTCTAAAATCTTCCTTTGCTCAACGTGAAGTAAAATAGCAGAGGGGCACCTGGGTGGCTCAGTGAGTTAAGCATCTGCCTTCAGCTCTGGTCATGATCTCATGGTCCTGGGATTGAGCCCCACATCAGGCTTTCTGCTCAACATAAGTCTGCTTCTCTCTCTCCTTCTGCCTCTCCTCCCTGCTCATGCTCTCACTCTCACTCTCTCTCTCAAAAATAAATCAATAAAAATATTTTTTAAAAAAGCACAAAATCTTAATAGAAACATTCTCCTAATAAGATATAACATAAAAACTATAATAAAATATAAGATTTGGGGATGTTATAGACACAACATCATTAAATTTCTCCTACTATAAAATTTAAAACTTAAAAAAATTTATATTTGTTTATCTGTTATAAGACATCTACACAACCACCTGACCATTCTACCTAACCTCCAATATATTTGTAGATGAGCCCAAAAGAGCCCATATTCTCAAATCACAAAAATACATTTAGCGCAAATAAATTGATTTCCTTCTTCACAAAACAGCTCTATATGATTAATGAATTAGCCTATTAAATTTTGAACTGAAGAGGAACAATCAATGGATTAAATATTTTTGATCCCTTAGGTACAGTGTTAACTCTCAGAAAGCCTCTTTGGTGAAGCGATGCTTCCATGTTTTCAGTGTGTTTGGAAAAAGATAAGTTCTCAGTGAGGTTGTGGTACATAAGTATTAATAAGCACTGAATTCCTAGCAGCACTGGCTGTCAAACCTGTGTGTATTAATGTGAATTAATGAGGTTTCCTTCTCCCAAGAGGAAAAATAGGTTGTTACAGGTTAAACAATGATGAGCAAAACACAGGCAATGTCAGTTTGATAGAAAGCCTTCAATTTAGAGGAGTGACCTTTAAAAGGGAATGCACAAATAATCTCAACATAATCACTTGCTATAATATTTTGGGTTTACAGTTTAGATGGCAATAAAGCATATTTATGTATTGATTTGGTTTTTAAAAATTGTGCCTTTTGAGAAATCACCTCAGTGTAGAAATAAGGCAAAATTTACAGTGATGACAACAAACATGAACAACTAAAACAATCATGGAATGAAAAATGCTTTGAAAAAGTCACCCTTTTAATGACAACTATTGAGGAGAGTCAGGGATTTTTAATGGTTCCAAATTACACAGAGCAAGCAGAAAGTAGTTGTTGGGATGACAGGGTAATACTGCAAGGCTACTCAACCAATACATTTTCCATCTTAGTAATCCCCAGTTCTAAGTTCACCTGGGGCTTCCATTATTTAGAACTATGCCAAGAGGACTCTCATCACATATTTTCTTCTATAACAGTAAAAATAACCCTTCTATCATTCAGACTGAGAAGTAAAGTTTAGTACCTGAAAGAAAAAGGAGGAATTTGTGCTCTGGAAGACTCTGCCTGAAGAAAAGGAGAAAGTCTGTTTCTATTGGTCTCAGAATATGAAGGAAAGAGGTAGTCAGACACAGGTGTCCTTCTTCTGGCTGACAAATTCACAAGACAGCCAAAAATAGACTAGCTTTTTTCCCTTTCTCTTTTGGAATGTTGGTATGAGGCTGCCATTTAGGGTGGCTCGTGTGTCCCCATGGGTGGTAGCAGTGTGGGAATGGTTGATGGAGGTGGCTAGAGAGATGAGTCTGAGGCAGCATTCTTGGCTCCCACAGTCCAGCTGTTTTCTGGAAGGGATCTTGCTGGGAACTTGCTGCAGTGGTGGGTGAGGTTAGACACTTATGGGACCTATCCCCAGACCCCATGAGGACATGTGCTCAACAAGCAAACCTGGATTGTGGGTTCAGTCACTGCCAGTTGAGTGAGGTGGAGGGTGGAGTCTCATCAGGCTATGACTGAGCAAAGAAAACAGACCTTGTATTCCTCAGTCACACAATTTGGTATCCTCGAGGGTCACACCAACCATCAGCACAAGGATGGCAGGCTACTTGTACAGGATAATCCCCTGAATTTGGTAAGCTTTCCTATACTCCAGTACCAGCTTGGGAAGAGGAGGATGAGAAGAACAGCTCTGATAGGGGGTTAAACTTTGAGTTGATTGCATTTTTTTTTTAATATCATAGAGTCTCTTTAAATTGAAACTGTTTATTGGCAGTTTTGAGATAAATCTCTGTCCTCTCAATTTCCTCCAGATGGGAGGAAATAGTAAATAAGTTATAGAAAAACATTAAATGAGTTATAGAAAATTAAGGAGCTATGCTTTTCTTTGCTCATTTCGGGAGTAGTATACGTTTGAGAATTTGCTGGTGAATCTGCTGTAACCCTCCCTACTGCCTGCCCCCCACCCCCACTCTTCAACTGATATCCTGGCTTTCTTTCTCACTAAGAAAATGGAAGGAATCTGAAGAAAACTTTCACATGTTTCCATCACCATGTTTTCTCACCTACAAACTTCTGTGACTATCTACTCTATTTTCACTTCTGTACCTATAGAGAAATTGTCTGATCTTCCATCCAAAGACAAACACTCCTGCTAGGGCATTAGATCCTGTCTCTTCAGGCCTACTATAGCATTTCTTGCTTCTCTTTTGAGTCATCCATTCTGCCCCTGCTGTGAATTATTCCATCATAAAATAACAAGGTATTCTTTCTGTCCTGCCTCAGATTATAACAAATTACCATAGACTGGATGGCTTATAAAACAAACATTTATTTCTCACAGTTCTGGAGGCTGGGAAGTCCAAGGTTCAGGTGCTGGCAGATCTGGTGTCTGGTGAGAGCCCACTTCCTGGCTTGTAGATGGCCATCTTCTTCTTTGGTCTTCACATGACAGAGACTGGAGGGAGACAGAGCGAGATCTCAGAGTAGTTTCTAGCAAAACTTCTCAAATGCCTCCAGTTTCTTTCTTCCCGTTCTTCTTAAACCCACTGCCATGTGTTTTCATCCAGAATCTTCCGCTGAAACTGTTCTTTTGAAGGTAACCAACAACCTCCATGTTGCTAAATGCAGTAGCTAATTCTCTATCTTAGTCCGCTTTGACTCGTCAACAGCATTCGGCACCACTGATCACCTCTCCTCTTTCTCTTACTTCACTGGCTGCCCTTTCTCAGTCTCTTCTGTTGGCACCTCCTCATCTTTCCAACTTCCCAATGTGGTGCGTGGTAAGGGCTCAGCCTTGCATTCTCTTTTCTAGCTACACTTACTCTTCTTGTGATCATGGCCAGACTCATGATTTTTAATATCATTCCTATGCTGACATTTCCCAATCCTTTTATCCAGTATGAAGCTATCTTCTGAAGTCCCAACTCCTGTACTAAATTGCCTATTCATCAACTCCACTGGAATGTCTAATTTACACGTAGACTTAACACGTTCAAATGAAGCCTCCTCCTCAGTTGATGATAACTCCATCCTGTGGTTGTTCAGGCTGAAGATCCATAAAGTCGTCCTTGACTACTCCTTTTCTGTCACAATCTAGACCAAACCCACCAGCAAATCTGAGAATCCTGCTCTTTCTCACTACTACCACCACTGCCGTCACTAGTTCCACCATTGTGTCCCTAGAGTCTATTTTTTTTTTAAGATTTATGTATTTATTCATTTTAGAGAGAGAAAGAGAGAGCATCTCCAGCAGACTCTTTGCTGAGCATAGAGCTCAACACAGGGCTCAATCTCATGACTCAGATTATGACCTGAACTGAAATCAAGAATCAGACGCTTAACCTACTAGCCAGCCTCCCAGGTGCCCCTAGAGTCTATTCTTAACCCGAGTGATGCTTTTGAATGTGAGGTCATGATGCTTTTCTGCTCAAAACAGTCGGTAGTTCCCTGTGTCCCTCAGAGTAAAAGTTAAAGTTCTAAATCTGGTTCACAAGCTCCTATCTAGTTTTCCTGTCTTTTCCTCCTGACCTCTTTACCTCACCTACTATTGTCTTCCTTGCTTACCCTGTTTAGCTACAATGGTCTCCTGTTTTTCCAAAATACTAGGTACATTCTGAACTCAGGGATTTTGCATCTTCTGTTCCTCCTGTATGGAAAGCTCTACCTTTAAAATCTGCATGCCCCAGTCTCTTGCCATATTTGTTTTCATTTTTCAAATGTTACATTCTCAGTGGGGCCTTCTCTAACTACCTTATTTAAAATTACAGTCTCTACTCCCTAACCTGGCATTCTTTAGCCTTTCTCTGGCTTTGTTACTCTTCATAGGTTTTTATGACTTTCTAATATCTTAAGAAATTTATTTTAATTTTTAAAATTTTATTTTAATTTTTAAAATTTGTTTATTTGAGATAGAGAGAGAGAGGGAGCATGGGTGGGGGGAGAAGCAGGGTGAGAGGAACAAAACAAGCTGACTCTATGTTGAGTGTGGAGCCCCACTTGGGGCTCAATCTCATGATCTTAAGATCGTGACCTGAGCTGAAAGCAAGAATCATATACTCAACCCACCAAGCCAACCAGGCATCCCTATTTATTTTATTTTTAATAGAGTGTACTTTAATGTTGTGTGAATGTGTCTAAGAAGTAGAGGTTGACTGTAATTTGCTAAAGATAGAATATTCAGTTCACAGCTAGACAAGGGCAGGATTGAGTACATTTAAAAAGAACTCTGTTATCTGGGACAGTATGAAGACATATAAAATTTGTTTCGTGGGCAGTTTTTAGAGGAGAATCTCTAGGGCATCTGAGGAATACCATTGGTTTTTATAGAGTAAGACAAAAAGTGAGAGACCTTATGCAGAAACTTATGTTGTCTTCATTCTTTCTAGGTTAATTAAATTTGTATTTACTACAAATTTAAGTTTATTGTGCTGTTCTAGGAGAGAGAGGAGAGTCCCAAAGAAGCCTATGTTCCATTTTATTAGTGATACTATGCTCTACCTAGACCAGGTTTTGTGAGACAGTGAGGACTGATGCTAACTAAGACTTACCAAATGGTTCTTGAAAATTATTGTGGATAAGAATCACCTGGAACCAGCTGTGGGGTTGGAGAAGCTTGTTAAAAATTTCCAAAAAAACCCCTATTTATTTCCAAAAAAAAAAAAAAAAAAAAAGCACATTTCCTGGTTCTACCATCAAGTACTCTGAATCAAAAGGTTTGGGGGTGAGGTTTGTGATCTGCAGTTTTAACCAGCTGCTGGGGGGATTCTGACATAGGTGATCCATCTGGCTTCCTTTGTGAAGCAGCACCCCATTGATTATTATTGTAATAGTACCTTACATTGACAGAAGAAATCAGAAAGGAATATGTAGAGAATGTTATGTTTTTGTAGAACACAGGAGGATTTAGGGATCCAGATGACATTCTTATTTCTTCTTTATGTTGGTGATTATTTTTTAAATTTTTTTTTTAAAGGAGATGAGGAAACTTAATAGCTGAGGACATTAGTAACATCAGGTACCTGGACTTCACTTCCTGTATCAGTGTTTATAAAATCACTGTGATGAAATCCTAGCAAGAGATGAAGTTTTTCACAAACACCAAGAAAATGTGTTTGACTGAAGATTAGCCCTTGATCAGAATCAATATTTGTGACAGAGGGAGAAATTTCTGAAGAAGACCGTGAAGTTGGACATGATGTAGTTTAAGAGAATTATGCCATTTAATAGCCGTATAATGGAGAGTATTTGTGAAACAAAGCATTAGGCCTTTTCTTTGGTCTGAATGATTTATAACAAACATGCATTACTTTCATAAGTAAAATATTTAAACAAATACACGGATAACTCAGAAAATGGGCACTGGCTACATATCTGGTCAAGCTGATCATTTTTGGATACCTGAAAATTATCTAAGTTTTTGCGAGTGGCTCCATCCTGGGCCTGGACATTTATTTCAACACACCGTTCCTCAGATTTCTTCAGCTTAAAATATTTAACATGCCAAGTTTCCATACATGGGGTAGCATGTCCTGAGCCCTGACAGAGGCATTTTAAATATGGAGGCTCCCTATCCCATCTAACCAGCCAAGAAAGCACACTTCTTACCCCAACTAACTAACTGATTGACCCTAACAAGTCACTCAGTGTACTCTCTGGACCTCTGTTTGTTCATCCAAGAAAGCGGATTTTATAATCCACTTGGATTATAAAATGGATTATATAATCTGTTTAAATCTCATACCTTTAAAACAAATCTATGAAATTGAAATAAGTGCCTTTAAAATTAATTTTCAGTTCAGAGACAGAGCATTTCCATTGACAATCAACTTCTAAAATATATAAATTTCATTAAAATGAGGCTATTGGATATAAAAATTCTATTGTTTTTTAAAAATAGTATCTATATATTTTGCTGAAGTGGTTTTTTTTTTTTTTTTTGGCTACAGGTTGTTAGCTTGTTGGTTTTGAATTTTCTATTACGCTTGTGAACACTACTCAATTCTACATATATCCTTTGTATTCCCATAAAACTAAACTAAATGTATGTCACTTCTCATGTAGGAATGCACAAACAATAAACAGTATATAGCCACATATTTCAGTAGATTAAACTGAACTGAAATTATCCCTCATGCTGGCACTGTAATAGGCTATTGATCTCAGATCGCATTTTTCTGTTTCTTTATAATTGAATTTTGTTCCCAAATGAAAGAGCATGTTCATTTTCAGATTGCATTTAGTGAAATAAAAACTGCATCTGGGATCAGTTTTATCATGTGCTCAATGGAGGACTAAGCCTTTCATAAAATTAAGTATGGAACACAGTGGCTATTAAAAAAAAAGTATACCACCTTCTTAGAAGAGATTTTTTTCCCAGAAAAGCTAAATTTTGGATCTCAACTGTTTAAAAAATTCTGTATGATTTAATCCAAAAATTAGAATATATGCAAAACTATAGAATTTCTCCCGATGAACAGCTACTTATGGAAGATATGTTGCAATTATATAACTTAACCCGTCTATAGGAACTGAAAGAAATTAAGATCAAAGGAGATAGGACAGATAGTTTGAAAATAAATTGGAGAGATCTTATTTAAGTATGGGTGCCTGAGTGGCTCAGTGGATTAAGCATCTGGCTCTTGATTTCAGCTCAGGTCATGATCTCAGGGTCATGAAGTTGAGCCCCAAGTCAGGTTATAACTGGGTGTGGAACCTGCCTGGGATTCTCTCTCTGCCACGTCTTCCTCTTTATTTTTATTTTTTAAAAGACCTTTAACTAGAAAACAGTTGTCTGCCAAAAGTAGAGATAGCTTTCCATCTTACTCTAGACTTTACATTGATTTTTGAAATAACAATAAAATGGAAATTTTAGGAGGCTAAGAAAGATCATTCAAAGACTTCCTCCTGCCCCTTGTTCTCTATTGAATACAAGTGTCCCAATAATATTCAGATTTTAATCACACTGCTCTCAGTCCTCTACCTAAATGAAGGTGAGAGTCTTCAACTATCCAAAAAGTTATGCATGCCCAACCTCTTAGTTCACTCAGTATTGATTGTGTCATTTTCATCTAACAGCTTGTAGAGGGTACTGGGTTACTACTGAAACAAAATGGGGCATTTCTGACCCTTTCTCTTCTCTCGGGTCTGGGGGTGAGTAAGAGGAAAAGAGAGAGAGAGAGAGAGAGAGAGAGAGAGAATACCTGTGGTCAAGATTCAGTTACAAAGCATTTATGCTCAGGACTCCCACTGTTCAGGCATAGGGAAAACTTCCCTACTTCTCTTGTTCTAAAGTCTTTAACGTTGGATGCTGTGACAGTGGTGTGTTGTGGTGTTCACAATGTGACCAGAGGAAACAGTGAGTGAGAGGAAAGACAAGTGAACTTACCAAAGTCTTCCTGTCCACGTGAATGCTGGGTCTCATAGTGCCTGGTGTCGTTTTCTTGTCTCCCTTCATGTGTGGTTTGGAGGCATGCATGAGCTAGTGAAGTATTCTTGATGGTTATACATGGTTGCTGAGGAATGTCTAGAGTGATAAACAATTTGTTTTATTCGTAAACACAATTACTGGGTATTTACATTAGATATACTATACATTAATTATGACACCACACTGACAACTAGATGGCTATTTAAGGGTAGAACTGGGAATGGTTTTACTTTTCCCAAGTACTGAATAATATTGATTAATATCAATAACTGTAATTAATTATGGTTATTAATTAAATTTAAAAATTAAACTACTGACTTTAAATAGTTCTGATTTTAAAATTGACTCCATTAGTAGTTTTCACTTAATTTTAAGAGACAGTTTTGAGTATTTTAAGAGAAAAACTATTTGAAAATATGTCAGTAATAATATTTCAGTTTTTAACATTCACTTTAACTCATGTTTTTATACAAATATATATACATTTGAACACTTTGAAAAATATTACAATTACTTCTTAATTTTTAAAAAAATTTTACTTATTTATTTGAGAAAAAGAGTGCACAAGCAGGGGGAGCAGCTGGCAGAGGGAGAGGGAGAAGCAGGCTCCCTACTGAGCAGAGAGCCAAATGCCGGCTTCATCCCAGGACCCTGAAGTCATGACCTGAGCTGAAGATAGACACTTAACTTACTGAGCCACCCAGGCACCCCTATTTACTTTTTAATTCTTTAAGTTATTGGGGATGAATATGTCACGATGGTGATAAAAATAGAATAAAAATAGGAAAAAAATAGAGTCTTACTTTTTTAAGCACTTCCCTCAAAAGTGAGGCCCAAGAAAGAAGAAAATTAGAGGGGAAAAAAAAAAAAGAAAAAGAAAAGGAATAGAAAACTTACAAAGAGGCAGTCTGCTTACATTTTTAAAAGCTGGAAACAAAGGAAACGTTCTTTTGAGTATGACTCACATAAAAATCATGAATAGGACATGATGAATTAATAAATTTAATAAACTAATGATGACTTAACTATTGATCAAAATAAGGAAAACAAGCAAGAAAATTTTTCTCGGACGCCTGGGTGGCTCAGTGGGTTAAGCCGCTGCCTTCGGCTCAGGTCATGATCTCAGGGTCCTGGGATCGAGTCCCGCATCGGGCTCTCTGCTCCGCAGGGAGCCTGCTTCCTCCTCTCTCTCTCTTTGCCTGCTTGTGATCTCTCTCTGTCAAATAAATAAAATAAAATCTTTAAAAAAAAAAAAAAAAAGAAAATTTTTCTCATCAAACCCTCAGCTTGGATAGGTCACATGAAATTCCCAAAACATCATATTCTTAACTAAATAAAGATGTAATTACTGGTTAAAAGATGAGAATGTATGTTAGCTTCCATTTGCACTTGTGATGAATGGTAGATCGTTCTTCCTTTTCCATTTTCTCTGAGCTCACTCCTTTCAGCTTGTCTCTCCACACCCCACTGAAATGACATCAGATGAGGTTCCTTGTCCTGCACTTTCCTAATTCCCTGGTCAGTTCTAGTCCTGTCTTCCTTGACCCTCAATTGCTGCCTTCCCCTTGATACACATATGTGTTTCTACTAGGACAGCAGACTTTGTTTTCTTCCAGTCTTATCAGTTATTCCCTCTTGGTCTCACTTCAAATGTCCAAAATGGAATGCTGATACTAACCCCAGAAGTTGCTACTTCGTTGGTTTTATCTCACTTTGTGATAATTCTATCCTTTTGGTTGTTCAGGCCAAGCAACTTGTAGCCGCTTCTTGACTTCTCTCATTCTCTTATACTCCTCATCTTGCTTATCCCTCAGTAAATCCTGCTAGCTCTATTTTCAGAATGTATCAAGAATCCAATAAGTTGTTGTTGTTTTTCTTCTTCTTTTTGAGTACAGTCGATGCAAAATGTTACATTAGTTTCAGTGGTACCACTTAGTGATTTGACAAGGTTATACATTATGTTCACCACAAGTATAGCTACCATCTGTTCCATGATATCGCTATTACAATGTCATTGACTGTATTCCTTATGCTGTGCCTTTTATTCCCAGAATTACTCATTCCATAACTGGAGGTCTGTATCTTCCTCTCCCCTTCACCCATTTTGCCCAGCTTCTCACCCCTTGCCTCTGGCAACCATCCAGTCACTTCTTAATGTCTCTGTTGCTACAACTCTGTTCTACCTCACTGTCACCTTTCCCTGTTCTAGACTCCTGCCTTGTCCCCTGTTTCTACCCTTGCCCTCTGTGGAGGTTTAAAGTATATTCTCCAACTCTGAGTCTTCAAAAGGTAGAGCCTAATTCCCTTCTTCTTCAGTATGGGCTGGATTTAAAGTCTTGCTTCTAATGAATAGAATAAGGCATGAGGGACAGTGTGCAGCTTCTGAGGGCGGGGTCATTGAAGACGTTGTGGTGTTATCCTCTTTCTCCTGGATCACTTACTCTGCGGAAAATCAGTGGGCATGCCATGAGTACACTTAAGCAACCCTGCGAAGAATCCCCGTGGCAGGGAACTGAAAAAATCTCTTACCAACAGCCAACAGGGAACTGACACCTTTTGGCAGCAACTGTATGGGTCAGCCATCTTGGAAATGAATCATCTGACCTCATTTGAGCTTGGAGCTATAGCCTCTACTGACATCTCATGACGATAACTTCATGAGAGACCCTGAGCTAGGATGACTTAGCTTAGCTGCTTCTAAATTATTGACCTATAGAGACTGAGAAACTGTAAATGCTTGTTGTTTTAAGTTGCTGTGTATTTTGGAAATTCATGTAGAAATAGATAACTAATATACCCTCCTTTAAATTGCTCTTAAAATAGCAAGCCACAGCAGTTCAATGGCTCCCCACTTCCCTCAGGGTAAAATCCAAATTCTTTAATAGCAGCTGTGGACTGAATGTTTGTATCCTCCCAGAATTCATGTGTTGCTCTGTCCTGAGTATGCAAGCATAAATTAAACACAGTTTAAAGGAAATCATAGTTTAATAGGAGGGAAAGTCAGCAAATGGTTAATAGGAGACGGGCTAGGGTAGTGAGAGCAGTGATTAGTTTACAATTACATGTTAAATTAAAGGTACTTTTGGGATATCCACGGAGAGATAAATGGGTCTTGAGTTTATAAGAGATTTCTGGGCAAGATACGTAAATTTGGTGTTACTCTCATAAGGAAGTAAATGAGGTCACTCGGGAAGAATGTACACAGTGGAAGTTAATCTAATTTTGTGCACTATTTACAGAGGGAGGGAGAGGGTGGTAACTATAGGGACTGTTGACAAATATTCACATTCTTTTCCTTCTGGGCATAGAGAAGTATTTCATGTCTCTGGCCTTTGAGAGATTATGGCCATGCGACTAGCTCAGGTTAATGGAATATGAGCAGAAGTGATGCATGTCACTGGCCTGCGGAAGCTTTAGGAGGCAACGCATGAATCAACTGGCTCCCTTCTTGCCGTGATGATTATGAAATGTGTTGAGATGCAGCCTCTGTACCCCTGTCTCCCTGAGTAATTATCAATATCCAAGGCTCTCACAACCTGCCCGAGACTTGCCACGTAAGTAAGGAATACTCTCTTTTGGGGATACGCCACCCAACTCCTTGTACCGCCCAATAACCTCGTCGATCCTCCTGATACCTCGAGGGCTTTAAGGGAAGGAGACTTTCAGGGAGATGAAAAGAGAATGGTGGGAGGTTTCAAGAGGACAAAGACAGCAAGTATTCATTGCAAGACAGAGACTGAAAAGTGTTCCTTTGGCATTTAGGAGGTCAGTTGTAATTTTAGTAAGTTACACGATATGAAGAAAACAGTCCCTTTGACATGGTTAGCAGCTGAAGAAAAATGACAGGTCTGGGCTGTAGTAGAAGTGAGGGAGGCTTTTGCTCTCACATTTCCTTGCTTCTCATTTAATTCACAAACATCAGCAACTGGCATTGATCCCATCAGTTTTTGTCCCTTCCCTTTTCCCTGCTCATTTTGAACTTCTGTACCTCCGTACTCTTTCCTTTGTCCCCTCCTTGCAGCCTCCGTCAGGCTTCCTTGAGATTTGATCACAGCTTCCTCCATCCTTTCTCAGTGGAACTTCTTCTTCTTCTTCTTTTTTTTTTTTTTAAAGATTTTATTTATTTATTTGACAGAGAGAGATCACAAGGAGGCAGAGAGGCAGGGAGAGAGAGAGGAGGAAGCAGGCTCCCAGCTGAGCAGAGAGCCCGATGTGGGACTCGATCCCAGGACCCTGAGATCATGACCTGAGAGGAAGGCAGAGGCTTTAAGCCACTGAGCCACCCAGGCACCCCTCTCAGTGGGACTTCTTAAAACAGAGGCAGGTAATTTCAATTTGCACTTCTTTACCTCTTCAGCCCACAGCGAACTGATGTTTGACCTCGTAAGTCTACTGAAATGGCTCATGCCAAGGAGATTTTTCATGAAAACCATATATAATTAGTTTTTTCTGTTTTACTTCCTGCATGAATCTCTTTAATTTTATATTTTGACACAGTGCACGATTATTTGCTGAGTAGTTCATTTTGTATTAGCCGAAGAGAAAATTGAACCTGTCAGTCAAACTGCACGGAATAAGAAATAATATATTTTTGTTAGCAGTAAACAGAAAGTTGTACAATAAAAATGTTTTGTGTCACTTGAAGTATTACCATTGGTTGCAAGTTAGGAAGGTGGGCAAAGTGTTTTCCTGTCCTTGTTTATTTTGGTGGGGACTTTGATGGCAGGCAACGTACCTTTTATTTATTTTTTTTCCCTTTTGACTTACACAGTACTTGAACACAAATATAATGAAGGCTTTTTCAATTTGAGACTTCCCTATATTAATGCAATAATATGACAGATTTTTCACAGACATCTCCTCATTTAATCCTCAAACAACTTTTGAAGGGTATTTAATTCCCCTCCCCCATTTACAAATGAAGAAACTGAAACTCAGAGAAAAAGATAAATGGCCACATTCACATTGCCACAGGTTGTGAGTATGTGTTTGCTCAACTCGAGCCTTTCCGATCATGATTTAGAGGTGTTTCTACAATGACCCAGCTACCTGAGTGCAGCACATGTACACATGGAACAACAGAGGTACAGTGTCTCTTCAAAGTAAATCTATTTCTTAAACTGACATTTTTGTTAAAACATTACAGGACCACACATTTTCCATAACTTAAAGTTATGTGGATGCCTTATCAAAATGTTACACATTGAATGCGTTTAGATATTAAATGGGCATAGGCTGGCAATTAGGAACCATCCTACACTCTAATAGATACCCTTTCACCTCTCTGTTCCGAACAGATACGTTTACGTTATCCCTAACATAGAGATGACTGTTTAATTGTCTTTGGCAATGAGAGGAGGTTAAAGAAGTTTGCGTAGAAATGGTGAGAAGAGCAATTGGATACGATTGTTATCTTAAGTCCCAGGCTGTTGATTTAAGTTTCAGTGCATCCTGAAATATTCATAGCAAAATTTGGGGGCACCCTGGCTCATTTATCTGTGTCTGTGAGTCTACGGGACACCATCTGTAAGGCTGATATATAGCCGATAAATGAAAATGTAGGCTTTCTGGATACTTGTAAGCGTTAAAGTACCAGATACGTGAACAGTTGGATTCAGAAGTCTGGCTTTGCCTTTCCCAGTTCAAATTTATATTAGTAAAATCCTTTTCAACATCAGCCTCCTTGAGAATAGGCACAGACTCCTGGAAATGGTCAAGACAATAAGATTAAGATTAATTGGTAGAATAGGAAGAATAGGAATTCAGAGAATTTGGTTCTAGAAGGGAACTAGAACAGGTAAACAGGATGAGCAACCACTTATAGGAATAAAGAGAATTTTTTAGTTTCAGGCATATCCAAACTGGGGAAAGAATGAGGTGGTTTGTTTTGTTCTGTTTGTTTTCCCAGAAATTAAGCGCATAATCAAATCTGGAGCTGTAAAGCTAGTGTGTGTGTGAGACGGTGAGGCTGCCTGGCTCACTAGTGTGTGGGTAGGTACAGTAAGGCCAGTTGCAGAGGCTGCTGTGGGTGTGGAAATGCATGTTGAATGCAGCAAATTGCTGTTGAAGTTTCTTTTTCCCCCCAATTTTATTTAGGTGTAACTGACATACAACATTGTGTAAGTGTAAGGTCATCCTACCACATAATGATATTATGGTATGATGGATATACTGATATTTGATATATGTTGATGCATTTATATATGTAAATATAAAATGATCACTACAATAATATAAGTTAATATCCATCACCTCACATAGTTACATACTATTTCCTTGCAAGGAGAACTTTTAAGATCTACTCTCTTAGGGCGCCTGGGTGGCTCAGTTGGTTAAGTCGCTGCCTTCGGCCAAGGTCAGGATCTCAGGGTCCTGGGATCGAGTCCCACATCGGGCTCTCTGCTCAGCAGGGGGCCTGCTTCCCTTCCTCTTTCTCTGCCTGCCTCTCCCTACTTGTGATCTCTCTCTGTCAAATAAAAAAATAAAATCTTAAAAAAAAAAAAAGATCTACTCTCTTAGCAACTTTCAAATTAACTATCGTCATCACGCTATTCATTACATCTGTTTGGCCTGATCCTGGGGTGTGGATGTTGAAGGAGGTAACCTGACTCAGGGTGATCAGCTACTACTGTTTTACAGAATTTTGAATTTCATCCTTTAGTAAAGTTCCTAAAAAAATTCTTTTTTTTCCCCAAAAATTATTCTTGAGAACTAACATGTAGTTGTCAAATATTTGTTTTGCTAAGGAGTGATGTTAAGGGGAAAAAAAAAACAACAACAAAAAAAACAAAACTAAAAGAATAAAAAGTAAATGGCCACATGCTATCTCCAAAATTTCATAAAGGAATCAAATTTTAACATCAAATTAGTAGAAAGGATACTTGCCCAGAGCCAAGGACAGAACTTTAAAATGAATCCACTTGGTATTATTAAAGACTTACTGCATTGTTCTTATTTTCTCTTGTACCTCTAACACTTTGTTCCTGGCCTGCCTGTCTCCTCAGACTGATGTCTGAGATTCACTGAGCTAAGAGAATATTATCATTATTCAGGAGTAAGATGATGAGAATCTGGGGAAGGAGAAGAAAGAACAGTGAAGGCAGGTAGATGATGATGAAGAATGTGGTACCTGGTGACAGATTGAATGTAGAAGATAAAGGGAGAGAGTGAAAGATACCTTCAAAATTATACTGCGACTGGGTATCATTTTTAATAGTTGGTATTACACATAGCATTGCCTTAATTCATCTCATAAATTTGACACCTGAATATGACATCCTTTGGGATGTTCTATCAACAGATTGATGTCTTGCTGTCTTCTTTATCTGCACCAGAAACCAGAAATGCAACGTACCAAACGTATAAAGATCGTGTTTTTATTAGTGATCAATGGGTTAAAATATTTTTCCATCTAAAACCAAACTGATCTTGGGTAGGATTTTAAAGGAACAAGGAAGTTGATTTTAAAGGAGATGCAAAAGTTCACTGTAATGAATGACCATCATGTTGTCCTATTAAGCTTTCAAAAAATTCTTGAATGATTACCAGGATTCGTAGAGCTCATTAGTGATGTTCAGTTCCTGACTCTGAAAATCACTATTTAGCTGCCAGGTTTTACCATTGTAGAGTTTCTGTTTGTTTGTTTTTAAGATTTTATTCATTTATTTGAGAGAGAGAGAGAGAGAGAGAGAGTCAGAGAGAGCACCAGAAGAGGATGGGGAGAGGGAAGAGAAGCAGGCTCCCCGAGCAGGAAGCCTGATTTGGGGCTCAATCTCAGGACCACTACCTGAGCTGAAGGCAGATGCTTAATGGACTGAACCATGCAGGTGCCCCATCTTTTCCTTTCTCAATAGAATGATGGGTCATGATATAAGTAGAGGTATCAGAGTTGTTGTATTTGTAGAAAAAGAGCAAATGTGCTTTGTGGTTTTGGAAATTACATTTCCAGCTTACTCACAAGAGGGTACCTTGTTTGGGAAAGAAGGTAAATTCTTTCAAGCAGGAGAGTTCTTCAAAAATAGTTAATGGCAAATGTGTTCTTGGCCCAGTCTTAACCTACAGCATTAATTTAAGATGTTCTTAATTTATGTTTCTGGACTTCTTTTAAATGTCAAACTTTAGAAAGGCTAAACTGGCTCACCCCTCTGCTAGGAAATAGCTAGTATTGTCTTTGCTGCAGGGCATTCCAAATGAAATTTTGAGGTTTATTGAAAAATGTTACCAGTTCACTTATTATACAAGAGCTTGGAATGTGAATGTCTGAAAGAAGAAAAAATTCAATAAATGGCTGTGGAGTTACTTGCTGGAATTCACAACATAATAGCAAGAAAAGGTTTGCTGCCTTGATCGTAAAGGAAATGAGTCATTTAATTTTACCCTTAGTGCTGGTATCTACTTTCAGCACTCAGTAAGAAGTCTGCATGCATTTAAATAACTTAAACAATTATTAAAAGAAAGTTGCAAGAAATAAGTGACATTTATTTTAAAAGGAGACTGGGTTCAAACTTCTAGGGCTTTAAAATTTCCATAAGAGCACATTCCAGTTCGGAAAAGGATTTAGTCACAATTAAAGGGATTTCAATCCCTTAATCCCTTTGTGAAGGAAAAGAATAAAATGTTAATGTTGATTCATATTAGCACTTGTAACTGAAAAATTTATTATACATTGTAAATACTTATGACCCCAACAGCTATTTGATTTACAAGTTAGGTATTGAAATGTAATGAAACACTTTCTACTGATCTGTAATCACTGAAAGAGCAATATGAATCATCCTTCAAATAAAAATACTTGCTTTTTTAACCTTTCCCAAAAATGTTTCAAAGTAAAAGCATGCCTCTCTGTTTTGTCTAATGTCTCAAGACCTTTACTCATCATCTTGAAGGTGATTATTTTCTAGGTTGATCCTAGCCTTGTAAGATAGAGCCTTGATCTATCTAGAGACTTAAATATTTTATTGAGTCAGAAAATAAATTTCAAATTATGCAATACTGTTTTACCTAGAATTATTACATTATTAAGAGTAAATATCTTATTAAACTCAAGAGGGAGCCACAAAATGGATAAGCGCCACAAAATGGATAAGCAAGATTTCTAAAGGAGGTACCGGGTGTATGTAAAATAACTAAGAAAAAAATGAAAGTTAATAAAATGGGGCAGTTAAATCATGTAAGTCAATAAAATTTATATTAAAATGACCTTGCAAATCTTAAATTTTCCCAGATGGCCATATGGAATTGCTATTATTTGATTATTTGATGAACAAAACACGGGGGATATCTGAGATTTTATTTAAATGTACTTAAAATTTGTATGGGTTATGAAGCAGTTATGGTTTTGGAGACACTGTTCCAAGTACTCATATTTGCTAGCTGTTGAATCCTCACCTCTCCACCATGATCAGGAAATCCTAGTTTATGCCCATTTAAAAAAAATATTTTATTTATTTATTTGACAGACAGAGATCACAAGTAGGCAGGGGCAGGGGGGATGGGGAGCAGGCTTCCTGCTGAGCAGAGAGCCTGATGTGGGCTCCATCCCAGGATCCTGGGATCACGACCTGAGTTGAAGGCAGAGGCTTTAACCCACTGAGCTACCCAGGTGCCCCATGTCCATCTTTTAGACGAGGAAAGTATGATACAGAACTCCTAATGGACATATGCTGTTGAGCAGCTGTGTGGTCTTGGGTCTGAGTCACATCCCCCTAAGAGAATTGGATTTCATGGGGGCAGCTGGGTGGCTCAGTCTTTAGGTGTCTGCCTCAACTCAGGTCATGATCCCAGGGTCCTGGGATTGAGTCCCACATTGGGCTCCCTGCTCAATGCTCCCTGCTCCGGGGTCCCTTCTCAGTGGGAAGCCTGCTTATCCCTCTCCTACTCCCTTTGCCTGGGTTCCCTCTGTTGCTGTGTCTCTCTCTGTCAAATAAAATCTTTAAAAAAAATTAGATTTCATAATAACTTCTTGTCTCCTGTCACGAGAAAGTGCTGTAATTTCATTTGTCTCTGGATTGTTCTTTCTTCTCATTTTCAGAGTTCTCATCACTTATGCCTGACCACGCTATTGTAGTCTCTCAGTTTTGTGAATCCCGGGCATCAGTCTCAGGACTTAAGCTGATTTGTGAGGAAATTTCAGCACCCACTCTCTTAACCTACTGGATACAGTTCTGGGTTTCAAAAAATGGTTCATGTGGGACAGCAATTATTTATATAATGCTGTGGGAATAGTTACAGTCATTCAAATAGCACTTACAAGGGCACTTTGTAATCTCCAGAATGTTCTCCCTGCATCTGTTCTTGTTCCCTCTATTTTGTTCTCTATTATATAGCGGCCAGAACTACTCTTTCAGAGTGTAAATTAGATCATGTCATTTTCTTTCCAAAATGCTTCCAAGCTTTCTACTGTACTTAGCATAAAATCGCAACACCTAACTCAGGACTACAGGACTTGGAAAAACGCATTCCTATCTATTTCTTTCATCTTTTCTTGGGTACCTCTGTCCTTTTGTTCCCTCAGGTGCTCCTTCCCACAGTCCTTCCTTTGCATTCTTTCTAATGTTGACCTCCTTAGCTCCTTTGTGTACTTCCTGTCTCACCTTTCCAGGGAGGCACTGCTTAACTCACCCCACGTCACCCCACTCAAGTAGCCCCCCCTGCTATTCTCTCTGCATTCAGTTCTTTTCCTGAAGAGCCTCACTGCAGTTCAAAAAAAATTCTTTACTTTTGTTTGTCTTATGCATCAAACTGTAAGCTCACCTGGGACAAGCACGGAGTCAGTGTGCTTTGTTTGCCAGTGCGTTTTCAGTACTTAGTGCAAACTCATGAACATAGTGGGTGTGGAATAAATATGTGTGGGAGATCATTATAATCTTTTTTTTTTCCAATTTATTTATTTTCAGAAAAACAGTATTCATTATTTTTTCACCACACCCAGTGCTCCATGCAAGCCGTGCCCTCTATAATACCCACCACCTGGTACCCCAACCTCCCACCCCTCCACCACTTCACTCCCCTCAGATTGTTTTTCAGAGTCCATAGTCTCTCATGGTTCACCACCCCTTCCAATTTACCCAAAAGCACATACCCTCCCCAATGTAGATCATTATAATCTTATGTATTTCAATGTATTACTATGATGTCAGCAGAAATATAAGCCTTAATAAAGATTTCTAGAGTCCAAATTTGAGGTGAGTTAGAGACAGGGAAGGCAAAAGTCTCAAAAATGGTAGGAGGTGGGACCTTATCTTTGCGAGGACTGAACTTTGTACTGCTGTCCCATGATATTTCTACACACATGCTTTAAACAGGGAAGAAATGGGAAAGAAAATGATCTTAGAAAACAAACGACTTATGCCTAGGCAAAAATCAGTCATGATAGGGAAGGGGATCAGAATGTGCCACATCAAAATATGCCACTTTTGCAGGAGAATTGTTTTGAGTTGAAGGCGATTATGAAGCAATAAAGGCAGAAGGAGATCTCTGCCTTCCTTCTGCCTCATAGCAGGATGTACATTTCCCTTTGTGAAGATATTCCCTGTCCCTTCCTTTATACCAGGATGGGGGAAAACAAACATTATTACTGGAGACAGAAAGTCAGCACTGAGTTGGGTCCACACAAATAACGCTTACTACAATTACCTTTATCTTCCATTAGTTTCCCCCATGTATTTACCTCCACACAATTTACCAACCCTAGGAATCCCTTTTCTTTTGCCAATTCTCTATAAGTGTATGACTCTTTGTTAAAATGGTATATAAGCCCCATGGGTATAAATACCCCTTTCATTTTCTTCATTTATTTTTTTTAAAAGATTTTATTTATTTATTTGGCAGAGAGAGATCACAAGCAGGCAGAGAGGCAGGCAGAGAGAGAGAGAAGGAAGCAGGCTCCCTGCTGAGCAGAGAGCCCGATGCGGGGCTCAATCCCAGGACCCTGGGATCATGACCTGAGCTGAAGGCAGCGGCTTAATCCACTGAGCGACCCAGGCGCCCCTCTTCATTTCTTTTTTATGAAGATCTCTATGCACATACAAAAATTAAAATATTAATATCAAATAAAATTGGTATGCCTTTTCTTCTGTAATCTGTCTTTTGTCAGTTTAGTTCTCAGGTCTCAGGTACCAAACTTAAGAGGGTAGAGAAAAAGTTATTTCCTCTCCTACAATAGTAAGTCTTAGATAAGCTCCCACTGCATAAACAGAGTTATGGCTCTTGCTTTCTTTTCTTTTTTTTTTTTTTAAGATTTTTTTTTTATTTACTTATTTGACAGAGAGAGATCACAAGCAGACAGAGAGGCAGGCAGAGAGAGAGAGAGAGAGGGAAGCAGGCCCCCTGCTGAGCAGAGAGCCCGATGTGGGACTCGATCCCAGGACCCTGAGATCATGACCTGAGCTGAAGGCAGCAGCTTAACCCACTGAGCCACCCAGGCGCCCTGGCTCTTGCTTTCTTGATGTGGTGATGAAGGCCTCTTGCCTGAGAACCATAACTTTGAGACTTCTATTTTGCATTGTGTTAAGAACATCCCAGCTGCATTTCCTTACTATG
Source organism: Neogale vison (assembly GCF_020171115.1). Taxonomy (NCBI): domain Eukaryota; kingdom Metazoa; phylum Chordata; class Mammalia; order Carnivora; family Mustelidae; genus Neogale; species Neogale vison. Next base: position 78,790,502 of record NC_058093.1, read on the forward strand.
TTACATAGGCTGCTTTGCCAGGACCTTCTGGACTTGTGCTTTTTGCCTCTTTCTTTTGCCTAACAGGTATTTGCAGCTATTCAAATTTAGAATAATAGAAATTGGCTAGTGGCTATCCTATTGCACAGTGCAGATATTGAACACAATCATTATTGCAGAAATTTCTGTTATATAGCGCTACCTTTACGTTGTTCTAAAAGATTCAAGTCGTAATTAGAAAGGCTTAGATAGCTATATTGCTTTTTTGACATTTAAATGACAGTCTGGGGCACTTGGCTAGCTCAAGTGGTAGAGCGAGGGACTTTTAGTCTCAGGGTTGTAGGTTTGAGCCCTATGCTGGGTATAGAGATTATTTAAAAATAAAATCTTTAAAAAATTAACAAATGACATAGTTACAAAAGATCAGCCAATGGAAGAATAATCCATATTTAATTGTCATATACTTTTGAAAGATAATGAAATTGTTAAGGTATTAACTGTCTGTGCAAAGCACTAAGGAATAGGAATTGTTTTGGGTAGAGTTTAAGACAGAGGAGATGATATGAATGTAGAGTTCAGAGGAATGGGAAATCAGGGGCAGATGTGTCAAGCCAGGGTTGTTTGCTGTCCAGCCTGGCCAGGCAGGTGTTCATTTCCTCCCATGCCATTCCTGACCTCCCGAGTAAAAGAGGGCTTTTGGAAGACAGCTGGTTTTTTTGTTTGTTTGTTTGCTTGCTTTTTATTTTATTTTATTTTATTATTTTATTTTATTTTTTCAGTATTCCAAGATTCATTGTTTATGCACCAGACCCAGTGCTCTATGCAATAATGCCCTCTTTAATACCCACCACCAGACTTACCGAACCCCCCACACTCCTCCCCACCAAAACCCTCAGCTTTGTTTCTCAGAGTCCACAGTCTCTCATGGTTGGTCTCCCCCTTCAGTTTCCCACAACTTACTTCCCCTCTCCGTCTCCTAATGTCCTCCATGTTATTCCTTATGCTCCACAGGTAAGTGAAACCATATGATAATTGACTCTCTCTGCTTGACTTATTTCACTCAGCCTAATCTCTTCCAGTCCTGTCCATGTTGATACAGAAGTTGGGTATTCATCCTTTCTGATGGAGGCATAATACTCCATTGTATATATGGACCATATCTTCTTTATCCATTTGTCTGTTGAAGAGCATCTTGGTTCTTTCCACAGTTTGGCGACTGTGGGCATTGCTGCTATGAACATTGAGGTACAGATGGGTTTTCTTTTCACTACATCTGTATCTTTGGGGTAAATACCCAGTAGTGTAATTGCAGGGTCATAGGGTAGCTCTATTATTAATTTTTTTTTCAATTTCCATGAAAGTTATTCTCTTTTTTAAATTAATTTATTTATATTCAGCATAACAGTATTCATTATTTTTTCACCACACCCAGTACTCCATGGAATCCATGCCCTCTATAATACCCACCACCTGGTACCCCCAACCTCCCACCCCCGCACAACTTAAAACCCCTCAGATTGTTTTTCAGAGTCCATAGTCTCTCATGATTCACCTCTCCTTCCAATTTCCCCCAACTCCCTTCTCGTAACTCCCCATGTCCACCATGCTATTTGTTATGCTCCCTGAATAAGTGAAACCATATGATAATTGACTCTCTCTGCTTGACTTATTTCACTCAGCATAATCTCCTCCAGTCCCATCCATGTTGCTACAAAAGTTGGGTATTTATCCTTTCTAATGGAGGCATAATACTCCATAGTGTATATGGACCACATCTTCCTTATCCATTCGTCCGTTGAAGGACATCTTGGTTCTTTCCACAGTTTGGCGACCATGGCCATTGCTTTTATAAACATTGGGGTACAGGTGGCCCTTCTTTTCACTACATCTGTATCTTTGGGGTAAATACCCAGGAGTGCAATCGCAGGGTCATAGGGAAGTTCTATTTTTAATTTCTTGAGGAATCTCCACACTGTTCTCCAAAGAGGCTGCATCAACTTGCATTCCCACCAACAGTGTAAGAGGGTTCCCTTTTCTCCACATCCCCTCCAACACATGTTGTTTCCTGTCTTGCTAATTTTGGCCATTCTAACTGGTGTAAGGTGATATCTCAATGTGGTTTTAATTTGATCTCCCTGAGGGCTAGTGATGATGAACATTTTTTCATGTGTCTGATAGCCATTTGTATGTCTTCATTGGAGAAGTGTCTGTTCATGTCTTCTGGCCATTTCTTGATATCATTGTCTGTTTTGTGTATGTTGAGTTTGAGGAGTTCTTTATAGATCTTGGATATCAGCCCTTTGTCTGTAGTGTCATTTACAAGTATCTTCTCCCATTCCGTGGGTTGCCTCTTTGTTTTGTTGACTATTTCCTTTGCTGTGCAGAAGCTTTTGATCTTGATGAAGTCCCAAAAGTTCATATTTGCTTTTGTTTGCTTTGCCTTTGGAGATAGATCTTGAAAGAAGTTGCTGTGGCCAATGTTGAAGAGGTTACTGCCTATGTTTTTCTCTAGGATTTTGATAGATTCCTGTCTCACACTGAGGTCTTTTATCCATTTTGAGTTTATATTTGTGTATGGTGTAAGAGAATGGTCAAGTTTCATTCTTCTACACATAGCTGTCCAATTTCCTAGCACCAATTATTGAAGAGACTGTCTTTTTTCCAGTGTATATTTTTTCTTGCTTTGTTAAAGATTATTTGACCATAGAGTTGAGGGTCCATATCCAGGCTCTCGTCCAAGTGTCTCCACTTGTCTATGTGTCTGTGTTGGTGATCACAACTTTGTAGTAAAGCTTGAAATCAGGCAATTTGATGCCCCCAGTTTTGTTTTTTCTTTTTCCTGATTAAAACGATTCAAAGTATAGGGATAGAGGGAAAATTCCTCAACTTTGTAAAATCTATCTATGAAAAACCCATGAATATCATCTTCAATGGGGAAAAACTGATAGCCTTCCCTTTGAGATCAGGAACAAGACAAGAATGTCCACTCTTGCCATGTTACTCAAAATAGTTCTGGAAGTGCTAGCAATAGTAATCAGACAACAAAAAGAAATAAAAGTATTCAAATTGACAAAGAAGAAGACAGCTGTTTTGACTAAGATCTAGAAGGAGTAATAGTTTTTCATTCTACAAGATTGATCTAGGTATTGTGTGGTTGACAATGCTAGCCGCACTTACTCTGGCTTAAGAAATGAGGCTAAATGGAAACAAAATGCTGTATCTTTTGTTTGGCAGAATTTTGCTAAAGGAAAGCTACATTGAGGTTAAATGATTTTAACCTGGGTGATTTCTTCCAGCAAAATCTCAGCAAGAGCAAACAAGGTTGTTACATCATTCTTTTTTTTTTTTTTTAAAGATTTTATTTATTTATTTGACAGACAGAGATCACAAGCAGGCAGACAGGCAGGCAGAGAGAGGGAGAGGAGGAAGCAGGCTCCCTGCAGAGCAGAGAGCCCGATGCGGGACTCGATCCCAGGACCCTGAGATCATGACCCGAGCCGAAGGCAGTGGCTTAACCCACTGAGCCACCCAGGCGCCCCGGTTGTTACATCATTCTAAGGGTTAGGTTATATGAGTGGTCCAGTTTGCTTTGTGTAAACATTTACAAAATTCTTGTTGAATGACTGGTCTGTTTTCCATTTGTAATTCTACTCAGATTTTTCCCCTCAATGACTGTTCAGTGAAGGAAATTTTCACCGTGATGACTCTGGAGAAGTGATATCATTTTGGACAATGATTCTTCATATTTTTTTTCCCTTATGTAACTTGTTCACTAAAAAATACAGTAAATAAATACACTATAAAAATGACAGTACAACATTAGGACAACATTATGATTTCAGGCAAAGACATATTTGACAATTTACTTGACATAACAATTTCTATTCAGAGGTTTTCATATGGAACACATTTGAATTGCCTGCCATGTACAAATGAATCCAAATCATTTTGTTTTGCGTGTGTAGGGAAAGGAAAAATATTTTTTCTCTTTCCCCTTCCAGGTTCTCTGGCAGGGACACTATAAATTAGATTGATAAAAGACAAATTAACAAGAGAAAAACATAGCAGTTTATTTAATATGAGTTTTATGTGACACAGGCGTCTTCATAAAGAAATGAAGACTGGAAGAAATGGTTGAATCTGAATGTTTTTATTAGGCTTGATGAAGAGTGGAAAACTGTGGAGAAATATGATAGGACAAAGGGTATGAGCAAAGACTAGAAAACCGGGGGAAACATAATTCTGTTTGGATTCACCTCCATATCCTCCATCTTTGGAAATAAGGGTGATGCTTTTCTCTGGGAAATATCAAGGGCATCTCTCCCATGAGAGTTTCTTGACCTGCTTCACATGAAAAAGGAAGGTCAGAAAGTACTTCCTACATGTGCTCTTTCTCAAATTCCTTCAGTTTAAAATATTCAACATGCTAATGTTTTGTATTTTAGGTAATGTGATCCAAACTTCCTTTTGCACGTACTCTAGAGAGAGAGATGAAGTTTTAGTATTGACCTGTGAATCTTCGTCTGTTGTGTCCTCCTTTACTTAGCTTATATTTTGCCCCAAGGGTATTTTTCAAGGATATGATTTTATTTTTAAGTGCAAAATAGTTATGAGCCCCCAAATCTGAAAGATTGGTGAAGAAAACTGTTTCAGAAATAAGGAAAAAGTCAAGTATAATAACAGTGGATTTTATAAAAAAAGCTGTGTTTACTTTCAAATTGCTATTTATTACTTACATAAACATGTTTTCATTCAATTGATATATTTTTCTAGCTGTGAGAATGATTTGAGTATTTTGTATTGAGATCAAACACATCACAATTTTCTTATTAAACTTAATGGAAACAACTTTTTTTTTTTTTTCATTTAAAAGCTCTTTACTTAACTGCAGGGTTTTCAAGCACTAATGAAAATCATTAAGCAAGGAATCCGTGTACTTGAAAAATAACACTTTGATTGGGACACATAATGACTAGAAGACCCTGCAGTTTGAGAAGTCATCACTGTAAATGAGAAGTCTTGACAATTTTGTTGTTGTTTCTGCCCAACATTTTAATCTGAGTTGAATTCTTTCACCATAAAGCTATCAAATTTCCTATTCCATTTTTCTATCTGCTACTTCTCATCGACTCAGACAAGAGAACAAGTTAGGAATGTCCCCACCTTTGCTAAATTTACATTGTTCTTACTCCAATCCCCTAGCATTTATGAAGCAATTCAGATGGCTGAGATTCTCCTGTTATTCTCCACATTTTAAATGATTCATCCTAAGTCCTTATTTTCTATGGGTTTAATCAGGAATGAGTTTTGTCTGGAAGCTATTTCCACTCTCAAGAACTCTTTGATATAAGACCAAAATGCTTTTGAAGAATCTTTTGCTATTTCTCAACTCACTTGTTTCTTAACATCTATTTCTAAAAATGACACCAGGACAACTTAGATACCATAAAACTACATATAACTATATTTGTATATGTAACTATTTATAAATATATCTATGATGATATGTGTTAATGTATGTAGTTTTCCTTTCTAAAATTTTTAGGCCATATTTTCTTTTATTTTTTTAAAAGATTTTATTTTTTTAAGTAATTTCTACACCCGACATGGGTCTCAAACTTATAACTCTAAGATTGAGTTGCACCCTCTACTGACTGAGACAGTCTGGCACCCATCAGCCATATTTTTAATATTGCATTTAAAGAATCCTGTTTAGTGCTTCTAATATATGCAAATACGTCTCTGTAAATTTTGTTTACTGAGCTGGATTTTGAGGTGCTACATAACTTTGAAGAACTTTTTATTGTGGGTGAATATGAAATGTGCTTGCTTCTCCATATGTAACTCTTCTTATACGCACAGAAAGAAAGTTTTATTAGTCAGGAGTAGTGGTCTTTTGTTGTGGTCGTTTATTTGCACTCTCTAATTCTTAGAGAATTCTCTCTAATCCTTAAGGAGAGGAAGACAAAGAGAAAATCTCACTCAGTTACTTACTTGACTGAGGAAGAAAGTTAAAAGTTAACGACTAATAAGATATACACTGGCTTCCCGGTCATAGATTGCTGAATAGCAATTTTTTTTTTTTTTTTGGTCTCAAATGTAGGACATCATTAATTTTATAAAAAATTATTTTAATCAATGATTGTATCCCATTGCCTTGTACAAAATAAGACTTTGATAAATATTGATTTTTTGACTTATAGAAACTTATGTTATCTACTTTAACAGGCATTTTATTCATTGAATTTATTTTACATAGTGCTATGAAGGACATTAGTGAGTATTACAATTAAATTGTGAACACCCTGTATCATAGTACCATAAATACATTTCTTAGGTTTAGGTTTCAAAAATGTATCTTCAGGTTTTTTTTTTTTCCCCCATCTCTTTTTTTTAAGTTTTTATTTAAATTCCAGTTAGTTGACATACAGTGTAATATTCATTTCAGGTGTATAAGTAGTGACTCAGCACTTCCATACAACATCTTGTGCTCATCACAAGTGCATTCTTTAGTCCCCATCACCCATTTAACCCATCCCCCCACCCTCCTCCCCTCTGATAACCCTCCATTTGTTCTCTGTAGTTAAGAGTCTAAAAATATGTCTTTAAATAATTTCAGCTGATTTATTTCTGACATTACATTTTATTTGGGGGCATTTTAAAATGTAAGAGCTTGGATTTTAAGTATTTGGGCTGTGCCTACATGAGTTAACTAACTAAATAAGGGTACAAAATACTTTGGCTTTAATGAGTAGCTTTAGATTAAAACACACCTATTACTAGGAAAAATGTTTTCAACCTAGGCTTTGGTGATTTATGTTGCTGAATTATGTTTCGTTTCTACATTCTTTCCTTAATTGTCATTATATTGTTATGTTCAGAAAACAATATTAACTGGCTGGTTAATCATGTAAAGTATCTAAGGTTTCCTGTATTTGTGGTCATAATTTTTCAGAATTAGCTCTTTTAAAAATTCAAGCTTATTCAATAATAACTGTTAAAATTATTGTATCATTAATTCTAGTACAGTTTTATACTAAAGAAAGGATTTTATTTGACTAAAATTACTTAAACTTATACATGATAAATTATTTATAATAAAGTATAAGGGACTGTTATCCAAACAAATAAAAAAACCACAGATAGGGTGCCTGGGTGGCTCAGTGGGTTAAAGCCTCTGCCTTCAGCTCAGGTCATTATCCCAAGGTCCTGGGATTGAGCCCCGCATCAGGCTCTCTGCTAGCAGGGAGCTTGCTTCCCTGCCCTCTCTCTCTGCCTGCCTCTCTGCTTACTTGTGATCTCTGTCAAATAAATAAACAAAATCTTAAAAAAAAAAAAGCCACAGATGTTTATTGAACACTTGACATGATACAGGCTTACATTCTAAGAATAAAATTATTTTTATTGTTATTTCCTTAAAGACACTTGAACTGTCATTGTGTAATATTAAGAGACTTATAGAGGCGTACCTGGGTGGCTTAGTCGGTCAAGTGTCTCCTCTGCCCTCAGCTCAGGGGGTCCTGGGATCCAGCCCTGTGACAGATTCTCCTCTCAGTGGGGAACCTGCTTCACCCACTCCCTGTGTGAGCTGCTCCCCCTGCTTGTGTACTCTATCAAATAAATAAATAAAATCCTTTTTTTAAAAAAGAGTTTTATAGAATATGAACATCTTCTTTCGGGTTTAAAAAAAAGAAAATCAGGACTCTATTGCCTGTCTTCTACAAGATAAGGGAAAAATGGGAGGAGGGATTTGACTTTGAGTTAAGACCAACTGGGTGTTTGTTACATGCTTTCTAGAGTAAATCTCATATAATTTTTTCAATAGCCGTTTGAAGTAATTATTAACTCCATTTTACGCAGGAGAAAACTGAAGTTCAATATGGTTACTTAATTTGCCCAAGGTCATACCATTAGTAAATGGTGGAGTCAGCATTGGAACATAGTGTTGTCTGACACCATGTTTTTTACAGCTTAGGATGTTACCTTCATTCCTTAATTGTTGAAAAGGGATCTTTAAATTATCTTTTGAGGGGCACCTGGGTGGCTCAGTGGGTTAAATTATCTTTTGACAAAACATAATGTCATTTTAGTTTCATATAGTAAAAAGTTTACTTTCTAAGAACTAACCCAAAACTGGAGCCTTGAGAGACTTGCCCATAGTTTGCTGTATTACTCTCCTATGTGTGGGCAAACAAATCTGGAAAGAGTAACTTTTTGCACTTACTCTGTGAAATTCTTTCACTTGTGAATTATCATTATAAGATGAAAATTTGACTTTATAACTAGTAAAACAATTCAACATGCATACAGAGTTAAAAACAAAAGAATTGTTCTTGGTTTCATATGAAGACATACCAACTTTATGATAGTCAGACCAGCTTAGAAATTCATTAAAAGTTGGTATTGCTATTTCTACTTCCAGAAAGTTGGTAGAAATTTTCCTGCTAGAAATGCTGGAAAAAATGTCACAAAATGTTATTTTATTATCTGCATGGATGAACTTAAAAGAGTATAAGGGGGGACACCTGGGTGCTCAATTGGTTAAGCATTGGCCTTCGGCTCAGGTCATGATCCCAGAGTCCTGGGATTGAGTCCCACCTTGGGCTCCTTGCTCAGTGGGGAGCCTGCTATTCCCTCTGCCTGCAGCTCCCCCTGCTGTCTCTTTTTCTGAAAAATAAATGAATAAAATCTTAAAAAAAAAGTATAAGGGAAATCCTTAGGTGCTTAAGCAAATAAGTACATGAGCATCAGATGGGTACAAAGAGGGACTATGTGACAGCCTAGAAGAGGTATAGAGACTTGGAATTGATCACCTACTGAGAATAGGCCTTGGGGTCTTGAGATGGAGATTTGAAGCCTGGACCCATGCATAGAGCCCTGACTATGCTTTAAGAGAAAGGACTGAAAACATCTACCCATTAGGGTAAAAGCTGATGAGATAAAAAGGAAAATTATCTCTTTTTTTGGGGGTGGGAGAAAAAGTTTTTGTGAGACATTTAAACTTTGGTCTATCCTTCAAATGGATTTAGAATTAAGTTATAGTATCCTGATGGCTTAAGAATTTCTAAAAAAAGAAATTATATAAAAATGTGTCCAAAGCTATAACATGTTGGGCACCTGACTGAAGGAAAATAAAACTGCTCAGGAAAAATATTTCAATGACCCATCATGCACCATATTTTCTTGGGGTTGAGATAAGGAGGGAGAGTCTTGCTTAAGAACAAGATTAGAAAGAAAGGTATATAGGGCAGAAATTATTATCTATTGTTCACTATTATTATCTCTTTTTCACTTCTACTGCCCAGCAAGTAGAACTGTGCCTGGCGTAGATGTACCCAATATATATTACTAAATGACTGAACACACAGGAACACACACACACACACACACACAAGAAAATGAGGAAGTCAGACCGACTCAACAAACAAGATTTATCTAAAAACTTGAGATAATAGTGCAAAAATTTGTAAAAACTTATAAAACTAATAATTTAAAAGATATGAAAATGGAAGCTATTGGAAAATAAGATATTTATGAAGGAAGAGGTAAAACTTAAAAATAGGATTCTTAGAGATAAAAATATATAGTCACTAAATTTACAATTTGGAGAGTAAGTTAAACAATAGCTGGAGAGAAAATTAGCAAATTGGAAGACAGATTTGAGTAAATAAACCAAATAATTACAAAAGAACAAGAAAATGGAAAATAAGAAGGTGAAAGTAGCAGACATTGAAGATAATGTTCAACATACATTTAACTGCATATCCAGAAGGAGAGCAAAAGTGATGAGTTAGAGAAAATATTTGAAGGTATGATGACTGAGAATTTAGCAGAATTAATGAAAGACACAAAGTTTTGTTTTTAAGAAGCACAATTAGTTTCAAATACAAAAAGTAAAAATGAAATGCTGGAATACCAAAAATGAAATTATGTTAAAATAAATCAGTAAAAAAAAAGGTAGAGTTACCATTAATGAAATGTGCCATATATAAATGTGTGGATGTAGGACAGTTTGTATCTATTACCACATTTTCAATAGCCACATATTTTTAAAATTGCTTTGGCAATATTATTTGTCCTATGAAAAACATTTTCAAACAAATTACTTAATGAAGCTCTGATTAATGAGTATTAAAAATTATTATAAAAACTTTCAAATATGAGGGGTTCCTGGGTGACTCTTGATTTAGGCTCAGATCATGATCTCAAAGTTGTGAGATTAAGCCCAATGTGGGGCTCTGTGCGGAATGTAGAGTCCGCTTGGTATTCTCTCCCTCTGCCCTTTCACCCCTACTGCCTTTTCTCTGTCATGCACACTCTCTCTCAAAAGGAAATTTTTAAATAAGGAAAAAATAGGAAAGATAGTTTGAGAAACTCACTATACCCTTCATTCATATTATTGGCATTTTGACACATTTGCTTCAACTACCCTCCTCCCTCCCTACTTTGCAGATTTAGTTTAAGTATGTTCTACACATAGCATCAATTTGCTTTTAAAAGAAAAAAGAAGTTATATTCTCACAGTGCCATTCTCATAATAAACATTGAAAATAATTCTTTGGTATCATCTAATAAACAGTTCATAATTATATTTCTCCATTTTAAAAAAATCTCTTTACACTTTTTTTTTTTTTTAAAGAATAAAGATTCAAACAAGTTTATGCATTTGGTATTTGTCTCCTTAAGTGCCTTTTCATATAAAGTCATCTCCTCATTAGCTTTCTGCCCATGTCATTGACTGGAGGCAAGTGCCCTGCAGGTTTCCCATGTTCTGGATTTATCTATTTGCTTTCTTTCAATTTCATAATTGTTCCTCTTTTCCACATACTGCCTGTAAATGAAAGTTAGTGCTAGCAGTTTGATTTGATTCACATTCAACTTTTTTGGCCAGACTATTCCCTGGATGGTCCTTTATGTTTCCTATTGTATCACCTGCGGATGCATAACATCAGATTGCCCCACTTGTTATAAAAACTGAGATGGGGGTGTCTGGGTGATTCAGTCGGTTAAGCCTCTGCCTTTGGCTCATGTCATGATTTCAGGGTCCTGGGATCCAGCCCTGCTTCAGGCTCCCTGCTCAGTGGGGAGTCTGCTTTTCTCTCTCCCTCTGCCCCTCCTCCCTGACTAATGCTCTCTCTCAAATAATTAAAAAATTTTTTTTAAAAAACTGAGCTTCATCAGCGATTTCTGGTGGTGACAGCCTGATGCCTTCCATTGAAAAGTTCACCTTCAAACTTGAATCAATGTGCTTGAATCAATGATTCCATTTGGGTTGCAAAATGGTGATATTTTAATGTTATTATTCCTTTGGCATTGATTAGCTGGAATACTTCTATAAAGAAACACTTTCTTGTATGTTGAGTAGAATTTTCATAAATACTTCAATTTAATTGAAATATAATTAATTGAAATATTTAATTTCTATGAATGTATTCTCTGTTTATCTTCAGATTTAATATTTGGATTTATGATGAAGTTTTGGAGATTTATCATGAATACAACTACACATTGATACTAGAATTTCAAATACACATTAAAACAGAACCTAGTCAGGGAGGAGTCAAGATGGCAGAGAAGTAGCAGGCTGAGGCTACATCAGGTAGCAGGAGATCAGCTAGACAGCTTATCGAAACATTGCAAACACCTACAAATCCAACAGGAGATCGAAGAGAAGAAGAACAGCAATTCTAGAAACAGAAAATCAACCACTTTCTGAAAGGTAGGACTGGCGGAGAAGTGAATCCAAAGCGATGGGAAGATAGACTGCGGGGGGAGGGGCCAGCTTCCTGCAAGCGGCAGAGCAATGGAGCACAAAATCAGGACTTTTAAAAGTCTGTTCCGGGGGTGCCTGGGTGGCTCAGTGGGTTAAAGCCTCTGCCTTTGGCTCAGGTCATGGTCCCAGGGTCCTGGGATGGAGCCCCACATCGAGCTTTCTGCTCAGAGGGGAGCCTGCTTCCTGCTCTCTCTCTCTTTCTTCCTACCTGTGATCTCTATCTGTCAAACAAATAAAAAAAAATCTTAAAAAAAAAAAAAAAGTCTGTTCTGCTGAGGGACATCGCTCCAGAGGCTAAACCGGGTGAAGCCCATGCGGGGTCAGCGTGGCCCCAGGACCTGCAGGGTGGTGGGATCAGGAGTGTCTGAGTGTCCCAGAGCTTGCAGGTATTAGAACGGGGAAGCCGGCTACAGAGACAGAGCTGAGGAGTGAGCTCTCAGCTCGGGGCTGCCTTGAACCGGTCGCATCCTGGGTGAGCTCGGAGCACGGCAGGAGGCCAGGGAGATGGGAGTTATTGGGTGCTGTTCTCTGAGGGTGCACTGAGGAGTGGGGACCCGGGCTCTCGGCTCCTCCCGGCCAGAGACCAGGAGGCCGCCATTTGTATTCCCGTCCTCCGGAACTCTACGGAAAGCGTTCAGGGAACAAAAGCTCCCGAAAGCAAACCCTAGCGGATTACTCAGCTTGGCTCCTGGTAAGGGTGGTGCAAGTCCGCCTGGCGTAAAGACACTTGAGAATCACTACAACAGGCCCCTCCCCAGAAGATCAATATCCAGCCAGGACCAAGTTCACCTACCAGAGAGTGCAGGTTCAATACCAAGGAGAGTAGCGGAATTCCAGAGGAGGAGAAAGCAAAGCAATGAACTCATGGCTTTCTCCCCATGATTCATTAGTCTTGCAGTTAATTTAATTTGTTTTTTTTTTCAATTTTTTTCTTCTTTTGCTAATTTTTTTAAACTTTTACCCTTTTCTTTTTTAATGTTTTTTAACTAGTTTATCTAATATATATATATTTTTTTCTTTTTAAAATTTTTTCTTTATTCGTTTTCTTTTTTTAATTGTTTCTTTTTTTTTGTTCTGAACCAGTTTTTATCCCCTTTCTCCCCCCCCCACGATTTGGGGTCTCTTCTGATTTGGTTAAAGCATATTTTCCTGGGGTCTTTGCCACCCTTTTAGTATTTTACTTGCTCCTTCATATACTCTTATCTGGACAAAATGACAAGGCGGAAAAATTCACCACAAAAAAAGAACAAGAGGCAGTACCAAAGGCTAGGGACCTAATCAATACGGACATTGGTAATATGTCAGATCTAGAGTTCAGAATGACGATTCTCAAGGTTCTAGCCGGCCTCAAAAAAGGCATGGAAGATATTAGTGAAACCCTCTTGGGAGATATAAAAGCCCTTTCTGGAGAAATAAAACAACTAAAATCTAACCAAGTTGAAATCAAAAAAGCTCTTAATGAGGTGCAATAAAAAATGGAAGCTCTGACTGCTAGGATAAATGAGGCAGAAAAAAGAATTAGTGATATAGAAGACCAAGTGACAGAGAATAAAGAAGCTGAGCAAAAGAGGGACAAACAGCTACTGGACCACAAGGGGAGAATTTGAGAGATAAGTGACACCATAACATGAAACAACATTAGAATAATTGGGAATCCAGAAGAAGAAGAAAGAGAGAGGGGAGCAGAAGGTATATTGGAGAGAATTATTGTAGAGAATTTCCCTAATATGGCAAAGGGAACAAGCATCAAAATCCAGGAGGTGCAGAGAACCCCCCCTCAAAATCAATAAGAATAGGTCCACACACCGTCACCTAATAGTAAAATTTACAAGTCTTAGTGACAAAGAGAAAATCCTGAAAGCAGCCTGGGAAAAGAAGTCTGTAACATACAATGGTAAAAGTATTAGATTGGCAGCTGACTTATCCACAGAGACCTGGCAGGACAGAAAGAACTGGCATGATATATTCAGAGCACTAAACGAGAAAAACATGCAGCCAAGAATACTATATTCAGCTAGGCTATCATTGAAAATAGAAGGAGAGATAAAAAGCTTCCAGGACAAACAAAAACTGAAAGAATTGGCAAACACCAAACCAGCTCTAAAGGAAATATTGAAAGGGGTCCTCTAAGCAAAGAGAGAGCCGAAAAGTAGTAGATTAGGAACAGAGTAGAAAGGAACAGAGACAATATACAGGAACAGTCACCTTACAGGCAATACAATGGCACTAAATTCATATCTCTCAATAGTTACCCTGAATGTAAATGGGCTAAATGCCCAAATCAAAAGACACAGGGTATCAGAATTGATAAAAAGACAAAATCAATCTATATGTTGCCTACAAGAAACTCATTTCAGACCCGAAGTCACCTCCAGATTTAAAGTGAGGGGGTGGAAAACAATTTACCATTCTAATGGACATCAGAAGAAAGCAGGGGTGGCAATCCTTATATCAGATCAATTAGATTTTAAGCCAAAGACTATAATAAGAGATGAGGAAGGACACTATATCATACTCAAAGGATCTGTCCAACAAGAAGATCTAACAATTTTAAATATCTATGCCCCTAACGTGGGAGCAGCCAACTCTATAAACCAATTAATAACAAAATCAAAGAAACACATCAGCAATAATATAATAATAGTAGGGGGCTTTAACACTCCCATAACTGAAATGGGCAGATCATCCTTGCAAAAGATCAACAAGGAAATAAAGGCCTTAAATGACACAATGGATCAGATGGACATCACAGATATATTCAGAACATTTCATCCCAAAGCAACAGAATACACATTCTTCTCTGGTGCACATGGAACATTCTCCAGAATAGATCACATCCTGTGTCCTAAATCAGGTCTCAACCAGTATCAAAAGATTGGGATCTTTTGGGATCCAAAGATTGGGATCCCTGCATATTTTCAGATCACAATGCTCTGAAGCTAGAACTCAATGACAAGAGGAAATTTGGAAAGAACCCAAATACATGGAGGCTAAAGAGCATCCTACCAAAGTTGAATGGGTCAACCAGGAAATTAAAGAAGGATTGAAAAAATTCATCGAAACAAATGATAATGAAAACACAATGGTTCAAAATCTGTGTGACACAGCAAAGGCAGTCTTGAGAGGAAAATTTATAGCGGTACAAGCCTTTCTCAAGAAACAAGAAAGTCTCAAGTATACAACCTAACCCTACACCTAAAGGAGCTGGAGAAAGAACAGCAAAGAAAGCCTAAACTGAGTAGGAGAAGAGAAATAATAAAGATCAGAGCAGAAATCAATGAAATAGAAACCAAAAAGAATAATAGAAGAAATCAATGAAACTAGGAGCTGGTTCTTTGAAAGAATTAATAAGATTGCTAACCCCCTGGCCAGACTTATCAAAAATAAAAGAGAAAGGACCCAAATAAATAAAATCATGAAAGAGGAGAGATCACAACTAACACAAAAGAAATACAAACAATTATAAGAACATACTATGAGCAACTCTACGCCAACAAATTTGACAATCTGGAAGAAATGAATGTATTTCTAGAGACATATAAACTACCACAACTGAACCAGGAAGAAATAGAAAACCTAAACAGACTCATATCCAGTGAGGAGATTGAAACGGCCAACAAAAATCTCCAAACAAACAAAAGCCCAGGGCCAGATGGCTTCCCAGGGGAATTCTATCAAACGTTTAAAGAAGAACTAATTCCTATTCTCCTGAAACTGTTCCAAAAAATAGAAATGGATGGAAAACATCCAAACTCATTTTATGAGGCCAGCATCACCTTGATCCCAAAACCAGACAAGGATCCCATCAAAAAAGAGAACTACAGACCAATATCCTTGATGAACACAGATGCGAAACTTCTCACCAAAATACTAGCCAATAGGATCCAACAATACATTAAAAGGATTATTCACTACGACCAAGTGGGATTTATTCCAGGACTGCAAGTTTGGTTCAACATCCGGAAATCAATCAGTGTGATACAACACGTTAATAAAAGTAAGAACAAGAACAATATGATAGATGGTTGCTCTCAATAGATGCTGAAAAAGCATCTCAATAGATGCTGAAAAAGCATTTGACAAAGTACAGCATCGCTTCCTGATCAGAACTCTTCAAAGTGTAGGGATAGAGGGCACATACCTCAATATTATCAAAGCCATTTATGAAAAACCCACCACAAATATCATTCTCAATGGAGAAAAACTGAAAGCTTTTCCGCTAAGGTCAGGAACACTGCAGGGATGTCTATTATCTCCACTGCTATTCAACATAGTACTAGAAGTCCTAGCCTCAGCAATCAGACAACAAAAGAAAATTAAAGGCATGCAAATCGGCAAAGAAGAAGTCAAACTATCACTCTTCGCAGATGATATGATACTATATGTGGAAAACCCAAAAGAGTCCACTCCAAAACTGCTAGAGCTTATATAGGAATTCAGTAAAGTGTCAGGATATAAATCAATGCACAGAAATCAGTTGCATTTCTCTACACCAACAAGACAGAAGAAAGAGAAATTAAGGAGTCAATCTCATTTACAATTGCACCCCAAACCATAAGGTACCTAGGAATAAACCTAACCAAAGAGGCTAAGAATCTATACTCAGAAAACTATAAAGTACTCATGAAAGAAACTGAGGAAGACACAAAGAAATGGAAAAATGTTCCATGCTCCTGGATTGGAAGAAGAAATATTGTGAAAATGTCTATGCTACCTAAAGCAATCTACATATTTAATGTAATTCCTATCAAAATCCCATCCATTTTTTTTCAAAGAAATGGAACAAATAACCCTAAAATTTATATGGAACCAGAAAAGACCTCGAATAGCCAAAGGGATATTGAAAAAGAAAGCCAAAGTTGGTGGCATCACAATTCCGGACTTCAAGCTCTATTACAAAGCTGTCATCATCAAGACAGCATGGTACTGGCACAAAAATAGACATATGGATCAATGGAACAGAATAGAGAGCCCAGAAATAGACCCTCAACTCTATGGTCAACTAATCTTTGACAAAGCAGGAAAGAATGTCCAATGGAAAAAAGACAGACTCTTCAATAAATGGTGTTGGGAAAATTGGACAGCCACATGCAGAAAAATGAAATTGGACCATTTCCTTATACCACACATGAAAATAGACTCAAAATGGATGAAGGACCTCAATGTGAGAAAGGAATCCATCAAAATCCTTGAGGAGAACACAGGCAGCAACCTCTTCGACCTTAGCTGCAGCAACATTTTCCTAGGAACATCGCCAAAGGCAAGGGAAGCAAGGACAAAAATGAACTATTGGGATTTCATCAAGATCAAAAGTTTTTGCACAGCAAAGGAAACAGTTAACAAAACCAAAAGACAACTGACAGAATGGGAGAAGATATTTGCAAAGGACATATCAGATAAAGGGCTAGTGTCCAAAATCTATAAGGAACTTAGCAAACTCAACACCCAAAGAACAAATAATCCAATCAAGAAATGGGCAAAAGACATGAACAGACAGTTCTGCAAAGAAGACATCCAGATGGGGGCGCCTGGGTAGCTCAGTGGGTTAAGCCGCTGCCTTCGGCTCAGGGTCCTGGGATCGAGCCCCACATCGGGCTCTCTGCTCAGCAGGGAGCCTGCTTCCTCCTCTCTCTCTGCCTGCCTCTCTGCCTGCTTGTGATCTCTGTCTGTCAAATAAATAAATTTTTAAAAAAACTTAAAAAAAAAAAAAGAAGACATCCAGATGGCCAACAGACCCATGAAAAAATGCTCCACATCACTCGGCATCAGGGAAATACAAATCAAAACCACAGTGAGACATCACTTCACACCAGTCAGAATGGCTAAAATTAACAAGTCAGGAAATGACAGATGCTGGCGAGGATGTGGAGAAAGGGGAATCCTCCTACATTGTTGGTGGGAAAGCAAGCTGGTGGAACCACTCTGGAAAACAGCTTGGAGGTTCCTCAAAATGTTGAAAATAGAGCTACCCTATGACCCAGCAATTGCACTACTGGGTATTTACCCTAAAGATACAAACGTAGTGATCTGAAGGGGCACGTGCACTCGAATGTTTATAGCAGCAATGTCTACAATAGCCAAACTATGGAAAGAACCTAGATGTCCATCAACAGATGAATGGATAAAGAAGATGTGGTATATATACACAATGGAATACTATGCAGCCATCAAAAGAAATGAAATCTTGCCATTTGCGACAACGTGGATGGAACTAGAGCGTATCATGCTCAGCGAAATAAGTCAAGCGGAGAAAGACAACTATCATATGATCTCTCTGATATGAGGAAGTGGTGATGCAACATGGGGGCTTAAGGGGGTAGGAGAAGAATGAATGAAACAAGATGGGATTGGAAGACAAACCATAAGTGACTCTTAATCTCACAAAACAAACTGAGGGTTGCTGGGGGGAGGTGGTTTGGGAGAGGGAGGTGGGGTTATGGACATTGGGGAGGGTATGTGCTATGGTGTGTGCTGTGAAGTGTGTAAACCTGGTGATTCACAGACCTGAACCCCTGGGGATAAAAGTACATTAAATGTTTATTAAAAATTAAAAAACAAACAAACAAACCAGAACCTAGTCTTGCCAATTGGTGTAGTGTTTTCCTCTGATTCCATTTTTAGAATTATTCTAACTTTTTGTAAATCCATCAGTTTTCCTGCTAAAATGCGGTGAAAAGCAATCATCCTTAGCTTATTGCCATAACACTTATACAAAGGGATATGGAAACCAGATTAATTGGTTAGATTAACATCTATCATTTTTCTCCTTTTGCCTACCAGCTGTCTACTCTTAGAGGGAAATATCCAGCATCTGTGCATGACTGGTTCTAAAACAACTCTGCTAACAGATGGTGACTTGAAGGAATCCTATAGTTCATCATTAAATGTGGATGTCAAAATTTCTGAACATGTTGTGAGGAAATTGTTTAATTTTTTCCATTCTTAGGTGCTAACTCACTTGAAAAAAAAAAGGCTGTAGGTTAGTGTTGGGAGCATCTTAGGGAAAGAAGTATGAAAAATATGCCAGACCTCTGTTCAGAGACCTGATTTTCTGGTCCCACTAAGTGCCTTGATTCATCCCTTGGATGTCTGAAGATAGACTTTGAAGAAACTCCACTGTTCTTTGGGATCACCAATGTTTAAACATAGGTGAGTGGATGGGTGTTTGAAATTGTCCCCATGATGTCATGGATAAATGATATTTGGGATAGGATAATGTTCTATAAAAACTTTTTAGTGCATGGCTGTGAATTACCAAAAGTCAAGTGAATGGCTTTTTAAAGAAATTTAAATGCTTCCAGGGGCATCTGGGTGGCTCAGCCGTTAAGTGTCTGCCTTTGGCTCAGGTCATGATCCCAGGTTCCTGGAATTGAGCCCCACATCGGGCTCCTTGCTCAGCGGGAAGCTTGCTTCTCCCTCTCACACTCCCCTTGCTTGTGTTCCCTCTCTGGCTGTGTCTCTCTCTGTCAAATAAATAAATTAAATCTTTTAAAAAAATTAAATGCTTCCAGATAAATACAAGGCTTTAAAATGAAAGCTTATGGATATTAGCTGTATTTCTTACTTTTGCAGCAATGTCTGCTCTTCCAAATTCACTGAGCTTTAGTCATACTGGCCATTTATGGCTCCTCAAATACATCAGGCATTTTCTTGTCTCGTGGCTTTGTGCTTACTGTTTCTTTAAAATGATTTTCTCCAAAGCACAGTTTTGTCCCACATTTTATTTAGGTCAAATGTCACCTCCTTAGAGAAACTTTCTGTGGGCATATCCTGTCACTCTATCCCCTTTATTGTTCTTTATAGCACTCAAAATTCTTTACTTATTTATCTTTTGAATGTCTTTTTTCATAGAATTCCATGAGAATGTT
Source organism: Neogale vison (assembly GCF_020171115.1). Lineage (NCBI taxonomy): Eukaryota > Metazoa > Chordata > Mammalia > Carnivora > Mustelidae > Neogale > Neogale vison. The sequence continues at coordinate 78,810,122 of NC_058093.1, forward strand.
TGTTGTATTCACAGGACTTAGGAAAGTGCCTGGAACCTGGCTAGCACATACATCGGTTAGAATTGTTTTTTGGTTCTGAGTTACAGACAGTGCAGTCAAGAGAGCCTTTAACTATAAGGACATTTATCTACACTTTACAAAACCCCTAAGAGCTGACTGTCATGGGTTGGAGTGGACTCCTAAGAATTTTTCTCCATATCCACACTGCCATGTTTGGTGTTTGTTCTTTGGTCCTTATGTTTTTTGACTGTCAGACACAAGATTTCCTCAGTTCCAGGCAGAATGAGAAGGAAAGAGGTGACACTAGGAGTCTTTTTTACTTTTATCAGACAGCAGAGATATTTCCACAAACTGCCAGCTGACTTTTGCTTACATATCATTGAATAGAATTGTGTCATATAGCTCCTAGCTGAAAAGGAGCCTAGAAGGTGAATATGCAAGATGTCCTAGTGCTTTAGCAGAGGTAAGCAAGGGGGAAGAGAGTCTTGGGGATGGCTTTTGGGAAAGCTAGCTAATAACATCTATCATGGTAGTCAACAAAAATTCATTGAATGAATGTTAATCAAAATGACAAGAGTTGATTTTAGCTCAGGAGTGCAGTAAATGTCTAGATTCCTGTTTGTCAATATTAATGTCTTTAAGGAAGTTGGATTTTTGACATTTCACTAAACCTAAGGAGAGTATAAGTATCTAAAATTAAATACAATGAAAAATAACAAATGAATTAAAACGATAAAAATGATAAAACATGTAGTCACCATTAAAAAAAATTTTTTTTTGTTTATTTATTTGAGGAAGGGGGGAGCACATTGCAGGTGGAGAGGGGAGAGGGAGAAAGAATCTTAAGTAGACTCCCCTCTGAGCATGGAGCCCGACATCAGGGCTCCATCCCAGGACTGTGAGATCATGGCCTGAGCCAAGATCAAGAGTCGGATACTCAACTGACTGAGCCACCCAGGTGCCCCAGGTAGTTATTTTTTACTGAGGACAAAACTTCCTATGGAGGTCACACAACCTAGTGATTCAATGAATCAGCAATCCTAAGTTTGGATTTGAGCTCATCTGGGTGTTGCTTAATTCTTCCAAACCTCATTTTTTCATCATTAAAATGAAGATAATGGATACCAATTTCATTCATAATGGTTAGTCTTCTATTAGAAAATATATGCAAAATAGTATAGCTTAACACTTAGCACTTTACTGGAAAAAATATCCAAAATTTAGATATAAAACTAAGTAAAAAAAATAGGTATAATTACTCAGATGTACTTTTCATGATCCTAACTATCCTTGAGAAAATAGTGGTACTTAGGCTTTTTAACCTCCCAAATAAAGTCTGATCATATCTCCATGTTCCTTGTATGCTTACTTTCAAAATGGCAAAAAATATTCAAGTAGATTATTGGACAGTCTCTTAAGGTAATTCTGCTTAAAAGAACAAATGGCTTGAACAGTTTAAATTATGAAATTTTATGAGACTAATATAAAACTGTAGTCTATCATTAGTTTTTTGTGGTTCATTAGTTACAGTGCTTAGAAGTTGAATGCCACCTGGGTAAGGACGCATTAGATTATTTTCCGCAGGCCTGTCTATCTTGATATAGTGCTGACTCTGTTATTCTTGCATCTAATGTATTCGAGTTGGCATAGAAATGAAAGACATAATTCTCATTACATGTGCTAAGCCAGGCAGCAAGGGAAACAAGCCTGACTAAATGCTTGGATTTCACCCAGTGATGCAGCAAACTAATGTTGTTTCTAAAAATGAAAACTGTGTCTGTATTTGTCAGCTGGAAATGTCCAGGGCTTTAGACAAAGTATTCAATAAATGGAGGACACTGTTCACTAAGTTAACCCCTTTAACTCAAAGGCACTGAAATGAAGTTCTCTGTGAATAATAAAGGTGCTTGTGTTAATAACATGGAACACTTTGGTGATTTTATGCTGAAGGACACATTGTATGACATTTTTATTTTAACATGATGCATTCCTTGGCAGCAGCAGCTAATAAAATCAGATGGATTTTTTTTTTAAAGTTTCAGAAACTGTTCAAATAGCTCTTGTAGGTCAATTGTATTGTCTAAAGTTTAAAAATTGGCATCTGTAAGAGTTTTAGTTGTCTTTCTTTCATTATTATAAACTTTGAACTTGATCTATTTTTCTGTGATTACAAAGATTAACCCACTATATTTTATTTGGTTAGAATTACTCCTAAGTACTAACCTGATTTTGAGATAATCACTTCACAATTACTATTTCTATTTCCTGCTCTGCTTAAAGGCTTGCCCATCTTGTTTCTCACTTGTTCCCCATTCATTAAGCTTATCAAATCCATGATTGTTTATTAGAATATGTGATGGCTCAAATGCCTCTGATGAATTACCTATTAGAAAAGTAGTAGGTTTTATTGATGATGTCGCTATGAAAAGTGATTTCCATAAAAATTCCTTGTATTTCCTTCAAATAGGGAACAATGTCACAAATGAATATTGTGTGAGAATAATTAATTATGTATTAGTAGCTGATATTTTCAATAGGATTAAGACTTTACCTATTTCTTTAGGCAATTTTCATCTCATATTAATTTAATAATTTTTTTTCTTTTATTGTACCTGAAACTCTTTTTCCTAAATAAAGTATTCTGGGGTTTCATGCATAATTACTGACACAATGAAGATTTCTATCTGGAAAATGGGAAGGACACAAATGTTCTTTGATATCTGTAAAATGAGTTCCAAATTTTATCTTTCATGGAATATCATAAAGCATTCATGGAATTATCATTACTGGCTACCCATTCACTCTGGAAGCTTCAGAGTAATATATGGAATAAATGACTAAAGTGGCTTCACTTCCAGGGCTTTGGAGTTTTTTGACAGTTATGATCAACATAATTACAACGTGTCTGACTTACAGTTGCAGCCTTTGGTGTGAAGGATTGTGGTGTGAAGTCATTAATATGACTTTTGTAGTAGTTTCTCAACACAATTAGAATTCAGCAGTATTTGGCCAGTGATTCCAAAAACTATATTTTATGGTGGGGTTTAGGAGTCGTTGTTGTAAGGACTCAGTTTAGGCACACAGTGAATTGCATTTATTCAATCAACAAACTCTTATTGAGCACCTACACTCACCTGTGGACTCACTGAACTGCCACTCAGCTAGGCTTTCTCATCATGAATTCATGAAGTGTTTTGGGGGGAACTTGTGGTAAATTGTGCCTGAGGCCAACGCTTTAGTCTTTTCTCCCTTAATTCCAGGAAAGTCACAGGAAGGAATAGGTAAATTTATTGTATATGGTATGAACACGAGTTTTGAGATCAAATACTTTTGCAGGCTTGATACTTTGGAGTTGCATTTCAAGTCTTATTTAGCATTTCAAGAAATGTGCATGGGCCTAGAATCTAGTGCATTTTAAGTCCTCAAGAAAAAATAAAGATGAAAAATAATCAGAATGCTAATATCCTTTGCACTCTTTTTCTTGTTTACGGGCTGTTTGTAGCAGCTACTACAGAGCTCCCACCGCATCTTAACTCCTGCAGCTTATTATCTTAGAGAATGCCTCTAGGCTCTGCCAAAGGGACCTAATCATCTTTTGGGGTCCTTTGCAGACCTTTTACTTCAGACGCAGTTGTCCCTTTCTACAACCCAGAATGACACTTTCTTACCTGAGCTCAGATTTCTATTTTCTGGCAACCTTGATCTGAGACAAAGAACTGGGCTTCCTCCTCGTCCTTGTAGTTCCACATGAGCCCCCAAAATAAGCTTACATTGCTGAACATAAATTTGAAAATGTATTTATTACATTGATGAGTTCCAAATATTACTTCACTAATTGACATCAATGTTCTGGTGAGGTATTTTGGCTTTACGAGATTTTTTGGTACTTATTTATCTTATAGTTCTGGAGAGCTTACAGAGAAAATTTAACTTGTTAAAAAAAATCTTATCTAAGATTTTAATATCTCTACATCAATTCTGAAAAGAGAATCTTTTAGAAAATGGCCTACCTGTTGTTTGCTTATGTGTGCCAAAGTCCATTGAAATGATATCAGGAATAAACACGAAGAGCCAAGTTCCCAAGGGCACGCTGTTGTGCCCTTGGAGTCAAAACATAGCATTTTAAATTGAAACAGATTTATTTAATAATAAGATAAACAGAACAATAGGAGTCTCAGCAGGAGATAAGTAGGTGGCGCTGAACTGTGTGATCACTACGCCAAGTGAAGGTCGATGATGTTGCTAAATCACAAATATCAATTAGTGTGGAGCGATTATAATATATCACACTCCCGGATAGGGAGAAGCCTGTTAATACATCCTTCTGAAAGGGGTGTAGCTTACTTGCTTTATATCCTTTGGCCACAGAGTATTGACTGCAATTGTCAGTTGGGAAGTACGTACTTATTTTACTTTTTTTATTACACCTTTATTCAGACGTAATTTACCTGCCATAAATTTTACCCACTTAAGGTTTACAGTTCAACCATCTTTTTTTTTTTTTTAAGATTTTATTTATTTATTTGACAGAGAGAGTTCACAAGTAGGTAGAAAGGCAGGCAGAGAGACAGAGAGGGGGAAGCAGGCTCCCTGCTGAGCAGAGAGCCCGATGCAGGACTCGATCCCAGGACCCTGAGATCATGAACTGAGCCGAAGGCAGAGGCTTAACCCACTGAACCACCCAGGCGCCCCAACCATCTTTATTATAATCACAGAGTTGTGCACAATTTTAGAAAATTATCATTACCCCATATAGAAACTCTCTACCAATTTAGCAGTCATTCCCCATTTCCTCCCAATTTCCCAGCCCTAGACAATCACTAATCTACTTCCTTTCTCTATAGATGTGCCTATTCTGGAGATGCCTTATTACAGAACCGGACAATATATGGTCTTTTGGGCCTGGCTTCTTTAACTTAGCATCAGGTTTTCAAGGCCTTAGGTAGAAGCTAGAAGTGAAAAGGAAGGAACCTCCTGAGGCAGAGGCCCAGGTGTTGAAGGGAATTGATAGAGACAGGAGCTGGAGGAAAGGACCGCAACAAAGCAAGCCACACATTAAAAGCCTGGAGATACAACATCCTGACCTTGTGGCTTCCAAGACCTTGAGGCTAACAGACGGAGAGCCACAGGTGTAGAACAAGCGCTCTCTTTTCCCAGCTCTGCCCCAGGGTAACCCCTGGATTCGTTATAATATTTTTGCTTTGCAGGCACAGCCCGCTCCCCCCCGCCGGCATTGAGAAAGGTTGCCATGGTGGTTCTCCCTCCCAACCTGTGTGAGGAGTTTCCCAAATGATTAGAATCAGGCTCTATTAGAGACCACCCCACCGTCAGTCACAGCTCCTCCCAGAGAGAGCTAACTATATCCAATTCCAAAATAACCTAGGTACAGGTTCTATTTCTCCCACCTTGAGTGTGTACTTTCACTTTAATAAACTGCTCTGTGCTTGCTTTCCTTCTGGCTGTCTTTACTCGGAGCATGGCTCCCCACCTAAATCTTACCGTGGGAAATCCAGACACAGAGACCTCCATTTGCACAGTGTGGACACCCTCTCTCTCATGCCTGACTAAGGTTAATCATGTAGCATAAATTAGCAGTTTATTCCTTTTTATTGCCAAATAATATTCTATTGTATGGATATATCACACTCTACTTATCTGTTCATTACTTAATGAACTTGGATGTCAATGCTGAGCAGAGATGCTTCCTTTCTGTAATAAATGAAGGCAAATTCTTTCAGTTGAGCTGCAGCTTGTACAGAAGGTGAAATGGTTGAGCAAAGGAGTGGAAAATTGGAATCTGAGTTGTAAAAAGTCAAAAGCTTTTTTTTTTTTGACAAAAGCAAATGTCTAATACTGAATTTTAAATCATCTACAATGTTGATATGTTCTCCCCTTCACTGTTTCAAATGTCTGTTGAAAGTCAGTCACTGACAGCTGACTCACATGTGTTGAGAGCAGGTGGAAGAAATCAAAGAGATAGGCTGTGTCCCTTGTTTGGGTTGACAGTATTGAAGAGACTTAACGGGAATCATAGAAAGCAGAGAAGGGAGTAGGAATTCAGATGCAGGAAATGATTCAGAGGCACCCTGAAGAAAACTAAGCCTCTCAACCGTCACAGAACTCTTAGGGAGGTCACTGGAAACCCCCAAAAGCCATGGACAAGTGTTCCAGCGGTATTTATCCCCATCTTTAGATGCAGGGAAAACCTAGCTGGCATGCAAGGACCACAGGTAGTGAATCTCTACTATGAAATGTGCCTAAAGTTTTAAAAACACATTTATTAAAAATAGCTCAATTTTTTTTCTTTTTTTTTTATTTATTTGACAGACAGAGATCACAAGTAGGCAGAGCAGCATGCAGAGAGAGAGAGAGAGAGAGAAGAGGAAGCAGGCTCCCTGCTGAGCAGAGAGCCCAATGTGGGGCTCGATCCCAAGACCCTGGGATCATGACTTAAGGCAGAGGCTTTAACCCTCTGAGCCACCCAGGTGCCCCCAAAATAGCTCATTTTTAAAAATCACGTTTTTTTTCTTTTCTTTCTTTCTTTCTTTTTTTTTTTTTTTGTAGATGATCTTGCTCGACTTTGAGTATCCACAGGCCTGAGTTTGGGTTAGGAAGAGTATGGATAAATCCAAGGAGAACAGAGATAATATTTAACTGTCCGTGTTCAAAAATAAGATTTTGCAGATTTAAAAACTGAGCTATTATCTTCAGAAAGGATTCTATAAATTCCTTTATCTTTCTCTTTGACATATCTTTCTTTTTAACTTAGGCTTGCTTTGCTGCTCCAGACAGTGTGCAAGACATCTACGTAGGAAGAGGAAATAGGTAGACCCTGCTTTTTCAGACCCTGGGAAGAAAAGCACAAAGATGTTCATGTTGGGGCTGGACGTGGAGGTCCTCGGGAGGAGGAATTGTAGGTATGTGTGGTAACATCAAGTGCAGAAGGGCTCCTCCAGCTGTATTACTCTCCTCTCTCTTTATTAGGGCTCTATCAATATGCTCTCTCTTGGTTCTCCCACATTAAACTTGGGGCACAGCCACAGGAATGTAAACTTGACAACAAAATGGGGTAAGATCATGTAGGGATTTGAAGTTGAGATTTCTCATGTGGTGTGAGCTCTGGAATTCTAGCCAGCTTGCCAAAACGTTCTCCATGGTGGGGTGGACCCGTGGGCTAGGATCCTGATGGAAGATGAGGCCGAAGATCTGGGGCCTGTAGCCAGCCAGAGTTGAATGAACTCAAAACCAGTAAAGGGGATCTGGACCAAAGATTGCCAGTCACATACGCTGTGTCAGAGCACTTTGATCTAGTCATATGTAATATGAGTTGGCTGTCAAGGAACTGTTTTAAAGTAGTGAAAGAGCCCAAACTTTATACAAGATTGGACATTTATCCCAATATCTATCTCTCATCTAACATTATTATCCATGTGCATATTTTTGCTCACCAACAGGTAGAAACTTAGACCAGAGTCATCACCTATGAGATAAAGAAATGACATTTTCTCTGCACATCAGATTTATAGTGATATTTAAAGCTTGTGACTCATCTACATATATACAACTATTATCTCTTATTAGAATTTATCATAGTTTTGGTACTTACCGAATTTTCCTCACAAGGTATTTTGAAACTTTGTGGGGATATAGCCAAAGAAAACCTGTCCTCTGTGTTCTATCGTTGTACTTGCCTTTTTCTTTCCTTTTTTTTTTTTTTTTAAAGATTTTATTTATTTATTTGACAGAGAGAGAGTACAGACAGGGGGAGAATTAGGTTGGAGAGGGAGAAGCAGGCTCCCCACTGAGCAGGGAGCCCGATGTACGGCTCGATCCCAGGACTCTGGGATCCTGACCTGAGGTGAAGGCGGATGCTTAACCACTGAGCCACCCAGGTGCCCTGTATTTTCCGCTTTTATTGACTGATTATTGTCCCTAGCTGTCTAGAGCCTAAAGAAATAGGTGTCTGGCAGTGCTGGTGTCCTGGGTATGAGGAGGAAATTTCAAATGAGATAGTTCTCCATTCTTAAACTGGCTCTTCATTTCCATATTAGCTTGACCTAACACTCTGAGGATACTATTTAGAATTTTTTTTTTTTTTTTTTTTTAGATTGCATTTCTGCCTTCTATTATTTTTTATCCATCCAGGGTAAGTTTCTCCCCTTTACTCAGTTTCCATTAGATATCTGGTGAGTTTTGGATGAGCGTTCATGTTTTTGAAACAAGGAATATATTGATTTATAAAAACACCTTGTATGGAATCTCCTTTGCAAAATGTCTATTTTGAATGGGATACAAGACTGACTGCAGAATTTTGGCTCCATTTCTGGCTAGCTTGGAACTTTCACAATTTTCAAAGCAGTGGAGATTTCACGGGGGGTAATCTGGTCGTGATTGTAACACAGATCTCATAACAAAGCACCACAGACTAGCTGACTTCACAGAAACATTGGTTCTCACTGTCCTGGAGGCTAGAAGTCTGAGATTAAGGTGTCTGCAGGGCTGGTTTCTTCAGAGCCCTCTCTCCTTGGCTTGTAGATGGCCTTCTTTTCCTTCACATGGTTTTCCCCTCTATGTCTGTGCTCTATCTCCTCTTCTTATAAGGACACCAGTCTTACTGGATTAGGGCCCACCTGTAATCTTAACCTAATTACAACTTTAAAGGCCTGATCTCCAAATATGGTTACATTTGGAGGTAATAGGGTTAGGATTTCAACATATGGATTTGGGACGGACACAGTTCAGCCTATGACAGTGATCTTCACTGAGTTTTACTCCTGGGAGCACCTGTCATCCTTGTTTTACTCTTTGGGTACAATAAGTTATTTTGGGATTTTTGCAGGCTTACCCTGCCTATGTCCCCAGCCCAAACACTCGAACTAATAATCCTTCCCAAACAAATCTTCCACTGTTTTTAGTGGAAAGTCCTTGCAGCTCCAGCTGGAGATGAAGCTACAGCCTTCCTGAATGGGTATTTGTTTCCAGAGAAAGCCAGCATCCCCTTTTATAGCCTTCTCACGTACCGAAGCTGAACTGTTTTGGTTTTGTAAGACTGGGTTTATAAATATAAATCCTTCTTTTTCCATCTTCCAGAAATTTGTGAAAATACCAGACTACTAAATCCATAGACAGCATCCTTTCTTGACTCCATAGTGCCCTGGGTTTTGTTTTCCTTTTCTTTTGTTTGTTTACATTTGTAATTTCTTTTTTTTAATTTTTATTTATTTTTTAAATTTCTTTTTGGTGTTCCAGAATTCATTGTTTATGCACCACACCCAGTGCTCCATGCAATTTGTGCCCTCCATAATACCCACCATCTGGTTCCCCCAACCTCCCACCCCCCGCCCCTCCAAAACCCTCAATTTGTTTCTCAGAGTCCATGGTCTCTCATGGTTCATCTCCCCCTCCAATTTCCCCCAACTCCCTTCTTTTCAGTTTACATTTGTAATTTCAAAGGGCATTTGGGAGGGAGAAGAGGAAGATGTGTGCTTTGTATGGCACATTGAAATCGAAGTTAACTATAAAATTTTAAACTATTATATTTGTATTTTCTATTTGTGGCTTATATACAAACATTTTAGGTTGTTTCTTTCTTTCTTTTTTTTTTTTTTAAAGATTTTATTTATTTATTTGACAGAGATCAGAAGTAGGCAGAAAACGGTCGCCAAACTGTGGAAAGAACCAAGATGCCCTTCAACAGACGAATGGATAAAGAAGATGTGGTCCATATACACTATGGAGTATTATGCCTCCATCAGAAAGGATGAATATCTAACTTTTGTAGCAACATGGATGGGACTGGAAGAGATTATGCTGAATGAAGTAAGTCAAGCAGAGAGAGTCAATTATCATATGGTTTCACTTATTTGTGGAGCATAACAAATAGCATGGAGGACAAGGGGAGTTAGAGAGGAGAAGGGAGTTGAGGGAAATTGGAAGGGGAGATGAATCATGAGAGACTATGGACTCTGAAAAACAATCTGAGGATTTTGAAGGGGTGGGGGGTGGGAGGTTGGGGGAACCAGGTGGTGGGTATTGGAGAGGGCACGGTTTGCATGGAGCACTGGGTGTGGTGCAAAAAACAATGAATACTGTTACGCTGAATATAAATTAAAAAAAAAAGAAAGAAGTAGGCAGAGAGGCAGGACCCCTACTGAGCAAAGAGCCGGATGCGGGGCTCAATCCCAGGACCCTGGGATCATGACCTGAGCTGAAGGCAGAGGCTTAACCCACTGAGCCACCCAGGTGCCCCTGTATGTTGTTTCTTAATCCTCAAGACAGTTTTGAGAGTTAGCTATGACTGGCCTGATCTCCTGGAATCTTAGTGTCTTCATTGACACTTTAAAGGTGATGATTATAAAGATACTCTATATATCACAGAGCTTTTAGGATACAAAGAGATCAGGTATGTAATTTAGATATAGTGCCTAGCTTATAGCAGACGCTCTGAAAATATTAGTTTATTTGTCCAGTACTAAGTCCTATAGTATTTTTAAGCTCCAGGCAACTATGCCCACAACACATTTATGGCATTATAGCAAACTGCAATGTCCTTTCATTCTCTTTCCTGAAGGGCTTTTGTGTATAGCTCCCTCTGCTACTGGCTTATTTAGTATGTAAAATTCCTCTCCCAAGGATTAGCTTATATTAAGAATATTAGTTATATTATCATATATTTATAATATATATTAAAAATAATAAAAGTTCTGGGGCACATGAGTGGCTCAGTCAGGTAAGTGTATGCTTTCGGCTCAGGTCGTGATTTAAGGGTCCTGAGATTGAGCCCCATGTTGGGGTCCCTGCTTAGTGGGGATTTTGCCTTTTCCTCTTCCTTTCCCTCTGTGATCTCTCTCACTCTCACTGTGTATCAAATAAATACATGAAGTATTTAAAAAATAATAAAAGTTCCAAAACTGGGTCCTGCAAGACACTGTCAAATAGAATATTGTCCAAATGTTTTTTCCTTTTACAACTATATCCCTATAAGTTGATTAAATGTAGTGTTTGTGGCCATTGAACATAAGGAAAAAATGCCCTCTTTTAGTATTGTTTCTTAAGCTAATCACATTTAATTCATCTTGTTTCAATGTTCAGGAATTTTGCAAAATCGAGCACTGTGGACTCACAGTACAATAAAACCCTTACAATGCTCTTGTGTCATATTTGTTTCATTTGCCTCTTGCTTTTTTCTCTATCACCCTTTACTTTCTGATGTATCTCTTGGGCTTGAATTACACATCTGAATATACAGAGTGGATTTGGTGTACCAGGGATTTTTATGTGCCCTAAGTCACAGATCTGCTGTGCTATGTGACTCGTGTTTCCAGACTAGTTCATAATCCTAAGTGAGGGAGAGATCTGTGTTCAGGGTTGTTGCATTTCACAAAAATGGAGAATTGGATGAAAGCTCAAGGCACATTATCTATTAGTTTTTAAAACCCTGAGCATTTCAAGGGAAACATAATCCATATGTATCTCATCTGTTCACAACTTTCCTTATCAAAATATTACGCTGTTGAGCTCAGAGGTGCCCAGGATGTCAGTTAAGCTTTTTGAAGATTTCTCATTTAATTGTGTAATAGGAGATCATGTTTTGGCAAGAAAAAGAGGTTCTGTCCCTTCTAAATTCTCTATCTCTCAAAATTTAGTTGTCTTTATCTTCCCCAAGTCAAGAGATTTAAGGCACAGATTTATTTTAAATTATTAAAAATGAGCTAATGCTATTCTAGGTATATAAATAAGAAAAAAGAGAGAGGGCACCTGGGTGGCTTAGTCAGTTAAACATCTGCCTTTGGCTCCAATCATGATCCCAGGGTCGTGGGGTCATGGCCCCAGGAATCAAGCTGTGTCAGACTCCCTGCTCAGCAGGGGAGTTGGCTTCCCCCTCTCTCCCTCTGCCCCTGCTCTTGTGCTCTCTCTTGCTCTGTTTCTCAAATTAAAAAAATCTTTAAAGAGAGAGAGAGAGAGAGATTCTCAACACAGTCACTACTGTGTTGACTTAGAAATCTTAAGGGGAAAGAAGACTGTAGAAAATAATTTTATTTCTAAACAAAGAATCCTTTGGAAGCAAACTAAATAACTACAGGATATCTTTCATCAACATCAGAGAACATAAAGAGGGTATGGATATTCAAATTATTACAAATCAGTTTTGAATTATAACATAGGCAAATCCTTACTGATTTTACCATATTTGTTAATTTAATATAAAAATAAAATTCTCAATAGTGTTGATAACTTTATCAGGTGACTTTTGGAAAACTTTTTAATTTTGTTGTTTTATCCTCTGGAATAGTTCCTGTGTATGATCATATTTATAGTTTACAAAAATGGATGTTATGGGTTAATGTTTTCATTTACTGTATTATCCTACAAACTACATGCTCAAAATCTATACCAGAAAAGATGTGATTTCAACTTAAGTGAAATTTTTTTTTTTAGTGTGTTGTTTTTGGTAAATTCTTAGATTTTGAATGATAGTCCAATACAGAATTCATTTGTCTCATTTTCTTCTTGCATTCAGGCCTTCCCAGCTGTGCATGGATTTCCATTTTGGCTCTGCTATGTGACATCAGGCATTAAGTAACATCTCTGAGCCTGTTTCCTAATATATATTAAAAAAAGAAGGGTAAGAACTATATGCCTCACAAGAGTGTTGTGAAGATTAAATATGATTTCCATTATATACTGCTGTGGTCACTGATGCTATTACTAGTAATGATGGCAACAAATTTCCCCATTCAGAATAATTTCCTTAGAAAATTTATTTTATTTGAGTATAGTTGACATACAGTGTTACATTAATTTCAAGTGTACGGCATAGTGATTCAACTTCTTTATATATTATACTGTGCTCACAAGTGTAGCTACCGTCTTTTACCACACAATGCTATTATAATACCATTGACTATATTCCCTAGGCTGTGCCTTTTATTCCTGTGATTTATTCATTCCATAACTGGAAACCTGCATCTCCCACTGCCCTTCACCCTGGAATGATTTCAATAGTTATATTTGTTCTATTGCTGTATGTACTTTGTTATCTGAAAGTCATACCATTTATTTGAGAACAAAGTATCATTTTCACATTCCTTTCCAGAGATTTTTTTTTTTTGTAACTGTTGTTTTTACTTCGTTGGTGATTTTTAAAAAATAGCTTCTATGGCAGAATCAAACTGAATTTATCATCATGATGAATAGATTCAAATACAAATCAAAAGGCTTTTTTTTAAGAAAAAGATTTTCTTTATTTATTTGCAGGAGAGAGAGAGCGAGAGTGAGACCAGGAACACAAGCAGGGGGAGTGGGAGAGAGAGAAGCAGGCTTCCTGCTGATCAGGGAGCCTGATGTGGGGCTGGATGTGGGGCTCGATCCCAGTGGGATCATGACCCAAGCCGAAGACAGATGCTTAATGACTGAGCCACCCAGGCACCCTAAAAATACCATTTTAAAGTGTATCATTTCCATATCTCTGGCTTGTAGCAGAAAGAGATGAGCACCAGCGTTTCCTGTCAATGTTGCGGAGTTCCAAGAAGTTAAGGCCCTTTCCTCCTCTCATAACCAAAGGACAATTTAAAAGGAAGTGTTAAAGTGAGAATTTTTCTTTTTTTATAAAAGTAAAGAAAAAGAAAAATCAAATAAAAAATTGCTGCCAAGGGAGAAAGAGAATTGGAGAACTGTGACAAATCCCTCTGGGGTCCAGATTGTTGGCGCAATGAGGAGAGGTTAGAGTGAATGGAACAATGGGAAATCAGTCATGAGCCTGAAACTAATCATTTGGCTTCTGAACAAAAGGGGGAAGAACCAATATTTTAGAAAGGGTAGAAAGCCCAGGGAGCTGGTGCAGAAGTAAGTTCCTTTATTCAAGAACAAAACGTCAAAGAGAATTAATAGATGATTTACTGGAGCCTGTCCGGCATCTGAGAACGACTTACATGTTATAAAGAGGTTTCCTTTCCCAGATAATTGAAACAATGTTAAAAAATATTGCGTTTAAGAAAATATTTGATAATATATTTTCAGACTTTTGAATATATTGTTTAATTTCCTTCACAATTATAAACGCAGGGGTCTTTCTACATCTAATGAGTGTCTGACTGTGTTGTTTTTGGTATACCTAGAGATTGCCATTTTCCCCCTCAATTGCTTTAATTATAGTAGAGCTGCATATGCATTTTAATTTTCCATTTCCTATACTGTGACAGGAAATGTAATAAAGTCTTTGAATGATTGTGTAATAATAAATAAACAGAACTGTTGCTTAAAAAGCTGTACTGCTATTAGCTAACTCGAAATGAGTGCTTATCTGTTGTAAGTCTGGATTCTATGTGTGGAAGATGTTTTGGAGGGGTCAGCGTATAATGTAGAGAAGTGTAGGTTGAAAGAAAGTTGAAGAATTCCTTTGAGTGGGTTATGAATGTACTATAAAGCACTTTTCCTATGAAATAATTAAGTGAATTGCTTGCTGGATTTGGAAATCAGCATTGTTCAGCTGCCCATAAAGTGAGATTTTCCATTATACTAACAAATAAAATGATTGGAAGAGGGTAGATAGAGAGGAGATTTAGGTATCTGACTAGGAGAGTGTAGAGAAGGCCAGTGCTGAAAATATCAGATTCATAGGATTTTTTTGTTGCTCTAGGCGGAGTGCCCAAATCTGATACCCAAATTTTTGTCATCATCTTTATGGACTATATTTCTCCTCTCTATGGGCCAAAACAGAGGGCATGCTGGAGCAAAAAGAAAGAAAAAGAGAAACCCAGTCAATGCGTGGCTACCTTATGCTATGCAAGACAAAATCACAAGGTAAGACTCTTAGTTGACAAACTTTGCCATTCACCTTAGCAAAAATATTTAACCACTCACTCCAAGTAAGCATAAATCTGTGTAAATAGGAGGAACAGGTACCTGGGATCCTAGATGGAGCCTGGCATCTGGTCTTAATGCTACATCTAACTCACTGTGCAAATTGAAGTATGTCACATAATTTTAATTGGGTCTCAGTTTCTCCATTTGCCAAGTAAGTTGAACGAGGTGTTCTTCATGATCTTTTTGAGTTCTAAGATTCTCTGATTCTGTAATTCATGTTGAAAATGTTAGAAAGTGTCATAAATAAGTTACAAATAAGATGCTATGGAATGTCAGAAGAAGAAATTTCTTAGAATTTTGAGCTTAATGGAAGACCTTGTAGATACCAGTTTCACATGTGGAGATGAAGGAACATACCTTCAAGTCAGAAGGAGTGCAAACATATGGAGAAGAAAAGGGTAAGGCTGTAACAGAGAACAAGGAATTAAACTTCTTAAGAGCCCGTTGCTTTTTCTTTTAAAGAGAAGCAGCCTTTATTAAAAAACACACATAACACACAAAGAACCTCTCTAATAAAAAAGTCTTAGGTAAATGGGAATCAAGGTTAAAGTGAAAAAGAAATTCTATTTCTGATATCCAAAAAAATATAATCTCACTGAATAAAACTTGTACAATATAAAAATTATAGGTATAGGAATAAAACTCATGTGTAATTCCAACATGCAGAGATAATTACTGTTAATATTTTGATATCTTGGTGTACTTCCTTCTAATCTTTATTTTATGCATAAATATACATATATTTGTATAATTATGCTCCCATTGTACACATTATTTCAGCACCTATTTTAGATCTTAATATATCATACAGGACTCTTCCCACCTGGTTCCTTTTTGGGAAAATTTAATTCTGGGCTTCTCAATCTGCTTTGTCAGGAATCAGCCTGTCCTTAATGATACTCTAAGTTTCAGGAGAAAGTGCATGTTAAGATTTGGTCATAATAAGAATATTTATTAAGATAATATTGGTATTTTTTTCTCCAAATAATCAATTCACTTGCTGTTACATTCTAGCTTCCTGGAGGACAAGGATGAACCTCTGGTCCCACACAGGATTGGACTTGACATGGAGTAAGTGCTCATATTTGCTGAACTGCACTTTTTGTGTAAATGGTCCTTTTAGTGGAAGGACAAATGCCCAATGGCTTTCCTGCTGACAGCTAGAGAAAACTTTTGTGCCTTTGGCAATTCCTGATCAAAAACACTATTGCTGGGGCGCCTGGGTGGCTCAGTGGGTTAGGCCGCTGCCTTCGGCTCAGGTCATGATCTCAGGGTCCTGGGATTGAGTCCCGCATCGGGCTTTCTGCTCAGCGGGGAGCCTGCTTCCCTTCCTCTCTCTCTCTGCCTGCCTCTCCATCTACTTGTGATTTCTCTCTGTCAAATAAATAAATAAAATCTTTACAAAAAAAACACTATTGCTTTCCTTGCCTGGTATTTTCTTATATTTAGTATGTGTGTGTGTGTGCATATATATATATATGCACACACACACATACATACATATATAAAGTACCTAGTATCTATATCTATATCTACACTGTAATAATATATACAGGAAAAAGCTAAATTTGACTTAAAGAAAAACGTTATGTAACTAATAGGACACAAGAGTGATGAGGATATGGCAAAATTGTGAAGGTTGAGCCTGAATGACAAATATTTAGAAATACAATTCTACCAGATTTCCTGAACCAAGCAAAGAGTACGAGTGTTTTTCCTACTTTCTTTCTTCTGTTATGTAGGAGGAAGTATGTAGTATCCTTATGCAGATTATTCCAGATTGGAGATATTCTTTGCATTCCAGGTTACTCTTGTATTATCATTCAGCGGATCTAATGGACTCAATTTCAACCTCCTCTGAGGACTCAACCAGTTCTTGTCAACATCTTTTCAAACACCATTTGTTGTTCCCTTGTTTTTATTTGTTAATTATGATACTGTAATTGCATTTCCCTTTTCATCAAGAAGTGCCAAGTGTTCTATGGGAAAGCTGTGATGATTCTAGTAGTTTAAAATATTTAGCTACTTAATACAGAGTCCTAATTTGTGCTCTACATTTAACAAGCTCTTATAGGGGCACCTGGGTGGCTTGGTTGGTTAAATGTCTGACTCTTGGTTTCCGCTCAGGTTGTGTTCTCATGGGTCGTGGGATCAAGCCCCACACTGAGGTCTGTGCTCAGTGAGGAGTCTGCTTGAAAAGATTCTCTCCTTCTTCATGCACCCCCATGTGCACTTGCTCTCTCTAAAATCAATAAATAAATCTTAAAAAAAATGCAACCTTTTAGATTTGAGATGGACAGCTCTGCTGTTGATAAAGTGAAATAGATAATCTCTTTAAGGTTACATGTAGTTCTACAAAAATTCTATGTTCCTGAATGTCTGATTTCTGTGTTTAAGTATGTTATGAGGTTAGAGTTGTCCTTGTTTGTACTCTATGGTCAGCCACACCTGAGCTACAGAGTTCCCAGAAGTCACTATGATCTGTCTGATTTCAGTTTGCTCCATTTCCCTGATCTGTGGATATTAGATTGAAATCCCATAATTTCTTTTCTTCTTCTTCTTCTTCTTTTTCTTTCTTTTTCCCCCATAATTTTTACGTAGAACACTGGTTTTAGATGTGAGATATTACGTAAGAATGCACGATCACCCAGCCCATTCAGTGCTATGGAAGGTACATTTTAAAATTCTGATACACATAGCAATCAGGGTTATAATTAACCCTAAAGATTTTAATTCCCCGGGGGAAACCTTCCAGTTTTCACACTCCCAAATCCAAAGTGCTGATGTGAAATGTTTGGTATTATACAGTGTAATTGTTGTGTTCATAGACAATCATTCAGGAGTTTGCTTTTGGTTTTAAAAATTCGTAATACCTAATTCTTTTTTAGGCTTTTAAGTTTAGCTTACATATACTATCAATTGGTTTATATATTTAGAAAATGTTAATCACATTTAAAGATTCTTGAATATTTGGTCTAATTTAAACATATTCAAATATTATAAAGTGCTTTTATATTTATATATTTTATTGTCTGTATACCAGTTCCTTTGACTTAATAATACTTCCCAAACACTGTTTTTTTAAAAAGCTGTAAGTGAAACTCAGAAATATGTTGAGCCTAGATTCTCAATGCTTTGTATAATCTTAGTAATACATCAACTTAAAATCATAAGTCTAAACCTAAATTATATGCTTTCAATTGGAATCATAAGACTGGCACTCTAATAGACCTAACTCTTTTAAACACTAAAAGTACAGAAAATACCAAATATGGGCAGACTTCTTTCTAACACAAAATATTAATATCATGGTTTTGATTTTCTTAAACATTTCCATACTTAATTTTAAGTCCTTGGAGTTGAAAGACATGAACACCCTAGGTCAGATGGTGGCCATCCCTGTTACCTGAGGTTACCTATGATTAGATATTTGCATCGGCTCGCTGTTCAGATTCTGTGGAAGACTTTGATGCAACACAATGAGCCACATGTGTAGTGGCAAAACCAATGACTCAGAGACTCAGGCAGGATGATCCTACAGCCCATGACCCTGGATTTGAGTTTCACAGATTGCTTCATTCTTTAATGTGTTCAGAGAAGTCTGCAAGCTCTAATTAGGATAATGATTTGATTGATTTTGCATTGCTTTGTCTTCTAAGATATGAGCAGGGCTTTCCCTTCTAACTCACTTTTGATCTTAATGAGATTCTAAAGTATAAAATATCTCTTTGAAACAAATTTAAAGATTTTTAAATTTGATAATAGCTTAGAACCTAAGTTAGCTGTTCCAAATTTTAAAATGATATCTGGTTGACACTGGATATTTCTCATGTTTTTGTTGGACTTGAAGTCCCAACTTATAAGACCTATGACTAGAAAGGGGCACCTGGGTGGCTCAGTCAGTTAAGCAGCTGCCTTTGGCTCAGGTCTTGATGTCAGGGTCCTGAGATTGAGCCCCACATCCAGCTCTCTGCTCAGGGGGAAGCCTACTTCTCCCTCTCCTTTTGCCTGCTGCCTCTCCCGCTTGTGCTCTCTCTTTCCCTCCCTCTCTCTATGTCAAATAAATAAATAAAATCTTTAAAAATAAAATAAAATAAAAGATCTATGACTAGAAAGGAAATCTCCAGCCTGAGTTTTGTGGACTCTCCCCAGCTTAGTTAAACAGTGTTGAGTATGCTCCTACTTAGGGTCAGACATGATTCACACTGGATATTGGGTTCATGCTAATCACTTAGGAATCCAGAGACCTTTACTTCTCCATGTAGTATAGAATTCAGATCAGGCCTAGGATGAATCCTGCAAGTGAGGAAAAAATATGATTGGCTGGGAGAGACTCCAGGCTAATAATACTTCTCATCTTTACTTATTTACTTATTTTACTCAATTAATTAATTGATTAATTAATTTTTATTGACACATAATGTATTATTTGCTTCAGGGGTATAGGCCTGTGAATCATCAGTCTTACACACTTCACATCACTGACCATAGCACATACCTTCCCCAATGTCCATAACACAGTGACCCTATCCCTACTGCCCACCGCCCCCACCCCCCAGCAACTCTCTACCTCTCCTCTTTAAATAGAGTCTATGTAGAAGCACATTGTTCAGCTGAGTTATTGGTCCTATACCAGGGCAATATGACACTCACTTTCCCCATCATTTCTTTAGAATAAACTAATTAGAAAAAATATAAGGATGTCAAAATAGTAGAGAATGTTGTCTATTTCCCAGACTCCTCTTGGGACTTAGTAAATGACAAATAAGATTATAAAGGTGTATTTTGCTCTAATAATAATTAGCTGATTTTTCACACTAAGATGTTGCTTTTGGGTATTGATAGGGGCTAGTTTAATTTTTCTTTTTTGAGGATTTATTTATTTTAGAGAGAGAGAACGTGCCTGAGAATGAGGGAAGGAGCAGAGGGAGAGACTCTGAGGCTGACCCCCAGAAGAGCATGGAGCCCAATTCCAGGCACAATCTCAAGACACATGAGATCATGACCTGAGTCAAAAGCAAGAACTGGATGCTTAACTGACCCCAGCCACCAAGGCACCCCTTTTTAGCTGTTAATTATTATTTGATGATGGCATTGGGTTTTCCTGTTTTACCAGCCTACATGTGTTTGTAAGATGGTTAGTAGGGGTTGGATTCAGTCTGAGGATGTGGAGGGAACAACTGATCCGATACAATACAATCCTGGCCGGTTGTATTAGCATCAGGACACCCCAGACTCTGTAATGCAACTATCTAGTCCATCAGAACACAACTCTTTGTCTAGATTTATTGTTCTTTCTTACAGTTTTCTATTCTTTATTTTATGCTCTTGCCATCTTCGATTTTTAAAGTTTTTTTAGTTGATAAGATGTCATTTTTAGAAATCGACTTGAAAAATTTGTCTTTTCTAACTTGGAACTAATTCACAGGCATTCCCTCCCCTCTCCTCCCCTTAAGAGAAAATATTTTCTGTGTTTTATTCAACAGTTTTGATGTCTTTGAATTTACTTTTCCTAAGCATAGGAAAAACAGGATGTCTAAGTAAAACCTCAGTTGCAGAGTACAAGTTTACACCTTTTTCCCCTTAATGTGGATAACATTGTGTTCTAATAAAAAGTAAGGCTTCATTTCAAGGGCACTCTCTGGGTGATGCAGATTCTTGGATTCCTCTGTGTTTTGTTAAAACTCATTATGTGCCTGAATGACTAAAGGGAGAATGGATGTTTTTATATTCTTCAATGGATGTCAGTTGTAATCAAGTTCAAGCAGCAAACAAAGCTCAAAGTGAATGAACACAGGGTGTTTTCTATCAGTGGCATCTTCATTTTTGAGCTATTGTGCCATTCACAATAAAAGAAACAGACAGACTCTGTTGTAAGCAAACACTGAATATCTCAGTTTAGTTCATTCAGATTATTGTGGATGTATCATTAACATAGGAGTGACCTGGAAGGGAGCCAGTTTCTCTGTTCTGTATCTAAAAATGGATCACTGTACTGCTGAGAATACTGTGAAGCCAATGTAGAAAATAATTTATTTGAAAGATACAACATAAAAGGCTGAAAATTCTCAATCTAGATATTAGAAAATGATTGAGGACTTGTTTGCAAAGCCTCTATGGCTAAAGGACTGGCTTTCTTTCCCTGGTCTTTTTAAACAAATGATATTCTGCTCATTTTTTGGTGGATACATTATCACTGATATTAACAGGAATCAAAAGTAAACATGAACTTTATACCAGTTTTTTTCCAGAAAAGACTCTTAGTTGTAAGAATATTAATATGTTCAAATAGCTCATGTGAAAAGGGAAATAGTGTTCAGCGAAAAATATGAAGACCTTATGGCATCTGAGAAGAGTAAATATGTCAAGTCAGGATTCTAAACCTGCCGTCAGGAACTGCGCTTTCTTGTTCTGTTTCTCTCTCCCTCTGTGGGTGTTTTCTCCGTTCTTCTATCTCTGAGTCAGTTTTCTGAGCTTATCCATCTTGCACACAGACCTATCTGACCACCTCACGTTGACGTTACCTGATCTTTTAGCTCTAATTTCTACATCCGATGGACTCAGATTTCCAGCATCTCAGTTTCAAAATCCTTACAGGTAAATCTGATGGATTTTTAGTAATACACTGACTGCTCAAGAATTGTGGAGCAAGGCTGTGCAGCCTAGGGTGTGGTAGGCTCTAATGAAGTAGCTGTGTTAGGAGCAGGAAATGATACGTATGTCTGTTACAGTTTCCACAGTGTGTTTAAGTCAATGGCCTTAAAACTTTTTCCACCATGATCCTGAGGCAGAAATAATTTTTTTTCATCTCCATGTTAATTTCTTTTTTTTTTTTTTCTTTTTCCTCAAAGTTTGGGACAATCTTTATTGGAGCTTGGAATGTCACTGTGATTCACCTTAATCAGAAGCAGACCATGGGCAAATGCACTGCAACAGGGGCGGACACCCAGCAGGGGCCACCCGGGCTAGCCTGGGAACCTCGCTTGCCTGTAGGCAGTACCCAGGCACGCACACGCGCGCACACACACAGATACGTATTAATTCTTGAAGCAGTACTTCCTCTTATTACACCTGATACACTTAGTCTTCCCTTTTCTATTTCTTCCTATCCCAATTCATTCCACTACATAAAGGCACGCTGCTCTTGTCTCACTAAATTGATTTCATGCTCCTCTAATGAGTTGCAACTTTAGTTTCAAAAGCACTGGTCTATACTTTTCTTTACATTGTTTTCCTTTGTAGCATTTATTATAATTATAATTGGCCCCCTTGTTAAATTTCACAGTTTCCTTTGTAGGAGATACCACAATTAAATTGCTTCCCTTGTTAAACTGTAATCCACGTTAAAGCAGAGACTGTGTCTGTCTTGTTTACTACTGCATTCCCAGCACGTAACAGAGTTCCTGGCACATAGTAGATGCTCAATTGAGTAAATATTGATGAATGAATAAATGAAGACCCAAACAGATGGCACCCTTAATGGGCTCACCTGGTTTTTTGCAAGAAGTACATTCAGATACATATAAAACCGGCTAATCTGGCATGGCTCTGCTGATGGAAAAAGCAGATGGAAAGGCCCAGCAGGACACTCCATGGAGCAAGAAGGGCAGGCCAAAGAGCAAGTTTCCATATAGTCACCGGCAGCTGCCTGAAATTCTTCCACCAGGGAAAATCTCCTGTGATAGAGGAGGAGCCAGTGTCAGGTATGAGCTCAGATCTCTTGGTTCTCATCTAACATTTATTCCACCATTAACGCCTTGTTGATTACATGTGCAAAATTTCATTTTTGGTATTTTCATTTTTATCTTTACAGCTCATCATAGAGAAAGAAAGAACCACACAATATCTTCACACAAGATACCATGATACCTGCTTTCCAGCGAGACAAAGACATCTGGTTGGGAGATTAATAACACACAAAGCTCCACTCCCTCTCTTCTTGCTAGCCTCCTCCTGGCAAATCACGGACTCCCATCACATCAAGATTCATTTAACTCACTTCTGCAATTTATGTCTCCTACTGCTCTCTAGCAGTTGTTTCAAAATCTACTTTTTATAAATGGCAATTTTTAATGGCATCATGTGCTTTCTTTTCCTGTTTGCCAAGATTCTGAATCTACAGGACATTTTTTTTTTTTAATTTAAAGAAGGATTGCATTTTATTTTTTAAAGGTTTTTTCCCCCCATTTTATTTTATTTTATTTCTTTTCAATGTTCCAGCATTCATTGTTAATGCATCACACCCAGTGCTCCACGCAATACATGCTCTCCTTAATACCCAGCACCAGGCTCACCCAACCCCCCACTCCCTTCCCCTCCCAAACCCTCAGTTTGTTTCTCAGAGTCCACAGTCTCTCATGGTTTGTCTCTCCCTCTAATTTCCCCCAACTCACTTCTCCAGGATAATTTAATAAACAATTACAGTGGTTTCATCTATAGACCTACTGAATGATCTGGGGGTAAAAGCTGTATTTATGTAAAAAGCAATTCATAGACTGATAAGCCTTTCATCACAGCTCTCTGATATCCATAAAACATGACTGAGAGGACTGTTATTGTAACACTCAGCCAGTTCCATATGCTTCAAAATATTAATTTACAAGGTGAAAATATTATGCTTTTCAAAAGTCCATTTAATATCGAGTTAAAATTACAATATACAATTTAATTCATTATACATATGATCTGAGTATACATTTATCATTCATATGTATTTATAATTCTTGAGAGGGAGAATTTATATCTCAGCTCAGTGTTTCTCAACCCTTTTTAGTATGCTGTATGAATTTGCAGAGTATATAGTAGAGGGAGGAGGAAGTTTCCTTTTGCCATCTACACCCATTGCAGCTTGAATCAAATGAGCATGTAAACATATGCAGCAGATGTGAATTTTGTCCACGGTACTTGGAATGAATGCAGTTCAAGGCTTCTGAGGAACAGTTCTTTGCTCTTCAGTTCAATCCCATTTAGTTCCTTACAGAGAGGGGCTCTACACATTGGGTGCTAGCCAAGAGTGCTTCTTTTTGCTGGTCTTGGAATTCTTGGCTTCTAGTGTCCAATAGCCCCAGAAGCACCATGAAGCAACTTTCATCTAAGGTCCTACCAATTCTCCTGGCACTCTGTGGGCATGAAGTTCTGGTTTCTGTTCCTTGGGTAATACACAAAACTGCCAACATATCTTAAGCCCATTGGAAAAAACCCAACCATATTATTTGTTATTCAGAATATATTCTAAGTAAAGAGGTAATGAATATATCTACACACATAAATACATACATGCACTCTTTCTCTCCTTGTGAATACTCTACAAATAGTCCACAAATACTTTGTCACTGAAGGACTGTTTAGCTAATTAATTATTTTTAATTCATGAAAAAAACCCAAGATATATGCTTCTGGGAATTATTTGTTGATTATATAAAGCATAGGTACACGAATCATGTAAAAATTAATCTCTAATACATGGAAACAATATTTTGGTAATATTACAGTTTATTTTAAAAACAGCTATATTTTAGAGATTTATACTAAAGTGTTTATGGAGAAAATGATCTGTTGTATAGAATTTGCTTCAAAAATGTTCTGGAGTAGGGAGGTAATGAACAGGATTATTGATGAAACCAACTTGTCCATGTTGCTAATAATCTCTTTTTTCCATATGTGTTTGAAAATTTCCTAGTAAAAAGTAAAATACATATGTATTTGAGAAACATATACTTCTACCCTTCATCCTGCACTCATAGGGAAAATTGGTGGAAATGAGATGCAAGTTAGATGGTCATGGAACGCTGCCAATATATGTCAGGCTGTGTAAACGTGGGGACCCTTGTGCCCTAGGTTGTCAAACCTTCCAATCACTCAGTGGCACTAAAGTGCATGCATTTATTTCCAGGAGTGTTTAGCCCATTCTATTTATTTCTTCATCATTAAATCACAATTGCAATAGCACAGGGTACCACAAACTGAGAATCAGGTGAAACGTTCTATGAAAATAAATGCAGAAATTCCCAATCATGTCTTTCTTAATAAAAGCAAAAGGAACACCTAATTACCTATTTTCTTTTAGGAAATAGAGTCATCAACAGGGCTATAGCCTGCTATCCGAACTGCCCACCGATTACACTGGGTACAAAGCACAGATGGCTTTTTTGCTCTCTGCAAGAAATTTGCCTATACTGCTTTTTTTTTTTTAATTTTAATGAGAAATTCAGGTTTATTCCAATTATCAGATTTTAGGGATGTTAGAAAACACTACCACACGCTAAGTCAAACCAGTTTTTCTTTTTCCTTTCCTTTTCTTTCTTTCTTCTTCTTCTTCTTCTTTTTTTTTAAAGATTTTATTTATTTATTTGACAGACAGAGATCACAAGTAGGCAAAGAGACAGGCAGAGAGAGAGAAAGGAAGAGAAGCAGGCTTCCTGCTGAGCAGAGAGCCCGATGTAGGGCTCAATCCCAGGACCCTGGGACCATGACCTGAGCCGGAGGCAGAGGATTTAACCGACTGAGCCACCCAGGTGCCCAAGTCAAGCCAGTTTTTCACCTTGAGGTCTGTGCCCAGCTGAAGCTTTAAGTAATATTCATTGGATAGTATGGTTTCCTTACTAAGGGAGTGAGATACTGCTCTTTTTGATGTTGTTTTTTTAGCACACTAAGTTTTAATCCCCGGTACCTAATTTTTTCCTTTCAGAGACCCCCTTAGACTGACCAGGTATAAAAAACCACAGGTATTTGTAAAATGCAGTTAAATATGTATACATATTTTTGAGTCATAAAAATATTGTATTTAAAGACATGTTTACTAAAATGTATTTCATTTACAAAGTTTAAACTTTATTTAGTTGATCAGGAACTTGTTTTACATTGAACATTATTAGAAAATCAATTTTCCAAGTAGAACTCTTCATCTAAAATGTCACAGGGACTGAGAATTATGAAAAGGAAACTTTCCATGTTCTTTCACATCTTGGGTTTTTCACTTGCTTTCTTTTTGTCTGAAACCCTGTTTTCATCTCTGCTTTGCCAGGGGGTGAATTCCTGTCCATCCTTCAAGGGCTGGCTCCTCTCAAGTCTCCTGCTTTCTGATGTCTTCCCTGCACACCAAATGGCCTTTGCACTCAGAATGTCTTCACTATTATTCTTACCTCATTGTGTTGTAATCGCTGTTTTCCCATTTTTCTTCTCTAGTAGATTATAAGCTCCTGGAAGGCAGAAATTTAGTAACATTTATTAAATTGCTGGGTTGAGTTTTGTGTTCAGCAAGCTGGTAAAATAATGGGGAGATCCCAAATAATAAACACAAAAAAGTAAGACTATGTCAGGGTTGAGGGAAAGGCTAAGTGTGAAAAAAAAAAAATGACCTTTCTCCGAAAGTAATTGCTAAATATCACTTGTTTTGGGGGGGAGAGGGAAGATTATATCATCTTGAGAAGAGCCAATGGCAAGAATATTTGTGCTCCATTGTCACCTGCAGTTGGAAAATTGCATGATAGTTTACATTCAGTAGAAAACTCAGACTCCTTCAAAAGATAAGTTGATTTTCTTCTTTACAAAAAGAAACAAGTACTTTAGTACTTTGTGCAGGAATAGAAAAATGATTCATGTTCACAACATGAAAATATGCTAGGAAAGAAGATTTTATAGATAAACCACAATCCTACACTAAGCCCAAGCCTCCCAAGTGCTATGACTGGGTGAAGGGTAACATGTTCTCTCTGTATTGGATATAGTAGAGTTGATGAGTTCCAGTGGCATCATAAACAACAAAACGCAAGTTCCTATTATTGACATGAATTTGTAATTGAATTTTCCAAGACAGTGATGTAATGTAGGAGAAAGAACAAGGATAAAGTGTTTCAAGTATAACAGCAATTGAACAAGTTAGAAACATTGGTAGAGGAAATATTAATCCTGGCTAGTTTTCAAGAATCTCAAGATAGCAGAATTCCTCACTTGCATAATTTAACAGTGAGAGAGAAATGTATAATACCATCCTTGGACAGAGGGCTAGTCAGCAAGGAGGACATGGGATAACTTCTTATATTTTAAATAAATAAAATGACTGATATCGCTGAAAGCTATAGGTAAAGATTTTTTTTAAGAGTGCTAAATTAAAGTTTTGGAAAAAATAACGATTAAGCCCAGCTCATAGGTAAGAGAACTAAACAAATACGTCTCCAATCCTGAGATCCTTCTTTTATGGTAAGTTGTCTTCAGTATAATTTGTGTTAGTCAGCATCAGTTGCCAAAAGGATTTATAGGTTTGTCGACTCATGAAATTCTTTTACCAAAGTATGAGCTGAGGATGCTGTGAGACCAGTGAGTCTGTTTGTGTGAACGACCTTTGGATTTCTAATGTTAAAGTTCAGTATTTGTTGTGGGACCTGGAATAGACACTGGTGGGAGTTTTACTGTTTTATCTCAATATACCGGTAGCAAAACAGAGAAACACTTGGTAAGACGAGACGCAATCGAACTCTATTAGTTCTACAATATCAAGTGCTTTTTAGTGGACCCTCAAGGCTTTGAATGGGGCTGCTCTAACATTTTTCATCAGTGTTGGATGTAGGTTTTTTCTGACATTGGGAGTTAGCGCTGTAATCTTAGCTACTTACTTTCCTTGGAGCTTAGAATTTGAGTCTGTTTCCAGATACAGCCAGCAGATGGAGCAATTTACTTTATTTATACTCTTCATGGGTTACAAAAAGTCGTTAGACTCCTTTATAAATATATATGTGTATGTATACACATACACACATATGCAAATTTAACTGTATGTACAAATTTAACTGTATGTTTCAAAACTTTTCATATATTCAACATATTAAACATAATTTGTTTCATTTTAGAATAACAGCATTTATTTGCTAGGGTTTTAATCCAGACTTGTATTTACAAATGTTTGTAGACATTTGTAAAAGGAAGACATGAGAGGAGAGCTTTAGTTGGGGCAAGTACACCACTTCTTTTTCATCAGTTTCCTTCTGCAATTCATAATCACACATCCTGCAAGATGAGAGTGAGGCTGGTTTTGATGTGCCCATGGAATTCAGCAATACTTAGCTGTAATTTTGACAGTCCTGTAATAACAAACTCGAAAATTCTGATTTGGGTAACAGACTCCAACAGAGCTTTCAAGTTGAAATTTATGGAATCATTGCAGGTATTAGACTATCCATCTTATAGCTTGTCAATAGCGGTTGATTTCCTGTAGGAGATAACTAATAACTTTATAGAATTCAGGGATGTAATAGAATGATATTGTCCCCTGGAGGTCACATTTACCAACCAAAGGGTAATAACTTTTATTACAAGCATGAAACAGTCTATAAATGTTTCATTAAATCCTTAAAAATGTGCAGTTATTCATCTCTCTGCCTCTTTGTGATTTCTGGCTAGCACAGTGAGACGAACATAGTGTTTCCGGGAACCTGGGGAAAATGCGATTGTGGCAAATTATCACCTGGACTGTTTCATAGTGGGATTATATGAAAACGTGTGGATTTTAGTAAGAGTCTTCTCAGAAAATTTCATTATTATTTTAAACGCCAGGCCCTGCTTCGAAGTTCTGCCTTGATCTTTCCCTTTTCCAACATGTTCCTACTGATTTGCCCCGCTTTAGGCAGCAGGCGAAGTTGGCGGAGACACATTGCATTTTCTGGCAATTTCAGTCGATTCAAAAGCATTTAGGAAGCATCTGTCTGTGCAGGGCGCTGGTGTGGTGCTGAGCTGATTGAGTTAAAAAAGACATAGACAATGTCCTTGAGGCAGAGAAGCTGCCAATCGCTGACTCCAGGGAGAAGTATTTTTATTTCTTCAATATGGGCAAAGTTGCTGTGGAGGAGGTTGTGTGTATGTCTGAACAGGTAGAGGATGGCCAAATCATCCCTGTCATTCTAGAGAACAGACCAAAATTTCACTTTATCTGACAGCAAGGAAGCACAGTTTCCATTTTCTGAGCAATTAGAATTATAGAATACTTAAAAACAAAGTACAGTTTTGACTTTCAGGTTAACATTGTAACTAACAAAATATTGCAAAATCGAAGTCCCTCCAGGGTTCAATTTAATGGATAGAGAATAGAATTTGAAAAGGTAATAAAACAGATTCTCACACAAAAGGTGCTCAGATTTTGCATCTGAATTAACACTCTGCTGCTATCCCCCAGAGCACATTTTTTCTTCTTGAGCCGTGAAAAAGGACCTTGGCCTTTTGCTCTTCACTTCTCTTTAGCATCATCACTGCATAATATGTCATCCATGTAACACTTGTGCATTAGCAGTGAGCGTGAGGATATTTTGGATTTGACCCATTTACTTGGAGGAAATGTTCTATTCTAGGATCTTTGGTTGCAAGGAAGAGGAACCCAGTCAAATGGTTTGAGAAAAAAAAAAGTTATATAAAAAGAGAAGAATCTCATGGATATAAAATACAGAAACAATAACCAGGTCTTATAGCCAGTGGCAGAATGCTGTTTTCTTTACCCAATTCTTATATCAATTACTTTTAATAAGTGGCCCAAGGCGAACTTGAAGAGGTCAGGTGAGGTCAGCCAAAGCCAGATCATGTAAGGCCTTGAGGACATGGTTAAGGGATAATTCTGTGATCAGACATGACAAAACCCTCAACTGAACTGAGCTGATTGAATTGTCTCTCAAAAATATGACCTAAGACACCAGTGAGTTTGTGACGGCTCTGGAAATACTGATGATAATATGTAATACTTGCCAGGAGCTTAGCATATACCAGCTCTTGACTTAAGCTTTTCTTTGGTTCTAAGTCATTCATCCCCACAACTACATGATGTGACGTGGATCAGTGTCATCCCCATTTACAGATGAAGCACCTGAGGGCCTGAAAAGCAAAAGAACTTGCACAAGTTGATAAAGATGTAGTAAAGCTGTAGTAAAGGCTATAGTAAAGCTGGTTCATAAAGGATGTAGTGAAGTAATCCAGACAATCTGACTCCAGAACCTATACTCCTAACCAATGCATGACTTGGCCTTCCAAGGGACTTTGATTAGTGCAAACCAAAGAGTGGGCTCTGTGGTAAGCTAAAACTACATGTGAATCGAAGTTAGAGGGGTCAGGGAACCTAGAAATAGTGAGTGAGCAGAAAGAGCAAGGATGTGGAGAAGAACATGGTGCAGCTGTTCATGGCGCTAGCCCCACTGTCTAGACTGAGCAAGGCCTAGTATATAGCAGATATGTTCTAAGTATGCGCTGAATAGCAAATGAATGTTTTCAGCAGGGTCTGTGGGTGTGACATATGTTAGGGTCCGTGATCAAAGGAGCG
Source organism: Neogale vison (assembly GCF_020171115.1). Classification (NCBI taxonomy): domain Eukaryota; kingdom Metazoa; phylum Chordata; class Mammalia; order Carnivora; family Mustelidae; genus Neogale; species Neogale vison. The sequence goes on from NC_058093.1 coordinate 78,840,279, forward strand.
AGACTGATACAAAGCGAAGGTCAAGCAAAGCTTTATTTCGCGCCAAGCATCGAGAATCAAACCGACCAGTCGGAGCCGCCTCTTAAAGAGAGATCGACCCCTTCCAACCTCACAGACTAACATTTATAGAGCAAAGGCCATGTGGTTGAGCCTGGCCACACATAGGTGGCCAATGAGATTGTAACACACAGAGAAAGTTGTATAGTCATGCTAGGTCACACATCGGTGGCCAGTTGAATTACAATTCATCCTATAGCAGCTATTTGAACTAGCCTGTCACCTTGGTCAGAATTGGTGCCCAAAAGGCGGGCCTCACATTCTTTAGGGAGACAGTGATTGGATGTCTCCACCTGGCCTGACTCATCCTTGCATTCAGTCTCTGTTATCTCCACCTGTTCTGACCCGCCCTTATATTTGGGCTCTGTTATCAGGGACTGATCGACCATATTTTACTGCATAAACAACAAAATGGCTGCTTAATGGGACATGGAATCTCTCTGGCTAAATAGGCCCTTACAACATACACCCTGAGAAGTTTGTATGTGCAAAAAAGTTATCTCCAAATAACTTATTTTCATCTCTTTATTTTTAAAACTAATTAAATGACACATAAAACTACATGAGTACACTGTCCTTTTTAATTTTTTAAAAATTTTAAAAAAGACTTTATTTATTTATTTGAGAGAGAGGGCAAGAGAGAGATCATGCACAAAGGGGAGGAATAGAGGGAGAAGCAGAGAGCATGATGTGGGACTTAATCCCAGGACCCTGGGATCATGATCTGAGCTGAAGGCAGACACTTAACTGACTGAGCCACCCAGGCACACACATTATCCTTTTTTAAAAAGTAAAGCTTTACAGGGAATGATAAAGTTCTTTCTGACTACCTCCCCATCCTTGTGTTTCATTTCTACTCTCCACAGAATGTTCTGATTTTACTGATACATTTACATACATACATAGGATTTATTGGAAATATAAAGTATTATTTTGAGATATTAGTAATATTTACATAAGTTTTATAGTATTTAATATTTTCTTTCCTCAGTAATGTGTCTTAGGGATCTAACTATATTGTTATAATAAGTATTTAGACAATTTATAAACTTCTTGCTATTATGAATTATGTTGTAATACAGATATGTGTGTATGTGCACGTGTGTTCCTTTAGAAATGCACTGTTGTGTACTGAGAAGTGGCAATGACTGAGTCATTGGCTACCCACATTTACTGTTTTGATAGACTGCACTACATTGCTTTCCTTATCCCCAACATGACTAATTGTCAAACTTTTAAATTTTGGTGTGATACATAAATAGCTGAATCTCAATATTGTTTTAATTTCTAGTTATGTGTGATGTTCATCACCTTCTCATATATTTACTAATCATTGATGTTTTCTCTGGTCATAAGTTTTGCCCACTTGGTATCTTTTTAAATTGATTTATAGAAGTTCTATCTATAGTTTCACAATGATCTTCCAAAGAATTTTTAATACATACACAATTTTATTATTTTTGAGGTTTCTAAGATAGAAAGGAATTAGAGCATCTGAAATACTACCTACTCCTATGAATCTAAACTAATATGGGCACGGTGGGGTGGTTGTGGGTTTATCTAAACCACCTAGGAAGCTCTTTGAAATTATACCGTCTTTGTCTTCTGGCACTGCAGCCCTGTTATAACAGCAATAAGAGTCAGGAATTGTGGTGAATAAGCACCCGAGGCTTCTGACAAACTACTTTCCCACATGATTCTAGTAGGTAATCCCTATCACTTCCCAAACACATGACTAGTTGAAGATAAAACCAGCATTTTATGCAAAAACTCCCACTAGTTTTAGTCCAATAGTTTCCTAATTACACCAAGCTATTTTTCTTTTCCCTGACAGTTCATTTTAATCGAGTTTTCATGATACTTATTACATCTAGATAGAAGCTATCTTCTTCAATTTACTTAAACTCTGCGCCCTTGCTTTCTTCTATTTTGCTTAAAAACAAACAAATTAATGAACAAACAACCACACAAACAGAAAAAAATTAGGCAGAGATGACCAATTGTTCACTAAAAATTCATTTTCCCTTTCATTGCCTGGGCTTATTTCTGGTTTTCAAATTCCCAGGGACGTATTATATCTCTCATACCCTTTTGCATCTTACTGGGTCCACTTGGCTAGTTGCAACCTATGTAAGTTAAATGGACGTGATATATATCACTTTTAAGTTGGGATGGGTTCTTTCTCACTTTTTAATTCACCTTCCCCAGTTATATTCAGAGAACCTTAAGTCCTCATGCCTAATGATGGTCGAGCTCAGAGACAAGGGTACTATATCTTTGCATTACCTCACAAAGGAAAGCCGGCTAACAAGAACAAATTAACAAAAACCATATCTGTTACTTCAGGTGAAACTATGCTCTACTGTGTTTAACCACTAATATTCTGGGGATATTTGTTGTGTCTAGGATTATTCTAGTTAATATACCCTCATTGGTGAACTAACTAGTCACCAACCACCAATCAAGCAACTCGCCTTAACTCCATGGCCAATCAGGCAAGAGGTGGTCCTTTGTCGCAAGAACTACCCAATCACGGATAAAGTGCTTAGTATGAAACACTCGGCTCAAATAGAGATGAGGCTGACTGATAAAATTATACCTTACTGAGAGTTTGAATGAGAAATACACAGAATTAACATTTGGCTGTGGGGACAGATGCAAAAGGAGACCTGAGGTAGGAAACAGCATTATAAATAAGCAGATACCAGAAGTGTAGAGGAAGTTGGTCAGTTGGGAGAATAGCAGAAGCAGGGAGAGAGGGCTAAGTCAAAATACACACGTTCTATTGCTTCTTGCTGTTGAAGGGGTGGTGGGGTGGTTTAGGCCTGGGAAACGAGATGCATTTCATCCTCTGTGAGGTTCAGTTCAACTCTGTGCGGAATTTCTGTGTGGTTCCTGTTTCCTCCGCTTCCATGTGTTTCTTTACAACAAATCCATTTTCCTTGAGGTAGTTTGAGTGAGTTTTTGCCAACCGAGCTTGTAGTCAGAAGAGCCCGACATATTGTCCTTCTCAGTTTTCATTAGTGTGTATTAGATTTGTAACATAATTAAACATAAAAGTATTAACTAAAAAGTAGGCATTGCCATTATGGTAGATTTTAGAAATATTTTATGATTATAAAATTATATGCAGTGTATTATTTTTTGGTCTTTAATCTTTCCAACAAGCATGCATTAAATATTTCCGGTTTGCTGGATTGTTTTGTTACAGATCAGAATAGAGAGTGGGAATCAAGATTAGGTCTGAGTCATTCCATTTCTTTCTTTCTTTTTTTTTTTTTTTTAAGATTTTATTTATTTATTTGACAGACAGAGATCACAAGTAGGCAGAGAGGCAGGCAGAGAGAGAGAGAGAAAGAGAGGAGGAAGCAGGCTCCCTGCTGAGCAGAGAGTCTGATGCGGGGCTGGATCCCAGAATCCTGGGACCATGACCTGAGCCGAAGGCAGAGGCCCAACCCACTGAGCCACCCAGGCCTCCCTGAGTCATTCCATTTCTAAGTTCAGTTGTTCTCATAATATGGTTTTTTTTGATGATCAGTAGACGTCTTTATTTCTTATGATCACTTCTTTTATACCTTCCACAAGATACAAACAGGATATAGATTTATGTGCAGGGCATGGGCTACGTGTGAGCTGTGATTTACAAGCAGGCAATCAAGGGAGACAAGTGAACAACAGTGATTATCTCTTAGCTTTAAATGACAAGATCAAGTTAAGGATTCTCCACACTTACCAGATCTATCTAAAGGAGGGCATGAAAACACTTCAGGGATCCTCCCATGTTTATTCCGGACATCTGCCCAGGAAGACGCTTGGCCTCCATCTCCTGGAGTTTTCTCATAGGGTTCTCAGGACCCCAGGCACGTTGGCGAGGATCCAGGTTGTGTTCCAACAATTCCCCCTTTTTTGTTTTTTAATTGCAACATCTTAGTCAATTCCAAGCTAGACACCTGTTGTTTTTTCACTCATCTTTTGAGGAGACAGTACCTGCTGATGTACAGGTCAGAAGAGCAGCCATAGCCAAAAACAAGTTCTCAGGGATCTGTGGGCTTCAGGAAGATCATAAAACTGCTTCTCTTTTAGCTGACAGGGCCTTAATCTGACCCCATGTGGGCGGATCGGCCCTATGCTGATATGGTAGGGGTCTCCTTTTACGAAGGGACAGCACATGCATCTTGTGAGTGAACTCCTGTGTATCTTGTGTTTCTGGATCTTTCTTGGAGATCAGGGGTGCAGTGATTTTCAGCTGGGTCATTGGTTTTCTGGAGTCTGATGACCTGAAGAGGAAGCCATAGTGTTTCAGAGGGTCCATCACTAGAATCTCCTTCTGTGAGGGTCTCCAGATCACTGCATGACTGGTGATTTCAGGTCCCTGTTCAGGTGCCACTTGTCACCTTCATGAGGTGGGGATCCTGTTGATCAGAGCTGAAGTGATGGGGGGACTACCGACTGATGATCAGTAGACCTCCTAATATGCTTTTTATCATTATGCCCACACTTGATCTGGAATCATCCATATGTATGTTTATCTCTGTGTTAGGCTGAATCCTCCAGAAGCATGTTCAAGGTGCACTCCCAGGATGCTCTCCAGGATTCTCCTGTGCATAGTTAAGTAACATATCCCACAGCTCTTCAGGTGAATAATCTCTTTCTTCCTTTAGCAGAGTTGTGCTAAGCTTTGACTCTATTATTAGTCTTCACGAGGAAGTACAAATGGGCCAGATCTTGAGGAGGACATGTACTGTCTTGTGAAACACCTGCCTCAGTTGAGGCCTCCACATGGTCTTCAGGCAGTGTGCTAGGGTCTATCACCTTCTGAAGAGGGGGAATGGGCTACATTTATAAGCCCAGCAAGTTCTGGGGAGCCTGAGTAATGTTCCTGAATGTACCCACCTGGATGTCCCTACTTTTAGACCCCTTGGAAGATCCCATTCCTTCATTAATCACTTAGAAAAATTTCCAGGGCTATGAATTCAGGGTTATCTGACATTTCCTACTCTTACAATTGGGTTTCAGGCCTGGTCTTCAGCATGGTCTGTCCTTCGCCTGGAGAAGAGAATGACGTCCATAAACACTGCCCTGGGAGCCTTTCACATTTTTGCCTTAAGTGGATAATTGGCTGAACTGAGCCTGTTATTTTCTCTCTTTAGTGCATCAATACCACTCAACAATAACCAAATAAATCCCTCAGGCCTTATAATTACTATTTCCTGCATATCTCACAAATGCCAAAGATAGCACAGAGGCCATTGTATTACTTTGACATGTAACTCATTCCAAGTCACCACAGGTGAGGTCCTTGGTAATTACCATGCTGTGGTGTGCCAGAATTAACCCAGAGATGGAGTCCTGGTTGCCATCAAGCAGGAGGCTGATCCAACTTCAGCATCACATCCCAGCACTGCTGGCTCCTCTTTCTCTGCCCCACCGTTAATTTTGGTGGGCTGGGAGTGAATAGATGGTGAGAAACTAGAGCCAGCATGGTCTTGAAAGGAAGAGAAGGAGGGCAGTAGGTAGAAGGCAAATAAAAAGCAGGGCCTAGAAGAGAACTGATTAGGTTTATTGGAGAGAGAAAACAGCCAGGGGAGAAAAAAGGGAGAAGACCCAAGACACTGAGTTGGTGAGAGTAGATGGAATGCAAAATCCATTGGAGAGCTTCTTCTCATGAGATGGGAGGGAGGAATGGGAAGAAATACCTACAGATAAGATTGTCAATGGCAATGATATAGAGAATTGAGCCCTTACTGTATGCTTGCCACAGTTCTAAATGCTTGGACGGAAACTAGTTTTAATTTAATAACACCAGAAGATTATTTTTTTTAAAGCTTTCCATCAGGTTTTTGACATCATCTAATACAATAAAATGGGAGAAAACAACTCAAGTGTTACAATGCATCATTTCTTGCTATTAAGCCCCATTTCCTTCTGTACTTTTCTTAAAAGAGTTAGGATTTATATTTTTATTTTTTTAACCAAATATTGGAAAAAAACCCTCATTTTATGAAGTTCCTATTGTTTCAATCCTTCTCTCCATCATTGTCCCTTTACTTTTAATTAAATGGGCAGACCTGCAACTAAAAGTTGTCTCATCTATGGTACATTGAACACGGAATGTGAATGAAGAGCTGTGGACATTTGTTTTTCACAAGACATCTTGATTTGATGGCCCAGTAGGCAGCGATTTATTACAGTAGATTCAGCAGAGCTCTTAAAAAAGGTGAGCTTTTCCCTGAATGAAAAGGGCAAAGTTAACAAGAAGCTATACAGGGTCTTACCACTGCAAATAAAAGTAGAAGGGTACAAGAGGTAATGTAATGGGACACGTGCAGATTGAGGGGTCTTTGGTGTATTCTGTTGTGATAGAGACAGAGCAGTATCTTGTCATTCCCTATACCCCTACATAGTTCCTTTTAACTAGAACCTATGAGAAGCTCTCGATTCTTTATACTATTCCTTTGTTTGATGCATGAATAATCTCATGAATGTTTAGTTGAATTACTGCAAGTATGAACCTTTTTTCACTAATAGAGGCAAAGCTAATGCGTCAACTGCAAGGGCTTTGCTCTCAGTCTTAGCAATGTTACTCAGATGTTTCTGATTTTCAGATGATGGAGGTTTATAAGTTTTCACTGTACAAGCAGTTTTTCTTCACAAATCGCAGTGATAGCCATTTTTGGCCCATTGAGAAGAGATCAATTAGGCAGGAGCACTTGACTTTAGGGTAACTGAATTTCTTATTTCACATAGCCATAACTGATAATTTTAAAAAAAGATTCATTTATTTATTTGAAAGACAGAGAGAGAGAGAGAGAGTGTGCACTTGAGTAGGGGGAGGGGCGGAAGGATAGAATCTTCAAATAGACTCCCTGCTGTGTGGGGAGCTTGATGCAGAGCTCAATCGCTGGATCCTGAGATCATGACCTGAGCTGAAACCAAAGAGTCAGATGCCTAACCAACTGAGCCACCCAGGTGCCCTGCCATAACTGATAATTTAATAAAATAGAGCCAGAAAGATATGCATTTCCTCATTAAGGTTATTAATAATTTTCAAAATCAGTTCATATTTTGTACAAAAACTCATCATGTACTATAGCTAAATATAAAGCTGGTCAACTTTGAACCCTGTGTGAGGGGGTTCAGTTACTGAATACTTTCTTTTTATAAAGTTATTTTGTCTGCAGTATTGACTCTGGGAATAGCATTAGAGTAAGTTTATTTCCTTTTGTTTAGTCAATAGATGAAAAAAAAAACTTTTGCAAACAATTATACAAGGGAAATAATTAAACACAGTTTGAATTTGTGTTCCCAAATCTATTGATGAATAGGACTAGGGCATAAGTCTTATGTTAAAGAAACTTGTAAATGAGCTGCTAGACATTTTCTTTAAAACAGAATCATCCACTAAAAGACTAAAGACCATAAAAAGAATTTAGGTAACAGAAGAGCTTATGTTAAGCACTTCCAGCCAATCATTTAGAATCAATCAACTAGGATGCTACTTAACCATACTCACTTAAAATTATCATTATGCTGTTTTCTTTTAATTTAATGACTTGATGTTAGTGTACTTAAGGTAGCTTTTAATGAGATAAATTATTGGAAAATGTACAAGTCAATACTTCCTTGGCTGAAAATAGCAAATACCCAGTTAAAATAGTTTAAGTGGCCAGAGGAATATGGCAGCAAGTGAAGGCATTGCTGTGACTATCTCCATACCCCCAGAAAGCAACATTAATAACCTTTTGACAATATTTACCACAAAACTTGATGACAAGCTATCCGCACAAACACAAAAGGTGGTAAGAACAAATCACATGACTCACAACTTGCACACTGTCTATATCCATGTGGGAGAGAGTAGAAGGAAGCAATAGAGCATATAGCAGTGAAGAGTAGAACCAAAACCCCACAGAAATGCACTACAAAGTGTGGCAGGCCAATTTGAGAGCAGCAGCTGACGCTGAGAGGTGTTTTGTTCAAACCAGTACTGGGTGAATGCAGGTGAGCTATGGCAAGTCTGGAAGGATCTGGACCTGTCTACACTTAGAGTTACTCTCGAAACTGACCTGCAAGGATTCTCTGCCACAATAGGGCCTCACTCTGAGGAGAAACTTCTTGAAACAGAATTAAAACAAATCAAGCTGGATAGAGACAATTAACAGAAGAGAGAAGATCTAGAAAAAGGTGGAGGAAAGAACAGTTCCAGGAACTGTGAAAAAGCAAACCACAATGTTTCTGAGCATCATAAAGAAACATCAGAAGGGCCTCAGGGAAGGTAGAAGAGCTATCCTCAAACTTTCATCTTTCTAAAGGTTCAGGAAAACCAATTTCACATAAAGTGAGTGACCAAAAAGTACCAAGGTCAAATTTCATACAAAGTTATTAGAAGAAAAAAGAATAAGGAGCAGAAAAACATTTCTGTAAAAACCAAAGTACATCTGAATGATCCACCCACAGAATAAAGTAAAACAGTAACCACCTATTTCAGAACATGATATCAAGAAAAGGAAGTAAAACATGAAAGTCAGAATTTGAAAACTCAGAAATGAGGTGTGGTAATAGAACTTATGTAGGAGTTAGAAATGAAAAAAAAAAAACCCTTTAAAAAATCTTTTCAGCAATGAAGTCTAAACTAGAAGCAACACAAAAGAAAATAAACATAACAGACACTACCTTAAGGGTAAGGGGGTATAAAAGGAGAAAATTTTAAAAAATCTGAAAGCAATAAGAAAATATTCAAAGTCACAGATATTGAAAATGAAGAGAGAAGATCTGACATACAGATAAAAGGAGCCCCCCACCAAACAACAAAAACAACAACAACAACAACAAACCTAAAGCAAAGAAACAGAATGGTTACGAAGAAGTATAATTCTAGAAAACTCTCTTGATATTAAAAATTTTGAGACTTCATATTGCAAGAGTAGCCCATGTACCTGAAAATACTGATCCCAAATGACCAATGCCAAGACATATTGTAGTAAAATTATTGGACTTTAAATCAAACCAAAACAAACAGCATCTTTGTGCTTTGAGGCAAAACCAGCAAACAACTAATAAGGGAAATGATCAGATTATTATCACATTTTCAACAGTGATATCATATGCCAGAGAAAGTAGAGTAACATATTTAAGATATATAAAGGGGAAAACAGTGAGCTAAGGATATTAAATCCAAGGAAGCTGACTTTTAAATATGAAACATACAAACTATCATTAACATGTGAAAACTCTGAATTCTTTTATTCCACTGAGCTCTTCTTGAAGAATCTACTGCAGATACCTACTTCAGAGACCAAAAAGAATAAAGAGACATTGAGGTTGACATAAGGATTGGTGGTGAAGATTAAACATGTGACTTGCTTGTAGCATTAGGTACATGAGAGTTCAAAGGAGAGAGTGTGGTATGTATTGGGTGTGTGCTCTCACAGTGAATATAGAATACATCTGGAAAGATAAATGGATAAACAGGGAGAGCACCCACCAAAGAAGTTTTTTGTTTTTTGTTTTTTTTTAAAGATTTTATTTATTTATTTGACAGACAGAAATCACAAGCAGGCAGAGAAGCAGGCAGAGAGAGAGGAGGAAGCGGACTCCCTGCTGAGCAGAGAGCCTGATGTGGGGCTTGATCATGACCCGAGCCAAAGGCAGAAGCTTTAATCCACTGGGCCACCCAGGCGCCCCACCACTGAAGAAGTTTTTAACTATCTTTGCAATTATTGGTGTTACTTATATTGGTATTTGAAGACCATTGTATGTGCAATTTGGAATAAAGTAAATAAGTAATTATGGGATAGTCTTATTCAAGTATGCCCAGGGCCCTTGAGACCCAGGATACTCTGTGGAGGAGAGGGCATATAAATGTAATATAGGAAAGATTAAGTAAAAACCAATATAAAACAAGACTCCATTGTCCTGAGTCTGTATTTAAAAGTGTCCGTGTGAATTCATGCATACAGAAAGAGAGCAAGACAGGAACCTGGTTAGGTCCAAAAACAATGAGCAGCTCAGTAGCTATGATATTCCTAATGCCCAAGATGAGGTTTAGAAACAACAGTTCCCACTGGAAGAAACCAAAGAGAAATGGCTGCTTCCAAGAAGAGGTGTGAACTCAATAACTGCTTCTGGCATAATAAAGAGGCAACCAGACATTATGTTGCACCTGATTAAAAAATGTTTTTCTGAAAATAAATAAATTGGAAAACAACAACAACAACAACAACAACATACCACTACAGTCTTTCTAAAGACTCCATCCAGTCTGATCAAGTCTCTGAATCTAGTTGCCAGTTTCTGGAAAAAATAAGGACAGAGGAATATGTCAAACTGCTCCATGAAGGCACAGGTAGCAAACTCTAGATTGGCAAACTAGGCAGGCCAAATACCCTAGGTTCTTCACAGATAATTTTTAAAAAGCTAAAAAGAAGGGGGTGGGGGAGAACATGTAGCTTAAAGAGATGGGCAACAATACATTTTAATGGATAAGAATGAACTATAGCGGCTTGGGTTGAACATTTGAGTGGTAAAACTACAAAATTATGAGGAAGTGATTATTGTGAAGGTCAGGACAGTTGTTACTTTTTTGGGAATTTGGGGAAGTGGGGTTTGAGATATGGACAGGGCATATCATATGGGGGGGCTTCTGAGAACACTGGTAATTTTTATTTCTTGACTTGCATGGTGATTTCAGGAGTGATGCTTTGTGTATCTGCATTTTATTTTATAATAAAAAGGGTTAAAATAAAAATAAAATAAAATTAAATTAAAAGGTGGGTTTTTGTTGTTGCTGTTGTTGTTTGTTTGTTTTGGCTTGGCTTGGCTCTCTGTACCACCCTCCTCCTGATGTCATTCTTTTATTTACTCTCTATGTGGAGGCAAAGGTGGTCCCTGACAACTCGAAGCTCATGTGATCTTTAACCCTGGTGTCTCTAAAGAAGCCATGGTTATAATCAGCCCCTTTTAAACTCTTGAACAAAATTATAGTAGGAGTAGGAGAGTGAAATGAGAAAAATTAAAGGCATCAATAGAAGTGGTCGAAAGCCCAGGTATTATAAACATAAAACAACTGAGTCAAATGTGGAACACATTGGGAATGAAGATTAGAAACTGCAACCACAGCTTGTGCCCATTGTACCTAACCAGTTCCTTACATTCAGCTCTAAAGGGGACAATCAAAATTAACAAATAGATTGGATAACATGAGATATAGCTAGGTATTTATTTAACTCTTTCAGAATGCAATCCCTTATAATAAGGAATCTATATTTTGACTTTTATGCATATTTTCAGGAATTATGTATTATGTATACAAATAAGGGAATGTCTGTTAATAAAAATTATTTAGGAGAATTATGAATGCTAGGTGCATGAATGAATCCAAAATGGGGCATTTTTATCTTTAATTTTATCCTGATGATCCAAAATGGGGCATTTTAATCTTTAATTTTATCCTGATGTCAGCTGGATTAAAGCAGGGATCTTTGAAAACTTTGGGCTTCTATTTGCAGTAAAATACTAGGTTTGATAAATTCAGCATGTTCTATGATTGTAAGAATGGCTAAAATCAACAACATAAGAAACAACAGGTATTGACAAGGATGTGGAGAAAGGTAAATTGTCTTGCACTGTTGGTGGGAATGAAAAATGGTGCCGTCACTCTGGAAAATACTCTGGACGTTCCTCAAAAAAGTTGAAAATAGAACTACCCTAATATATAGGAATTGCACTACTAGGTATTTACCCAAAGAATACAAAAATACTAATTCAAAGGATACATGCACCTCAAGATTTATAGCAGCATTAGCTACAATAGCCAAATTATGGAAACAGCCATTTATTAATGAACCATTAATAATGTCCAATGGACATTTATTAATGTCCATTTATTAATGAACGGATAAATAAGATGTGGTATATACACACACTGGAATATTATTCAGCCATAAAAAAGAATGAAATCTTGCTATTTGCAATGACATGGATGGAGCTAAAGGGTATAATGCTAAGCAACATATGTCAGTCAGAGAAAAAATTACCATATGATTTTTCTCATATGTGGAATTTAAGAAACAACACAAATGAGGAAAGGGGGGTTAAAAGGGAGAGAGAGGGAAAGAGAGGAACCAATAATAGATCTTTTTTTTTTTTTAAAGATTTTATTTATTTATTTGACAGGCAGAGATTACAAGTAGGCAGAGAGGCAGGCAGCGAGAAAGAGGAGGAAGCAGGCTCCCTACTGAGTGGAGAGCCCGATGTGGGGCTTGATCCCACGACCCTGGGATCATGACAGGCAGAGGCTTTAACCCACTGAGCCACCCAGGCGCCCCCAAGTAATAGACTCTTTTTTTTTTTTTTTAAAGATTTTATTTATCCACTTGACAGAGAGAGATCACAAGTAGGCAGAGAGGCAGACAGAGAGAGAGGGGGAAGCAGGCTCTCCGCTGAGCAGAGAGCCCGATGCGGGGCTTGATACCAGGACCCCGGGATCACGACCTGAGCTGAAAGCAGAGGCTTTAACCCACTGAGCCACCCAGGCGCCCCAGTAATAGACTCTTAATGACAGAGAACAAACTGGTGGTTACTGAAAGGATATGGGTTGGGGATGGGTGAAATAGGTGAAGCGGATTAACGAATACACTTGTGATGAGCACTGGGTGCTGTATGGAAGTGATGAATCACTATGTTGTACACCTGAAACTAATGTTATAATGTATGTTAACAGTTTGGAGTTTAACTGGAGTTTAAATAAAAACTTTAAAAAAATGAACTAATCAATGAAAAGATTTGTTCTTGATAGTATATGCTTGACAAATAGGATGCCCATATAGTCAGATGTTCAAAATATTTCTAATCTATTATAAAACATTCAGATTTTCCCCAAGAAGCGAGTGGGTTCATACAAACATATACATAAACATTTTTATTGAAGGAATTTTCCAAAATATAATAATAAATGAGTTGATTATCCAGTTATGCAAGGTTATTATACATATAATAACATATATGAAAATAATAATGATAATAAATAAGTAATAACTTATTCTTATACAGCATTATGACATGGCAGACACTGTTCTTCCTGTTTTACTAGGTACTATTATTATTCCTGCTTTATAGACAGGGAATCGGAGTGCAAAGGAGTTCTATGATTGCTCAATGACACATAGTTAGGGAGTAGGAGAACCAGGATTTGCATGCAGGCATCGCAACTCCAGAATCATTCTATTTTTAAAAAAGTAAATATTTTGATATTTTGATATTTGTTGGAGATGTGGCAACAACAGACATTGAATGACTACCTGTATGTGTGTGTGTGTGTATGAATGTGTGTGTGTGTGTTGTGTGTGTGTGTGCATTTATATATATGACATACTCCAATGCTGAAACTTTGCTTCTCAAAATTTTCTGTCTTGATTCCTGACAGGAAGGCACAGTTTGATTTGTATTTCTAAAAACTTGTTCTTAATTTAGATATTGAGGTAAAGCCATGAGCAGAATAGGTGCAGGAGCATAAATTCCAATTCTTAAAAATATTTTGAGAAATTGTTTCACAAATCCTATCCTGCCCATATCAAGTGTGATGTATTCCAAAGGTTGGTTGGTAACACTTATTAAATGCCGGCTTGATAAGCAACTATACACACACACACACACACATATGTATATATGTATATATGTATATAGACACACACATATGTATTTGTAGGAATGAGTATTTAAAAATACATGCTAAAAATAAAAATAAATACAAATAAAAATACATAGTTAAGGGCTTATCTTTTATTTCTATCCACCTATATTCATATACATATGGAAGACCCAGGGCATTTAAATCTTCAATGGCAGTTAATTCATTTTGTCTTGTGTGCATGGCATTTAAGTAAATCTTGGGGGAAAAGCTCCTGCAGGATCACAGCAGGATCTCAATATGAACATATTGTTCTCTACGCCATTTGGGTGGTATGTAAGTAATATCAAGGTATTACTTTAGGTCTTTTGGATTAAGGGAAGACAGATATTTAGAAATCATCACTTTTAGTAATAAGGTCCTTGGCCGCCCAGTGGAACTATTTTTAAAGGAAAATAGAGAGGAGTGAAAGGATATGATTTTGTAAAATAATGTAAATTAGTAACTCCATTGTGAAGGAGAGCTTTTAAATGAAAAAAAAATCCTTTTCCTCCTCTTTATAGAATTGTCTTTAAAAATTATTATTTACCTTTGAAATATGCATTTATAAGTGGTGTGTGTGTGTGTGTGTGTGTGTGTGTGTGTGTTTGTGTATGTGTATCTATATGTAACTTGCATCGGAAGGGAGCTGCTTAGAAAACCAAACCTGGAGTGCCTGTTCTGATCCTTGGATGCTTGGGGGGATGTGGATAGTCAAGGATCACCAAGAATTGTCCTGTTGGAGCACCAGGAATGTTTAATGGATTCATTGAAAAGAATGAGCATCTTGAGAGAGAAGAATAGATCATGGAATAGATCACTTCTGGTGGGTGTTAGGTGGAAGTTTCCTGAAAGTAGAGAGGGATGTGCTACTCTCTTAGATAGTAGCACAGACCACAAAACAAGGGAGCAAGATGGAGAACTGGGGATTGATGAATGTGACATTTTGCTTACTGTTCCCTTGTTCTATGAAAGAAGTCATAGTTGGTATTCACTTTAAATGGTTTTAATGTCAATTAACCAAACTCTAGTAAATTCTGACTCATTTATACAATTGTGTATGGTGAATTTGTGGAGAATAAATGAATGTGTTTGACTTGAAGTATGGTGTACCTTCATTCAGTCAGGGTGAGGACCCATGCAGCTTCCAAGAATGCTGTGTTCAGGAATCTCCAGACATCAGGAAAGTGAGCAGCGGTTCATGGCATAGCTGTTGTCATAGCAGGTATAAGACTTAGAGGACCAATTTTACGGTGCACAACTCATGAAGATGATAAAAACATCATTCTCTTAGCTCATTCCCTGTTTAGGGTGGATTTATGAAGAACAGAGCGGGAAGCTTTACTTTTCACACACATATGCACACACATGCACACACATGCACACTCATGCTTTCATTGAACTATATGCTCTCGTGTTCATCCCTTTTATTGGATTGTAAAATTCTTAAAAGCAGATTCTGTAGCTTTTATTTAATATGTAATACAAATACTTTTATATAACCTAAGGTACACTAACAAATACCTGTTTATTGAGTAACTGTTCTTTATTGTGTTTGAGGAGCTCCTTTGGTCATATTACTTCAGGACTTCCTCCCTCCCTCCCTCCTTTTCCCCTTTCCTTTTTTCCTTCCTCCCTTCCTTCTCCCCCTTTCTTTCTTTCTTTTCTACTTAGAAGAGTTTTATGTTGATTTAGGTCACGTTTTATAGAATTAGCTTCATATATATATATATATATATATATATATATATACATATACATATATACTTACTTTAGTTTTTTCTGTCCTAGTGAAGGAAAGCATTTTAAAAATCTTTTTCCAGAGGTTGCAGTTATGTTATTTTCTAGGTTATCCCTTGATTCAAGTAAGTAGAATTGCCTTTAAATAGACTGTTATTTGATATCTGCCAAAGGCAATGAAGGGTCTTAAAATTATAGCCCAGTGAACTCTCTTGCCTGATATTACACCAATGTTAATCCACAGAAAGTCAGAGAGTTTCCATGTGTAAATCCGATTTTAAATGACGTTTTATTGAACCCACCTCACCCTAAGTTTCTTGGCTTGTGAGACTCCATATGAATCTCTTTCCCTTGGAAAAAAAATAAAAAGAGTGCTCTGAACTGGAAGAAATTTCTTATATTCTTCAGAATCTTATTTGTGCCCTGTGTATTAAGGACCGTAAACTATAGTAATCATTAGCTGTATGGTTTGATACTTCTGTGGGATAAAACCTTTTCAAGATAAAGTTTACAAATCTTTTAAGATTTAAATTCAAATACTAAAAATTTTAGTATAATGATATTTTAATCAACACTTTCCTTTATAAAAATATGTTGATGTGGTTTGTATGAACATAAGGAAGTATGGGAAAATGTTTATCTCAGTGCTGGCTCAGCAACAGTGTGTGTAAGAACTTTCTCCTTTCACATGGCCGAATATCAAGTTCAGGGTTATGCAAGCTAATGAACTTCTGACCTGTTAAAGGGAATTTCACTCCTGGGGATTATTGGGCAGCACCTACATGTTGGGAGCTACTACTTGGGCCATGGATGTGTATGTGTGGTTTTAAGATATAGGTGGAGAAAAAGCTTGGTGAGAATGACCCCTGTATTGGCTTCAGGCAATGAGGAGTCCAGTTGCCTCACTTGGAGAGGAATGAGAGAGGAGACTCAATGGAAAGGGAATTCCTGTCTTGGAAGTGTGTATCACACTGGCAATTAAGTTTTTGAAACAAAAAAGTCCATTATTGGAATACACCTCCATCATGCATCCATCCACTCATCCATATCATCCATTTATTTGTCTAATTTATTTATTCATTCACTCTTCAATTGCTGGCAAATTGCTTGTAGCTTTTCTACTGTTTAATCTCCAGAATGAGTTGTCATCTGAGATTGGGTATGATCTGCTTTCCCCTTCTTACAGATCTCAGGGACTTGCTTCCCTTTCATTTTTACATTTAGAAATATTTATCTTTAAGATTATGAAAGAAATTCCTGCTTAAGACCAAAGAAGTGAAGAATAACTTGAAGAGTATCAAGAAACTAGAAAAAATTTACTATAGCTCCAAAACACAAATAAAAAAAAGCACACACCTACTGCCAACATTTTTTTTTCTTTTTAGTCTCTCTTTTCTAATAAGCTGAAAAGTTACAGTTGTGCTAACTTCATAAGGGCACAAATAATAAATTAGTAGTGTATCAGCTTTTGCCTTAGGCTCTATATTCTTGGGATCCCAGGTAAGGACACAGTTAATTTGAGTGGAATAATAACTTATTAAAATTATTAGGTAGTTCACAGAATATCTTGGAGAGACAGAGAATCAGACTTGGATGCTACATGGTTGAAAACAGTGCTCATATCATCTACCACAGGGCTGTTCTTCTAGAGATCTCTTGGCTGCCATCAGGGATAGACACCGCAAAGTAGATCACGGAACCTCTGTCAGTGTTATTTCTTCAGCTGGGTAGAGCTGCTCTCATCTTACTGGAACAGATTGTATGAGATGCCTGTTTCTGCACACTGCATTTGAATTGAATATTTGCAATTCTGAGTATCATAGACAAATTATATGTCTTTATGCTGACTGCAGGGGCAACTAGGAAAATAAGATTCTGGCATGGGCTCAGAATATGGCAAACTCTCCAAAAATAAAAGCCTGGGTGGCTCAGCTGGTTGAGCAGCTGCCTTCGGCTCAGGTCATGATCCCAGCGTCCTGGGATCGAGTCCCACATCGGGCTCCTTGCTCAGCAGGGAGCCTGCTTCTCCCTCTGCCTCTGCCTGCCTCTCTGTCTGCCTGTGCTCGCTCTCTCTCCCTCTGGCAAATAAATAAAATCTTTAAAAAAAAAAAAAAAGCTTTAGAAAGTACTAGTGAACTCAGAGCATGAAAAATGTGCAGAAGTTTCCCCTTGGCTGTACAGCATCAATATACCCTCTTTTCTGTTTTCCAAACTTTCAAACAAAATCAACAACAGTGATGACCAAATGCTCCAACCTAACTCAATGTTACAAACTCTTGAACAAATAAAACCTGATGTACCTTCTCTCTAAAAGCAAGGCAACATAAAATCTCATTTGTCTTTGCATCCAGTTTCATATCCAGTGTCTTTAGCTTATAACATTTCTCCTTCAGTTTCATCATGGTACTGTCTTGGTATTCAATAGCATGGACTAAATTATTAAGTAAATCATAACAATATGCCTTAGATAAAAGAGTAAGAAAAGGTGCACCTGGGTGGCTCAGTGGGTTAAGCCTCTGCCTTCGGCTCAGGTCATGATCTCAGAGTCCTAGGATCGAGCCCTGCATCAGGCTCTCTGCTCAGTGGGGAGCCTGCTTCCCCCCCTCTCTCTGCCTGCCTCTCTGTCTACTTGTGATCTCTGTCTGTCAAATAAATAAATAAAATCTTTTTTTTTTTAAAAAAAGAGTAAGGAAAAAGGGAAGAGAAGAGAATGAAAAAATTAAAACTTTATATATCCCAAAGAATGGGAAGAAATTTTGATATTTTGATATCCCCTTTCCCACACATTTGATTAGCCACCAATAGTAACAATACCTATAGTGTTTTTTAGTATCAACATTTAAGTGCTAGACTAACCTCTTTTCATATTCAGCATCTAAAGATTGTTCCTGAATCAGTTTTGGACTTTTGTACCCTGCTAATGCACAGAAAATCTTGCCTTTGAATGTTCTATGATATATTCCAGAAATGTCTACCATCTCTAATTGCAGTTTTGACGTATGACTATCTTCAACAGTTAAAAAATAGATTTTACTGGTGTATTGTGGGTAATTCTTTGAAGACTGCATAACAGCAATTAGGGATACACTTAGATGTTAAAACTGAGCCTGCTGTGGGACTTCTGATATCAAAAAACTCAGTTGAGGGTGATGATCAGAAAACAGATATATTGGGGCTCCTGGCTGGCACCGTCACTTAAACATCTGACTCTTGGTTTTGGCTCAGGTTGTGATCTCAGGATTGTGAGATTGAGGCCCTCTTTGGGCTCTATGAGTTTGCAGTCTGCTTAGAACTCTCCTTCTCCATCTGCCCCTCCCTCCCACACTCTCTCTCTAAAATAAATAAATCTTTAAAAAAATTTTTATTTATTTATCTGACAGAGAGAGACACAGTGAGAGAGGGAACATAAGCAGGAGGAGTGGGAAAGGGAGAAGCAGACTTCCCGCTGAGCAGGGACCTTGACACAGGGCTTGATCCCAGAGCGCTGGGATCATGACCTGAGCCAAAGGCAGACACTTAATGACTAAGCAACCCAGGTGCCACTAAGACAAATACATCTTTAAGAAAAAAGAAAACAGGGGCGCCTGGGTGGCTCAGTCAGTTAAGTGGATGTCTTTAGCTGGCATTATCAACCTAGGATCTTGACATTGAGCCTGGTGTCAGGCTCCCTGCTCAGCGGGGAGTCTGCTTCGCCCTCTCCTTCTGCCCCTCCCCCCACTGTTCATATACGTGTATGCTCACTCTCTCTCAAATACATAAAGTAGAATCTTAAATATATATATATATATATATACACACACACATACACATCCATGGCTGAGGATATGTATTGGGACTATTTTAATTTATCCTTAGCGATAATAGGCAAATTACCTTTGAAATTAATTAAGATCCATGCCAAGTTTAGATAGTTTGAAATGTGGAAAGGATGCATATAACTAAGATAACTAAGGAGTCACAGCTCTTAAATTAGCATGTTTTACTCATCCTTACTTTACCGAAAATTCTTTTTAAAGTTAAAGAACCCAAAGTCCACATGAAGCTTAGTATTTTAAATAAAGTCCCCCTCCCCCTATGAAAAGAGACTACTATGGGTCATAGGGAAGATTGAGTCAGGAGTTTGTGACATGTAGAATTTTGACTCCTAGAACTTCATGACTCAGACCTGTAGCAGTTGAACTAAATCTAGTTCCTGGGGAAGTAGCATGCAGTGGAAAGGGACAGGGCTCTAGAATGAGGGAGACCTACAACTCCATCCTGATGTCCCCTTCCCTCCTTAATAGCTGTATGCTTTTGTGCAAGGTTATATGACAGCTGTAAGCCCCAGTTCCATTATTTATAAGAGGGGGGTCATCATACCTTGTTGAGGGTGGGTTGCAAACATATGAGGTCATCATGTATGTATCATGCCAAGAAGAGTGCCAGGAAGCTCACAGATACTTGGACAGAGTAGCTGCTGAATTACTTTACCTTCTGGTTCCTCATTTTGTCATGCGTAAGTCCTAAATTAACTATCTCCCAAGGCTGTTATGATGGCAGTAAAGAAATGGTACAGAGTATATATATGTAGTACTTGGCCTTTAGTAAATGGTAGTAGATAATATTGTTCCACTCCAGAAAGGCTTTAGAAAAAAATGCTACCTCTTTTTTTTTTCTAAATATGAAGGGTTAATTGTTTATTGTGTATTAGTGCTGCACCATCATCATTATCAAAGTTAGCTGGAAAATAGTATAGTTACGGAGGAGAGGGCAGGGCAAAAAGGAGGTGCTGATAGAGAGTTAATTTGTTAACTTTGGGGAAAGAGGGATGGAATGTGAAAGAGTCAGACTGGAGAGGGTTAGGGAGGAAACAGATTGCAGAGGCTGATCGGGCAGTGCTATTTTTTTGAAGGTAAGTAGAACCATGATCTCATTCAAGTAGGCCCTGGTGATGAGTAACTGTCTTTGTGAGAATTAATGTAGGCCCTGGTGATGAGTAACTGTCTTTGTGAGAATTAATTACTGAGGCCTTAGAAAGATAACTAGACCAATTAAGTCTACAGGAATTTAGTCTACTCCATGGTATCTTATTTTTCTTGGGAAAGTGGTAGAGGATAACTTTCTCAGCTGACCCAGATGCCTCATTTGTTAGAAGCTGAGACTTTTTTTTTTTTAAGATTTATTTATTTATTTTCAGAGAAAGAATTGGGGGGTGGGTGGTGCAGAGGGATAAGGAGAGGAGAATCCCAAGCAGACTCTTCACTGAGAGCAGAGCCTGATGTGGGGCTCAATCTCACAACCCCGAGATCATGATCTGAGAAGAAATCAAGAGTTGGATGCTTAAGTGACTGAGCCATCCAGGTGCCCTATAGAAACTGATATTTCTGATGAGGAAATTATCCATGTGCTTTTGGGAGGGGGTGGGATATTCTCTGGCTTCCACTAGGGTATTATTAAAAAAGAACATATATATATATATATATGCATATATAACACTTATATAATAATGTGTGTGTATATTTTATATATATATATATATATATATATATATATACACACATATATATGTATATACACACACACGGTACAAATCAAGCAACACAGGTGATCTTTCCAAACATGAACACAATCTCCTCCCTCACCACACCCCTTCTTCCAGTGAGAGCATTTCCAGGTCTTCTCAGTTAGGAGGGATCACTCATTGTTTAAGTCAGGGGTCTTTTGAGGACAGGTGATAGAAACTCAATTTGAATTAAGTGGGCCAAGAAGTGAACTTGTTGGTTCATGAAATTTGGAAGGACAGGAGTATACATGATGGTCAGAACCAGAAGCTTTAACACTAATTTTCTCTCAATTTATGTCTGTTTCTCTACAGTTGGTGATTTCATTCTCTTCCATTCTCTTTTGAGGCAAAACCCCAAAAGTTTTCTCCCTTCATTTCCATTTGAAAAGTCCTTGGGATGGACTTTGATTTCTGTCACAGACTTAGGCTTGAACAAATACTGTGTGGCCATGGAGATGGCATTAGTTCTAATTCAAATTACATGATTCAGGGTGGGAAGACTATGTTGCCCAAAAGTAGGGAATAGGTGACTGGTAATCATTCCCTAGAAATGGCTCCCATGAGTTTACTGTGAATTGGGTAATCTATCCACAGTCTGTGATTTGTTACCATCTTGTAGCTAATCTTTTTTTTTTGTTTGTTTTTCCTGACTTCTCAGTCTCTGTACACCCTGCTAGAGATGAACCTTGCTTAGAAGGCTCCCTTTGTTTACTTGTTGAGTACTTATTGTGTGCTTGGTTTTGGAAGGGATTTGGAGATAAAAACTCATTCAACATGGTCTCTATCTTCAAAGGACACAGGCACATGGATTTATAAATGAGGAAGTGCAGGCATTATACAACCCAAACTGCAAGGCCCTGATTAATATTATAAAATTTAACTGTGTAATTAAACTATTGTAATTGTAGCTTCAATTTATTAGAATTTTCCTTTCAGTATTTCTCCATTTAGTGCTCTTTAGATCAAATTAGACCCAGCTGAGCTTAGAACTGTGGAAGCTGAATGGTTGAATTCTCCCCCATACTTCTCCCACAGCCTCAAGAAACTCTATGTACATGTAACAATCTGTGGGCTAGTTGCCCTGGTAACATGTGTGCATTTTGCCAGACCCTCAGAAAGATGTGGTCTCTAATTAACCTTAAAATTAACAGGCTAACAGCAAAGATTTCATAACAATTCGGAAGAAGAGGCAGAAAATATTCTAGAAAGTGTAAATCCGAGGGGACATTTGTAAATCTGCTGAGGTAGTAAAATATTATGGGATTTCAAAAGGCTGAGAGACTACAAAGCACCAACATCAGAATAGTAATTGAGTGTGTTTGTTCCTCAGTTTGAGCCTCACATCTAAATGTTTTGAAGGAAATTAGAAAAAATAGTTTAAAAATATATTTAGCCCAATGTCTTTTAGAGTGGATATTAGAGTAGATGTTAGATCATGTTGAAAATGGAATCTACTCTTAAAAAATTATTAATTGCATGTTTTGACCTGTCTTCTTTCCTGTCTTGGGCATTCATTTGACCAGGTTTCCCAAAACTACTTTGTTCTCTGGTGAATAGATAAAAAGTGAGTACTTTTTTTGGTGAGAGAGCAGAAGGGTGGCTGAGGACAAAGTAAAAGCTGGCATCTTGCACCCCCTCTCCATCCGCTCCCCTCGGTAATATGTGTGACATTCCTCAGGCACCCCTGGCTGCCCTAAAAGAAAAACAAATAGTTAACTTGGAGAGATCACAATCCTGCAAGACAGGAGTCACCCTAGGTTTACAAATGTCCTAGTGATTTACAACAAAGAAGCTATCTTTTCAATAGCCCAATTTCCAGAGACAAATAACTCAGTTCCTCAAGCCCTAATGTCGCCCTCCCCTCCATAAAAACTGAAGGAAGCTGAGGCAGAAGGAAATGTAAATAAAGTTAAATTTCTTCTAAACCCAAATCTCACTAACAAGGACACTTGATAGGAGAAATGTGAAACTTTATCTCTAAACCTCCAAGATAGTGTCAGCAATCATTCCCAAGCATATGACCCACTGATATACATCTAAAGGGTCTCACGAGAAGATTTTTTACTAGTAATAAATAACCTTTCTCCCAACAATAGCTAACCCTGCAAGCTATTAGAGACCTTGCTTCCAAAATTCCTTAGAGACTAACATCATCCCCTTTGTCCTCACCTACCCAGCTCCTGTGTATATAATTAGCCACTCCTCAGGATAATGGTGCAGCAGCTCTTCCTGCCCATGGGCCCTGTCCCCATGCATTAATAAACCACCATTTTGCACCAAAGATGTCTCAAGAATTCTTTCTTGGTCATCGGCTCCGGACCTCACCTCATCAAACCTCATCTAGGTTCTAGAACTTCATCATTTTCATGCATGGCTCATCATTTTTTGTTGTAAAATTAGATGAAAGTAGCATCTTTTTTCTCCCCGGGTTGGGACATAATTGACATATAATGTGGTATGATTTTATGGCATACACTGTAATGATATATTTTGTATATTTTGCAAAATGATTATTAGCACAATAAGGTTAGTTAACATCCTTATCTCACATAGTTACAAATTATTGCATGTACTTTTAAAATCTACACTCTTAACAGCTCTCAAATACACAACACAGCATTGTTAGCTATATGTATGTTAGCTATATGCTGTGTATTATACCCCCAGAACTCAATCATCTTATGCCTGGAATTTTATACCCTTTGGTCAGCTTCACCCATGTTCTCTATTTTCCCCCTAATCGTGTTTCCCCCACCTCCCACCCCCAATAACCACGAATCTTTTTTTCTATTTCTATCAGATTGGTATCTCTTGGAGATCCTGTTTTGGCTATATGCCCAGAAGTGGAATTGCTAGGTCACACAGTAGTTTTATTTTGAATTTTTAGAGGAACCTCCATATTGTTTTCCATAGTGACTGTACCATTTTACATTCTCACCAGCAGAGTATAAGGGATCCCTTTTCTCCACATCCTTGCCAGCACTTATCTCTTTTCTTTTTGACGATAGCCATTCTAATAGGTGTGAGGTGATATCATTGTGGTTTTGGCTTGCATTTCTCTAATATTGAGTACCTTTTTGTGTACCTGTTGGCCATTTGAATATCTTTTTTTGGAAAAATGTCCATTTAAGGGCTTTGGTCATTTTTAAATTGGATTGTTTCTTTGCTTTTGAGTTGTATATTATACATTTTTGATATCAACCCCTTATCAGATATATGGTTTGCAAGTATTTTCTCCCATTCTGTAGGTTACCTTTTTTTTTTTGATCATTTCTTCTGCTATGCAGAAGCTTTTTAATTTAATATAGTCCCACTTGTTTATTTTTGATTTTGTTGCTTGTGCTTTGGGTGTCCTGTCTATAAAATTGATACCAAGGGCAATAAGAGCTTTTCCCCTATGTTTTTTTTTTTCTATCAGTTTTATGGTTTCAGATCCTACATTTAATCCTTTTTGACTTAATGTTTGTGAATGGTGAATTACATTTCATTCTTTTCCATATGAATATTGAGTTTTCCCAGTACCATTTACTGAAGAGATTATCTTTTCCCCATTGAGTATTCTTGGCTCTTCTGTCAAATATGAGTTGACCATATATGCATAGGTTTATTTCTAGGCTTTTGATTCCGTTCCACTGATCTTTGTTTCTGTTTTTATGCCAGTCTTAAACTGTTTCAGTTACTATAGCTTTGTAATATAGTTTGAAATCAGGAAGTATGATGCTTCTGGCTTTGTTCTTTCTCAGGATTGCTGAGGCTATTTGGAGTTTTTTGGTTCCATATGAATTTCAGGATTGTTCTTAATACTTTTATGAAAAATGCCATTGGAGTTTTGGTCAAGATTTCATTGAATCTGTATATCACTTTTGGTAGTATGGATATTTTAACCATACTAATTCCTTCAGTTCATGAAAACAGAATATCATATCATTTATTTGTGTCTATGTCTTTTATCAGTTTTATAGTTTTCAGTGGACAGATATTTCACCTCCTTGTTTAAATTTAAGAATCTTGTGTTTTTATTACAGATCCCTATTGTAAATGGGATTGTTTTCCTTATTATTATTATCTTTTGGTGGGATAATTTGCTGTTGTTATATAGGAACACACTAATTTTTATATGCTGATTTTATACTGTGCAACTTATTGCATTCATTGAATATTTTACCAGTTTTTTTGGTGGTATCTTTAGAATTTCTATGGGTAAGATGATACCATCTGCAGAGGCAATTTTATTTCTTTCTTATTCAAATGAATTTTCTTTCTTTTTTCTTGCCTAATTTCTAGAAATTCTAGTACTCTGTTGAATAGGAGTAGCAAAAGTGGACCCCTTGTCTTGTTCCTGGTTTTAGAGGAAAAAGTTTCAACTTTTCACCATCAAATGTTATGTTAGCTGTGGGCTTGTCATTGTTTTATCATTTTGAGGTATATTTCTTTAAAAAAAATTTTGTTATTTATTTGTTATGAGAGAGAGAGAGAGAGAGCACATATATGCACACACACAAGCAGGGGGAAGGGCTGAGGGAGAGAGACTCTCTAGCTGACTATGGGCAGAGTTTAGAGCCCCAGTGGGGCTCCATCTCACCATGAGATCATGACCTGAATCAAAACCAAGAGTTGGTTGCTTAACCAACTGTACCACCTATGTGCCCCAAGGTACATTCCTTTTATACTCAATTTGTTGAGAAGGTTTTTTTTTAATTAAAGAAATTTTAATATCATAAATTGATGTTGAATTTTGTCAAATGCTTGCACTGGTATGTATCTGTGCATTTGAGTAAGTGGTCTCCTCTTTCAGACTTTATAGATGTCCTTTGGCAGGGATGTTCTTTTACCAGTCCTCCCAGTTGTGGTTCTGGATAGGTCAGCTAGTAGTGCCCTTGGGCAAGTGGGGCTTCCTATCTGGGTCTCTATTTGGGCAAGGCTGCAGCCTATGCTCTGAGGTCAGGGGTACCATTGGCTGGGTTCAGCTTCAGGTACAGTTGCTGCATGGAATCCCTAATTTATCCAATTAGGCTGCTGGCTATGCTCTGTGATCAGTTTGGGCCTCTAGATGGGCTATGCAATCTAGTTGGTCTTGGTGGGATATGCCACTGATGGGATTCCACAACTAGGCAAGGGTATAAGGCTTGGTCTGCAATCCTTCCTGCTCAGGGGTCTCAGGTTGTGATCCTTGACTAGATGGTGCCACTGGATGGACTCCGTATTCAGGTGGGCCATGGGCTGTTCCCAGGTTGTTCTAGTTGTCAGGCTCTGCTCGGGGATCAGGTAGGGATGAATGCTGTGCTCTGAAGTTGGGGAGGGCTGCAGACTGGGTTTTCCGATGAGGTAGACTGCTGACTGTGCTGCCTTCTTGGGCAAGATCATTGGCCAGGCTCTTTGGTCAGGAGGGCCGTCCAGCTTGATTCTGCACTTGGGTGTGGCTGGGAACTGAAGTCAGGTAGGGTTTTCTGGTTTCTTCGTCAGGCGGGATTGTGTATATGCTTCACGATTGGACGTGGTCCCTGGAACCTGGTCCCTGGAACCTAGGACTTGGAACGTCGGCCTGGGAGGGGCTGTAGGTTGCATTCAGCAATTGTGCTAGGCGGGGCTGTGCTGCTGGGTGGGCCATAGACTAAGCTCCCGTGCAGCCAGGGATGCTCTGGTTAGGCTTCCTTGTCTCGTCTCACAGGACTGAACCTTATACTTAGCAGTTAGGTGGGGCTGCAAATTTGGTTGCCTGACTCTTGAAAGTCATAAAACAGCTCTACCTCTAGTAATGGTCACTGGCTAGTGACCTGAATCAGGCTGAACTGTCCACCAATTTCTTGGCCAGACAGGCCCATCGTCTGGGCTCCGAGGATGGGCAGATCCGCTGCCTGCGCCCTCGGGGTGTAACTAGCTAACTAGCTGCAAGCGTGGCTGTAGCACGCGCTACGCAGTTGCTTGGATTTTCTCGCCAGACTTCCTGGTGGGGTCGGACTGGAGGCCATACGCCGCGGTAGCGCGGTGGCCTGCCCAGGCAGCGAGTGGAGCGGGCTTCGTGCAGGCACAGCTCAGTGGCTAGTGACCTGAACCAGGCCAAACTGCCCACCGAATACCCTGGCTGGCCAGACTGGTCCACTGCCACGGCTTTGCGGGTCGCCCGAGTCACTCGCTGGGACCTCGGCTTGTCGCTGCGGGCAGGAGCAACGCAGTCTGCCCAGATCCCAACGCCGGATGCGGTAGGTCTCGTCCCTCTTCTCCATTTCTGGGGCGAAGTTCCACAGATTTCCCCAGTGATTCCTGTGAGGTGACACCCAACTGGAACTCCTGGGAAACGAACCCGCAATACTGGGGGAGCTGGATGTCTGCCTTGGGCTTTCCCTTTCCCGCTGGAGAAGCCGCAGGCCCAGGAAGGTGGTCTCAGTTTGGTGCGGTGCCCGCGTGGGCGTGGGCGAGGGCGAGGCCCGCAGGGGGTAGCCGCTTATCTTTCCTTTCCAGGAAAGGACAGAGGTCTGTCCTGTCACTGTGGTCTCTGTCACTGTGGTCCAGGGCCTTGCTTCGGCCTCACCCCTGGGTTCTAGGATTTTCGCAGTGGTGTCTTATCAGTGGATAGTAGTGAACTGGTCTTCTCCTGAGGGGGACCGAAGTCAGAGAGACCCATGCCGCCATGTTGATGACGTCATGATCCGGGCGCCGCGTCTCTCAATGCTCTAGTTTGTGTGGAGGATGTTTTGTGCAGAAACAGGGGCATAATATTCAGTTAAGGGGACTCGTCGTTCCACTGCATAGAATGGGTGTAAACAGCTTTAACTTGTGTAGTTTCGTGACCAAATGAAACGGTGACAGGTATTGAGACCACCCACCCCACCCCCCGAAAAGAAGTGAGGGAGTCTTTCCTGGTATGGAGACCCAGGAAGAGTTGCAGAATTTATGAGGGAACAGATTCTGTGAAGAAATGGATTAGTATACATAAATATTTACAAGGACGACAAACCTGTTGAGACACTGTCTTACAGCGAATCAGACATTGGAGGTTGAAATTGGCATGACCTCTCCTTGACTTCTTGTCTTTTATCTGGTCTTCCCTTTTCCTTGTTTTTTTTTTTTTTTTTTTTTTTTTCTGGGTAGCTCAGCATAAACACCCAGGAAGTAAAATCTCTGAAAGGCTTGTTCCTATGAAGAGGCAAGATTAAAGTAGATTCTTTATGCTCTCAAGTCAGTTGGCCTTTTAATATGTTGCTAGTACAAAAAATTTATTCAGCCTTCCACAAATTTTTCATGGCTTCCTCATTTCCTTCTTCCAACATAACTTCTGTTTCATGGTGAATGAAATCTTGCTTTCAGCAATTTCAAAGTAACTTCACCTTATCCACATGATTTTAGGGATCAGAGAAGAGGACAGATTAAATATTAACCTTCAACTGTGTTGTTCATGCTGACACACAGGCAAATCTGACTTTTGTGGGCTGATGTTTGGCAGGGGGTCCGATTTTTTTGCAGCTGTAAGCTAGAAATTATGGAATTTATGCAAAGTTAAGCTCCGCTTTGTGTGAAATTAGATGATAAAATGAGCAGTAGAAAAAAGAAATGGTATTCTTTTTTATTAACCAAGTGAAGGAAACTCCCTTTATTATAAGCTTGGAAGCTTTTTTGTTCTTTTGTTTTTTTTCTTCTACCTTTCTGTCACTCTTTTATTTGCTTTTTCATTTTAGTAGTGATAGGGAGAGGGGAGCAGGTGTTCCTAACTGTAAATCCTATCTCCCTGACGGGGTGGTTAGGTTCTCTAAGATTTTTTTGACATCTTTGTGGATTGTCTCATAGCTATAGGACATTTTTTCCCCTTTGTGATATATGGGTTGTGAAGTCACTGTGTTGACTATATTCAATACCTGGGGGTTATTGTGGGTTGTAGAAGAACGTGTTATGACCACTGAGTACACTATAGTAGCACTGACTCAGATTTCACTGACAGGTAGAATTGCATATTATGTTTGACCAATTTGAGTTAGGATTATTTTTTAATTCTTCTACTGTAATTCACATACATCTCCCTTTTAAAAAATAATGTATTATTCTTCCTGGCTGGATCTGAGATTGCTTTCTTCTTCTACAGAGCTCAAAGTTTATGGCATATTGTTGTCATTTATCCTGAGCTGGTAGTAGAGTCATCTTTACTTTAATCACTAGCAGACCTGAGGATCAGAACTTTGGCACAATTTCTTATTTTACCTTACCATTTGGCCTTCTTGAGAGATTTTTATCTTTTTCTTTCTAAGTAATGTAAAATGTTTATTTTTTAGAAAAAAGATCTACCTGCCTTTTTCATAGAAGAAGAATGAGAGAATAAAACAAATAAGTTTAATAAACTGGTGGACTGACAATTCTAAACTTCTAATAGGACTAGATAGTCATTTCTGCTGGCTTTTTTTTTTTTTTTCCACTTTGAAAGACACGCATTATTAAGTTTCTGCTTTCTTAGAGTTTGGGTACTGTCACAATATTCTCTAGGCTTTCAGAAGTTTGCTAATGATTTAATCCAATTGTTTAATTACCCTAAAATTTAAATTAGAATCAAACAAAAGTAATTTGATAAACTTTAACTAGATATATTCCAATTTTATAACAACAGATTCTTGGTTCACTTTTTGGCTGCTCTTCTGTTCAGAGAAATAAATGAGCTTTTAGTGAAAATCAAAGTTAATAAAATGTTTAGCATCTAAAGAATTTTTATACCACCTCCTATTTATTTATTTATTATTTTTTTTTTAATTTTTTTTTAAAGATTTTATTTATTTATTTGACAGAGAGAAATCACAAGTAGATGGAGAGGCAGGCAGAGAGAGGGAGGGAAGCAGGCTCCCTGCTGAGCAGAGAGCCTGATGCGGGACTCGATCCCAGGACCCTGAGATCATGACCTGAGCCGAAGGCAGTGGCTTAACCACTGAGCCACCCAGGCGCCCACCACCTCCTATTTAAAGCTTCTTTTCCTATAAGGTACACTATATTTCTGAAGTGTTTTTAATGCCTAATATTCAAAGATTCTCTAATCCCCATAGAAGCTTCCTGTTGAAACCTTCTGTGATGTGCTGCAAAGGGGTCTATGATAAATGTAGTCTCTAATTCCTTATCTGTACTCTGGTCTCCTCTCTTGCTTTCCTTTTCTCATCTTTTCCTTTTCTCCTTGACCCCAAATTCCTTTCTTATCTGGCGGAACTGCTAGAAATCCTGCTGGTAAGTCTCAGCTAGAGATTCTGTTTCCTGCAGAGGGCAGGAAATGTTGCTGCTTCTCCTTGATTGATAAGAGGTGCTGAGCCCTGCTGAGCAGCTGCAATAAGCAAATCCCTGCTTCAGCAGAAGTGGGTATTTTTAAGACATTGATCTCCACCTGAGAGTTTGCTTTACCTGTGAGGTGTCAGGAAGGATGACTTGGTGTACTGATGTGGTCACTGGTCAATCTGTGGTTCCATCCACTACGGAGTGATCATGCCAAGTTGGAAGGAGACCACTAAGGGCTGAGATTATGGTGCTCCATCATGATTTATGTTGATAATAAGTACAGCTACATTGCTGTCGTGGCCTTTATATCAAGTTGTTTTTGTTATGACTATTATTGTTCAAGAATTGCATTTTCCAATTAATGGAAGTACTTTAGGTACATTATCTATAATAACCATTTTTAATGATAACACCGAATATGGAAATTAGGCCAGAGCATAAAATTAAGGATATTTGAATAATTATAGTGCAATCAAGTCAAAATTACTGACGTCTTTATTTGATGCTGGATTATATGGAAAGCAGCACAAGAACATACGTGCTTTGGAAGTTGAAAATACATCAGATTTTGACAGCACATCTGCATAAATTACCAAGTAGTTTGGGTGATTTTTTTTTTCCCTCCATAAATCTTCAAGTAAAAATAATAGTGGTAAGGATGAGTTTTGAACTAAACTGGAGTGAGTAAACCAATATTACAAGTAACTTCCTTATCATATTTGTTCTTTGAAAGCATAGTTTTGTAATCAATATCTGACATAGTACCTAGGCAATAATGAAATATTGTTCTTAATGTGTAAAGATGTACCATCTGACCAAAAGAACTGACTAGAGGGAAATGTAATGAATCGAGTCAATGATAAAGCATATAAAATGTATTTGGGGGCACCTGGCTGATTCAGTCAGTACAGCATGTGGCTCTCTATCTCCGGGTTGTGAGTTTGAGCCCCATGTTGAGGGGTAGAGCTTACTAAAAAAAGGGAAAAAAAAAAAAGAAAAAAAATGTGTGTGGTTGAAGGCTTTGGTAAATAAAGCAAATGTGGTTTTATATGTCAAATATTTATTAATGCCATGTTAGCAATGGAATGTAATAACTCAGGATTTAGAAGCATATGCCTCTGTAAGATATTTGATGATACAGATGAAATAAGGAGGAGTAGGTTATGTATGAATATTTGACTTTCTTGAGGCTACAAACATGAAGAAGTTCAAGGACATAATTGGAATAAGTCCAAATGAGATAGAAGTCTAAGGTAAAGATGGTCTACACAGATGCAGTTTCTTTAGTAACTAATTTTTTTTCATGCTATTAATATTAAAAAGTTATTGGAGATAACTGTGGCTATTCAATGCTCTTTGCTCCAAAGAGATCCACACTTTAATCCTTAGATCCTGTTTAATATGTTACATTACATGTCATAAAGGATTTTGCAGATGTAATTAAGGTTATGGATCTTAAAATAAGAAGATTATATTGGATTATCCAGGTTAACCCAGTGTAATCACACAAGTCCTTTAAAGCAAAAATGAAGGTAGAAGAGAGGCGTGGCTGAAGAGGAAAACAGAGGAGATGGTGTAGGTGAAGTCAGAGAGATTCCCTGCACAGGAAGGGTCTGATACGTTGTCCCTGGCTCTGAGATGCAAGGGCCCTTGGGCAAAGATGGACGGAGTCTTCAAGAGCCAAGGATAGCCCCTAGCTGACAGCCAGCAGAGAAACGGGGACTTCAGTCCTAAAATAACAAGAAACTGGTTCTGCTAGCAACCTGAATGAACTTGGAAGGGAATTCTTCCTAGACCCTCCTAATATGAACCTAGCTTGCCAACATTTTGATTTTGGTCTCGTGAGCCTGGAATAGAGAAACCATTTGAGCCAATTTGGACTTCTTACCTATGGAACTGTGAGATAATACATTTGTATTGTTTTAGCATTTTAAATTTGTGATTGTTAGGGCAGTGAAAGAAACTAAGGCAGTAACATATAGTAAAATGCTCAGATTTTGAATTTACATCTTGATTTTTCCTCTATCTGTAGTCCCATGTAACCATCAAATCAAGACAGATTATTTCCAGATCTTTTAAAAAGCTCTCTTATGCTCCTTTCCTGTCACTACCCTTTTGCTTGTCCTAGAGGTAATCACTGTTTTCACTTTATTACCATAGGTTACTTTTGCCTGTTTTTGAACTTCTGTCTAAAGGAATCATGTATGTACTCTAGTGTTTGGCTTGTTTTATTCATTATAAGTCTGTAACGTTGTCTATATTGCTGTCCATAGCAATAGTTTGTTCTCTTTTATTGCTACACAATAATATGTATCTGTATGCAGCTTTGTAAATTATTACTCATTGTATGAATATAGCATAATTTATTCTGCTATTGATAGATATTTAGAATTGTTCCGGTTTTTGACCATTATGAATAAAGATGTGATGAACATCTTTGTGCATATCTTTTTGGGGAACATAAGTACTCATTTCTCCTGGGTGTGTAATAAGAAGGGAATGGAATGGCTAGGTTATATGATAGTTTTATCTTTAGTTGATATTACCAAACAGATTCTGCTGCTTCTTCTCTACCAATTTTGGACTTTTTCCAAAGAGCACCGATGGAACAAAAGATAGTCCAAGAAACAGAAACACATACATAGGCTTACCTAAATTATGGTGAGCAAATCATTGATATTCATTGGGAAAAAGAAAGTCCTTTCAGTAAATGATGCTAAATCAGTTTGATATCTATGGAAAAAATATGAACCTTGTTTCCTATCTCACAAATTATGATTCGAATTTGATGATAGAACTAATCTAAAAAGGAAAAAAGTAAGGCTTCTAGAAGAAAATACAGAATATTATATTCATGACCCAGAGGAAGGCAAACACCTCTTAAGCAGGATATAAAAAACATAATTCATAAAGGGAATAGTTGATAAATCTGACCCCATCAATATCAGGAACTTCTGGTTACTGAAAGACACCATTAAGAGAGTGAAAAGGTGAGTCTTAGACTGAGAGAAGATATTTGTAATGCATATATCAACATAAGACTTGTATCTAGAATATAGAAACAACTCTTAGAAATCTATAGGTAAAACCAAGCAGTTCAAAAAAAAGTGAATATACAGAAGGTCAATAGGCCTATAGATAGGTGCTGAACATTGTCGGTCACCTGGGAGATGAGACAGCACAGTAAGATGCCACCACACAGGTAGCAGAGTGGCTAGAATTATGAATAGTGCTTTTAACGAGGACACGAAGCAACTGTAACTCTCATATTACTGGTGGGAGTTAAACTGGTGCAACCAGTTTGGACAAATGTTCTGCAGTGACAAATGTTCTATGACATTGAATCACATTAATATTTTAGTAAGTCAAAATTCACCAGAGGAAGAAAAGTAACCACAAGTGTTGCTACGAGAGATTTTGTGAACTCTTAAGAAGACTGGAGTGGTGGTGGGAGGTATATAAAAAAGCACTTGGGAGGTAAATAAAGGGGTATATTGCATCTGTGTAGTTGAGAGAAACTCAGATACTGTGTAAGCTTATTTCTTCTAGCTTACAACTGTAACAAATCAAATGTTTGTGAGTCAATCAAATGTTTGTGAAACTATGTGGCCTCACCTCCCTGACTTTTCTCCTTTGCTACAAAACAGGATCTAGAATTTGTGAGATGGTCAGTGAGCACTTCTGTGAGTTGGCTTGCACTGTCAGCTATGGTGGGAGCCCCCCTTTGCCCTTCTGTCCCTGTTGTGGCTGAAGACCTGGAAGGGGTGGGGTCTGCTTTATCAGGAAGGTTGCTCCTGATAAACATAAAGTGATGTTTTTCAATAAAAATATGTGAAGTTTTACCAGAGCCATTTCACATTTCTCTTAAATACCCTAAAATTATCAGGATTTTTTTTTTAAAGATTTTATTTATTTATTTAACAGACAGAGATCACAGGTAGGCAGAGAGAGAGAGACAGGAGGAAGCAGGCTCCCCGTGGAGCAGAGAGCCTGATGCGGGGCTTGATCCCAGGACTCTGGGATCATGACCTGAGCCAAAGGCAGAGGCTTTAACCCACTGAGCCACCCAGGTGCCCCTATCAGGGTATTTCAAATTACTACACAATAAAAATATTACTCCTTCCAGAGTTAACATTTTCCTTGCAAAACCAAGCTTTTTAGGTGTTTTAGTTTCTCAGATTTTAAGTTCTCTCTCCACTTGATGTGGGGCTTGAACTTAAAACCCCGAGAACAAGAGTCACATGCTCTACCAATTGAGCCAGGCAGGCACACCAAGGTGTTTTAATGACATTTCCAAAGCTAGAGTTATTTGCATGACAGGATTTCGCTCTTTTTTGTGCCCTCTGTGAAGAGTCAATTCTTTTCTTTCTTAGGACTGTCTTCCATCCTATGTTCACAAAAAAGGTTCATCTTGATGACTCAGCGGGTCCCAGAGAGATGAGGATGGCATCTTTAGCTGCCACTGGCACCTGTTCTGCTCTTTGTCCTGATGCTGTTGATAGATCACCCTAATTCCTTCTTGTTCATCATCACGTCCTTTTGTCTTGTTTTAGAAACCACTCTCAGGCATTTTAATGTTGAAGACCTTTTATATTCCCTCATGTCCATCTCTTCTATGATATAGATGAATACAGACTCTAATACGTTTCTGTTGTTCTTTATTGGCCAGACGAAAGTAAACAACTTGATTGTTCTCAGAACCTGTCTCATGCCTCATTAGGTACTGGGGGTAAGCAGACGGCAGCAGCAATACACAGCTCTGCAGAAACATCTGATTTATTTTTATGAGCAAGTTATAGTCTTTAAGACATGAGCACCAAAGTCACAAGTGGTGCCATATACATCATAAAAATGAAAGATGTTTTCTTACATGTCATGAAATAACCCATGCGTGTAATTCCTTTGAGGGAAAAAAATAAATAGTCGCTTAGAACAAATTGATTTTTTTAAACCATGTTATACAGTTGTCTTTCCAAAATCAATGATTTGGTTGCCTTGGTAAAAATTAAAAAGCACAAAAATGTTATCATCTGTATCTGAGAAGAGTGTGAAAGTTCAAATTTTCCTGGCTTAAAGTATGATCTTTTTATTCTGTTTTTGTAGAAAAGCTTCTCCATTTGAAAGCTTGTACCTATTCTCCATTCCTTAAAGCAAAATTCTTTTGTTTAGAAATATGCATCTGTAAGTGATTCCACCAATGATGAATGAGTACAACCAAATATCCTTTGCTAGCAGAAGGGCTGGGTTTATTATTTTGGGTTTATTAGATAATAGTAAACAACTTGTATTCCACAAAGTTTATCATTTACAGATTGCTTTTTCTTAATAAGCTTGGTAGGTAGTTTTCAGTTCCTATTTTTCAGGTAGGAACCACATCAGAAGTTAATTTTTATGGTTATTAAGTGGCAGAAAATCAAGTTAAAATTCAGTTTTCCTACAGTGGGGTCCTAGGGTCCAAGTCTTAATTCTTTTTTTTTTTTTTTAAAGATTTATTTATTTATTTGAGATAGAGCATGTGAGTAGGGGGAGGGGCAGGGAAAGGGAGAAGGGGAATCCCAGACTCCCTGCTGAGCATAGATCCTGATGCAGGTTTGATTTCAGGACTCTGAGATCATGACCTGAGCCCAAATCAAGAGTCAGCCACTTAACTGACTGAGCCACGCAAGCGCCCCCTAAGTCTTAATTCTAGTCTTGATTTTAGTTATTTATAATTACTTTTACAAAAATCTGTGAGGAAAGTTATTCCTTGATAGCTCAGCAAACTTAGAGGATCAAACTCAGAGCTGGGAGTCAAAGGCCCCGAGTTCTAGTTTGGATTCTTAATTTGCAAAGCATGTTATAGGTCTCCTACTCAGCAATCAGCAAAATATTTCTCAGGGGCCTATAGAATGCCAGGTATGATATTAGGCACTATGATGTCCAAGAAACAGGAAAAATTCTTTTGCTCTAAAGAACTTAGGAGTCATCTTCTAGAGACAAGATTTATTGTAAAGGTTCAATTCACATTAATGTTAAAGCATTATAAGGCAGGTCAGTCATTTTATCTTTAAAGCTGAGATCTCTTTGAGTCCCCCTTTTTTCTTCCTCCTTCCTCTCCTCCTTGTAGTCCTCCTCCTCCTCCTTCTTCGTGAGAACCCAAAGTTTGGAGAAGTAAAGTGACTTGTAATGGGTGTCCAAAGGTGGATTAACAGGAGAGCTGTTCTTAGACTGGGGTACTTTGGA
Organism: Neogale vison; assembly: GCF_020171115.1. NCBI lineage: Eukaryota > Metazoa > Chordata > Mammalia > Carnivora > Mustelidae > Neogale > Neogale vison. The sequence goes on from NC_058093.1 coordinate 78,876,743, forward strand.
GCGTATTTGAGTATTTTCTGTTTTACAATTCTAAACTGCCCCAGGAGTTGGGCAGATGGTTAATGCAATATGTTCTGAGAAGGATAAATCACTGCATTCTGAGAAAAAGCCATGGAGGAGGAAACATCTGAACTGACCCTTGAAAGATGTACAGGATGTAGGTAAGGCAGGTGAGAAGGGCTTTCCAGGGGGACCAAAAAGGATAAATTAGCTCATTGGGGATTAGACAATAAGAATGAGGTAGGTACTTTCTCCTATTGGGAAGTATTAGCAAGGGGAGCTTGGAAATCAAAAGAGAGAAATCATGGTGACGTTTAGAGAAGTTTGTTTTATTTTCTTTATTTTTTAAGTAGGCTCCATGCCCAACATGGGGCTTGAACTCATGACCCTGAATCAAGAGTCGAGTGCTCCACTGACTGAGCCAGCCCAGCGCCCCTTTAGAGGTTATTTTCTAGTGGAGAGCAGGATTGATAATAGTATATGGAAAACTAAAATAGAAGAGATCAAGTTGGAGGTTATTGAAGCAGTTGAGTTATTAATGATAAGTGTCCAATTGTTATGGTAGTGTGGAAATGAGAAGAAGGTTATAGATATGAGAACTCTTGAAGGATGAACTGAAGGAAGTTGATGACAGCTTGGATCAGGGAGGTGGCAGAGAAGATGTAGGAAAGGAGAATGAAGTTTGAGCCTTCATGGAGAAAACAAATGAAAAATGAACCAGTATGAGCAGAAAAAGAGAAGTTAGAAGGAGAAGACAATTTTGAGGGGGAAAGTGACAATTTCATTGGGCTTCAGGTGAGAGGGTAACATCGAGGCAGAAAACTTTACAAGGTGGACAGGAAGGTACCTCCTATTCAGTAAAGAGATCACAGGCTGAAGACACAGATTTAGGAAATATCTGCATAGAAAAGTGGGAGTAGAGATATGGCCGTGGATTAAACTGAGGACTGGAGTGGAGTGGGAGAACTTTGAGAAACACCTGCCTCTAAGGGGAGTAAGTGGGGAGAAGAGTCAATGTAGGCAGTACAGTCCCTGAGGGAAGGGGGTTAGCCCAGAAGCAGGACTTAGAAAAGTGCAAGACCAGAATTCAGTTTCAAAAGGAAGGAGGTGGCTGATTTTAACAAGAGGGTAAAAATGTATTTTTAAAGTTTTCAATTGAAAGAGTATTAGGGAGAAATGTAATAATCCTCATAGAATGGGCCCAGAAAATTATTAATGCTTGTTTCCCAATCTTGTAGGGGTATGTTGGTAGGAAATATTTCTAGAACTTGGTCTGGTGGTTTCCTATATTTCCTAAAAAGTAAAGAAACAAATCCGAGAAAATAAATAAAACCCAGTCAAATGAACAACCTTGAATAGGGACAAAGAAGATAACTTTTTATTGGTAGAAGTATCAATTTCTCTGATTTGTTTCATCCTCATTTTTTTATGGAGTTAAATTTTCCAAGTGGTTGACTTTAGTTAGTTAGTTAATTAATTAAATTTGAATTCCAGTGTAGCTAACAGACAGTGTTGTATCGATTTCAGTGATTCAACAATTCTGTGCATTACTCAGTGCTCATTAAGATAAGTGCACTCTTAATCCCCATCACCAATTTCACCCATCCTATCACCCACCTCCCCTCTGGTAATCATCTGTTTGTTCTCTATATTCATTGTTATTTTTGAAAGAAGAATTCCTTTTCAGAGTGTAAAGGAATTGGATGAATATTCTTTAATTTCTCTGGGAAGTATCACCCCAGATTAAAAACAAATAGATTTTGACAAGTAGACAAAAGGGATTTATTTTCAGAGAGGACTGACTTAGTAATTATAATTCAGATGATTGGAAGTACTGTATCTTCATTTTCTAAACCAGTTTGGAAAAAAGAAAGGATCTTTAAAAAGTGTGTTTAAAAAGTGTCTTTTTTTTTTTTAATTGGTGAGAGTAGAGAGAAGTGTGAAGTATGTTATAGCTTTAGACTTGTGGAGAATTTAATAAGTTTAGTAGGGTTACTGTGAACCCTTGACATTCCAAGTTAACATAACTTTCATTTTCTTTTTTAAATGTCTGTTATTAGAACATACTTGGAATTAATTTATGCAACTTTGCTTGCCTTTAAGCGTCCTCTTGCTTTTACATCTTTATATTTACTATGAAATGATAGAAGAATATTTTATACACAAATTATATTAGATATCATCATGTAAGTCAACTGAAATGAAATTTATTTTCTACATTTGTAAATAACTTCTTAAATTTTATGGATTGCTCAAGACTGAAAAGAAATAGACTGTCAAGATTTTTAGAGAGGACATATAAAGAAGTTTTTTAAGCTCAGACATATTCATCAAATATTTGATTCTGCTTTTCTGATTTATATTAGTTATTTTTACCATACTGATTCTTATTTTGTGTGATGATGTTGAATAAATGTTATTAAGTACTTAAGTCTTTTTGGAATATAGTTTGCATAATAGATAAAGAGATCTACTTTAGATTTGAAATCTGGATGCCCTACATCTAATGATAACTTTTTTCTTTTCTATTTCCATAATTTTATCTCCTAAAATTTTATTTTATTTTATTTTATTTTTTTTAAATAATTTTTTTAAATTAACTATTTATTTATTTGACAGAGAGAAATCACAAGTAGATGGAGAGGCAGGCAGAGAGAGAGAGAGGGAAGCAGGCTCCCCGCTGAGCAGAGAGCCCGATGCAGGACTCGATCCCAGGACACTGAGATCACGACCCGAGCTGAAGGCAGCAGCTTAACCCACTGAGCCACCCAGGCGCCCCTATCTCCTAAAATTTTAAAATTTTCTTTCTCAGAGCTTGCAACATTAATGTCTTTTTCTAAGTGAAAATGGAAAAAGCCAAAAGCAGGGATGTGTAGAAAGAATTTTGCCAGGAATGTTTAATTTGACATACATTTAATACCTGCAATAGCAAGCCAGATAGCAAGATTGAAATACAATATGTCTCCAAACACGAGATTCCAATATAAAAATTTGAGATCAGATGAAGTTACTTTGCAGTTCCTTCTGGCAATTAAAAGGTTTCAGGTTTCATTGTATATGAATTGTGAGTAATAATTCTGGGGATAATTAGACAAAAGGCAACTGGGAGTTGGGAATATTAAAAAGAGAAGTAAAGCTATTGATGGAGAAAGAACAAATTTTTATAAACAACTGAGACAGAAACTGAAAGATAGTTGATAGAAATACTGGGCCTTGGAAAAAAAAATTCCCTAGTAGCCTCTAGGAGGAAGGGAGGCTACTTGGTTGAAGCTTCAGTGAGCTAAGCTACTGGGGCTTGGGAACCTGGAGAGACCAGGAGGCTGACCGTGGGAACATGGGAGTCAGTTCTGAGTCATAGAATTGAAAGGACCACAGTCATTTTGGACGTAGTCACAGACAAAAGAAATGCTTCAAATTATTTATGTTATTTGCCACAAAGCTAAGTTAATTTATAAACATGTCATTAATATTGGAGAAAAGAGATGGGAAGAGGGAGATTCTGCAAACTGACAGCATGCAATACTTATCCTTGCTAATTTAGATGTTAAAATGTGTGATTAACATCTTTATGTAATATGGTGTTTTTGTAATTTTGTTTTACAAATATAAGGGTATTTTTTTTTTTTTGCCTTCTCATAGATTTAGTGATGACATTGTTTCCCTAAATTATTCTTTTCCTATGGTTTTAGTTTATTGTCTGTAAATTATGCCACAGGGATTTTTCTGGTCTTGAACATCTGTGGTTTGGGGAAAACTTTATGTGTTTTAAGGAAAACAGGTACAAGTTTGTATAAAAGGATTTCAAACAGTAAAAATGCCTAAAGTAATTTTGGCTCTATCTGGTCACCATAAAATAATGCAGTTTAAAATGGACATGTCTAACCTAATGAACATTCCAGAATTAAAATTTCAATGTATTAGACATGGAGATGATTTTTTCCCTCCAAAGAACCAAGTCTTATCTTAAAAACGGGAGCCTGGAGTAACCTCCTTTTAGTCTTAGAATATAATGGTGAGGTTCCATATACCTTAGTGTAAACCTGGGTCCCAGGTTTCACCAGCACTTGAATATAACTGAGCTCATCTGAATAGCCGAATTAATAACAACGTTTCCATAGCTCTGAGTCTTATCTCTGCGTCTGCTCAAATAGCACTGAGGGATCCTTCTGCTGATGGTGAATTGAGACACAAGTGTGCTGACAGTTTTCTACTTTGGTCTCCTTGTCTGGAAGCTCTGGCATAGTCGTTGCTGTTAATGCCTTTTGTGTAATTGTCATTGAGTCTGCTAAGGGTGCACTTTTCCATGCGGGCAGTGCCAACAATATATCTTTCTCTTATGGGTGCCTTGGTTTCAGTTCAGATGTTACACTCACAGGAATGCCCTCCACGTCCCTCCTCTTTCTGTGCCTTCATAACTCTCTGTACTTCTTTGTAGACTTGAACACTTGTAATTATTTAAGTGATTTCTGTACTTTTTAAATTTTAACTGCCCTACCCCAATATCTGTAGCACTTATTTAATATTTATTTATTTATTTAGCAGAGATTTTATTTATTTATTTGACAGAGAGTGTGCCCACAAGCAGGGGGAGCAGCAGGCAGAGGGAGAGGGAGAAGCAGGCTCTCCACTGAGCAGAGATCCTGATGTGAGGATCATGACCTGAGCTGAAGAGGGATGCTTAACTGACTGAGCCACTCAGGTGCCCCTATTTTTAGCATTTTAGACAGCTTGATGTATTTTATAATTGAAAAGAATTATTTTATGTGATCATGTTTTTTGATCATGGAGAAATTATTGAGACAATTGAGGACATCTTGAAATCTGCTTGGGATCCTCTTGGGAAGTGATTGGGCATGGATTATTAATTACTGATTCTTTTAGATCCAGCCTTAGTTGGTATTAGGAATCTGGGGAATTTTTCCATTGGATTATGGATGATTTTGCTTATAAAAAATACTGTATAATTGTTAAGATACAATTGGAGTCAGACCTGTTCCTTTCCTAGTCAATTTCCTAGTCATGACAATTGAAATAATATGGCATATGTAATTGGCATATAGTATAATATGGTATTTAATTGATGATGTATGTAATAATTGTACAATTGCTTTTTTAAGTTAGACAGCACAAATTTTAAAATTTAAAAAATGGAACCAGTAATTAGTTACAACATTGTAAGTCCTTGAATAGAGACAACTATAAAATGATGCAGTAGCATAAAGGGGTGTGACTAGCTCCCTGGAGGAGAATAGGAAAATTTCACAGAATGGATATCTTGGAGTTAGACCTAAATGAGTAATTATTTAATAAATTCATACCCAGTCACATTCCTGAAAGGATTCAAAACAAATTGCAAAATATATACAATGCAACAAAGAAAAGAATAAGAAGACAAATCTAGTATGAGTAGAAAATAAGGTTTGAATAATAAGATGGAGTCGGGGAGAGACTTTGAATGCAAAACTACTGCCATAAAATCCTGCACATTTGTCCATTCTATTTAGTATTTTCTCTTTCTCTGTATTTTTCTTTATAAAGAGGGGATTCAGGGAATAGGGAATGATAAGACAATCTGTTTTCAAAATGGATTTATTTAAATTAAAGTATAATTAACGTAATCTTGTATTAGTTTTAGGTGTAGAACATATTTATTTGACTATTCTATACATTCCTCAGTGCTTATTGCAGTAGGTGTAGTCACTTATAATATTGTTACAATATTATTGACTACTGTATGCAGAATGGATTGAGAGTAGAGGTAGGAAGCAAGGCTGGATGGAGAGAAGCCAGGAAAACCAATTAAGGAATTCTTGGGCTAAGTCAGTTTTGTGTAATGAAGGTCTGAACCGGGGCAGTGGCAACAGTACAGTGAGAGGGCAGATTAGAATTCCATTGAAATCAAGACTGCTTTCACTTTTGGGATTTTGTTATTTTTGTGTTTTTTGTTTTTGTCCCTTCAGTGGCCACAATTGTTGTTGTTCAGTAGGTGCTGGTAGGGGGACCACGGATCTGATATTCTGATAATTTATGCATTATATTTTGGGCTATAACCTCAATGACAGTTACCAAACATCAATCAAAATTAAATATGGTATATTGATTATGTTCATCTTGTGGCACTGCTTAAGAGAAGTAAAAACTTCTTAAGGTAATACAGACTTTGATTTCTTTTTTTTTTTTCAAGATTTTATTTATTTATTTGACAGACAGAGATCACAAGTAGGCAGAGAGGCAGGCGGAGAGAGAGGGGGGAAGCAGGCTCCCCGCCAAGCAGAGAGCCTGATTCGGGACTCCATCCTAGGACCCTGGGACCATGACCCGAGCCAAAGTCAGAGGCTTTAATCCACTGAGACACCCAGGTGCCCCCGGACTTTGGTTTCTGAGGTAAGATCGTGGATCTGCTTTCGATCCCTCTAAAAAAATGAGTACTTTTGTTTAATCTCTCAAATTATGACATGGGCACTTATCCTGTTCGTAATTTCTGAGAGGCTATGGTTTGGTGATACTGAAATTTCAGTTATAATTCAGCTTTTAATAACTTGTTCAGACTTACATAGACATCTAAAGAGAAAGGAAGACATAGAGACTGTCAGTAGTGTGTCTAACACACAACATAAAGTGATATCAGTTCAGGAGATTTGCTAAAAATCGGTTATGCGTCTTAAGGTGAGACAGGTATAAAAGTAGTTGGGTTAAGAGTCCAACAAAGTTCTTTGGAGGGTGATTTTTCTAATCACTCCACACTTTCTGTCAGCATTATGCTTTTGTTCCTCCTTACTTTGTCTCTTTATAAACATGAGTGTACCTGTACTGAGTTTAAATTGTGGAAAAGTTACATGAGGTTTCAAGTATTAATGACTTGTTATACAATTTTTTTTTGAAACAGCAAAAAGTAAAAGAACATTATAAAAGAAAAATAGTATTGCACAGTAATTTCATGACAAAAGTGCCTCTGTTTAATGATTTGTAAAAGAAGTAGGAAGCTTCTTCAGTGAAAACTGCTAATTATTTTGGTTTTCCATAATGAAAACCTGTGATGTTGTTTAAATGTCTCTGTTCGTTAGTTTACTCTGCGAAACTGGTACTTTTTTTTTGCTTTATGTGTTTTTTTCACTTCTCTGCATCAAATAAGGGTGATAATGATAGAAGAGTTTAAAGTTTTTGGAACTTATGGCAGTAGTCTATTGACCATGAGAATCGATGACTTTTAAGTTGTGCTATTCAGGATGAGAAGGAATATTCCAATCATCCTTTGGTCTCGTATTTCATGTATCATTATGTATCTTGGAAGATGGTTCTTTATTTTCTCTTTTGTCAGAAACATCCACAAATCAAATAATTATTGATACACACTTGGTGACTTATATCTAAAATAAATTTAAAGGTTACTAAAGAAATTAACCTTGGTAATAATTGTTATTGCCTTGCTAATGGCTCTTAAGGAATGATTTAATTATGCATGTCTGTGGCAGGCAGCTCAATGACACTGCTGTTCAAACCAGAAAAGGACAAGGTTGTAAGGTCAAAGACCAGAAATAGCCTGTTCTATCACACTCAAATTCGACAAGTTCAAGGATTTTCGGAGCCCAGAGTTTTCTTAAATTTGATCACAATAGGGATTGTGAATTTATGGACTCTTTTTTTCTTTTTCTTTCTTTTTCTTTTTCTTCCTGCTGTCTGCTTTGGTTTTGCTTGCTGCTGAATTATTGCTTCTTTTCTTCCCACAAGCCCTTTAGTATGTGGTGGAGGGATGCGATGCAGGAGAGTTTACAGCTAGGCTCATAAACACTTTCTGCTGAGTCCCTGCTGCAGATTTAGGTGTGCTGATTGATCTCCTATCTAGAGTCCAAGGCCTCTGTACATATCCAACATGTTCTGTCTGCCCTCATCGGCTGTCTTCTCACCCCTTACCCAAATGAAAGTAGAATGTGATTCAGGAGACGGTGCATGTGTCACAGAGGGCAGACCCAGATCTGAGTCAGAAGATATACCACCTGGGTGATTCTGCTATCTCAGGTGTGCGACCTTGTTTCTTAAACTGACTCTTTGGCGTTTACTCTAGGATTTACGGACAAAGACCTCCTGTTCATCAGGTCCTTTCAGAAGTTGCAATAAAATATTAGCAGTCAGGGAAGAATAAATCTTCACCGTAAATGAGTGATTCCTCAGAAACTAAGTAAAATAGATATGGGACAGTGAATAGTTATTTTGTGCTGGACTCTGTGCTTTTTTGTAAAAGTCTTGTTCAAGGCATTCCTTTACTTCTCTGTCTTTTCAGTTTGTTACGCTCTTTACCAGGTTGCTCACCTTTCAGATTTGCTAGACTGCTTGCTGTTTTGCACATTTGGCATGATCCCAGTTTAGACTGTCTCCAAGGAGGCCCAAGAATTTTCTAGGTGGAATGGCAGTGTTACTGGTAATGAAGGAAAGGGAATGACCATAAGAGGTGATTTCACTAATGCATAGAAAAAACTTTAAGTAGGTATTCTATTTCTTGGATGAAGCTATCCCAGCACCCCTTTCTCTGTGCCTAGAAAAACACTTATTTTCCCTTTTCTCATTAGATGTTTACATAGTCACTAGGGATGGCTAATGTGTTATCTTCTAGTTCTGAAACATAAAATTGTACCCCCAACAAGAAAAGAAAACTTCCTTTTACAGATCTTAAAACACCAAAGTGGCACTTGGAAGATATTTTATAAGAAACGTCTCTATCACTCTTACACTGTTGGTGGGCAATGCAAGTTGCTGCAGCCACGTTGAAAAACAGTGTGGAGATTCCTTAAGAAATTAATAATAGAGCTACCCTATGATCCTGTAATTGCACTTCTGGGTATTTACCCAAGATACAGATGCAGTGAAAAGAAGGGCTATCTGTACCCCAATGTTCATAGCAGCAATGGCCACAGTTGCCAAATTCTGGAAAGAACCAAGATGCCCTTCAACAGATAAATGTATAAAGAAGATATGGTCCATATATACAGTGGAATATCATGCCTCCATCGGAAAGGATGAATACCCTACTTTTGTATCAACATGGATGGGACTGGAGGAGATTATGCTGAATGAAATAAGTCAAGCAGAGAGAGCCAATTATCACATGGTTTCACTTGTGGAGCATAAAGAATAACATGGAGGATATTGGGAGATGGAGAGGAGAAGTGAGTGTGGAGAAATCGGAAGGGAGACAAACCATGAGAGACTGTGGACTCTGAGAAACAAACTGAGGGTTTTGGAGGGGAGGGGGTTGGGGGTTTGGGTGGGTCTGGTGGTGGGTATTAAGGAGGGCACGTATTGCATGGAGCACTGGGTGTGGTGCATAAACCATGAATCTTGGAACGCTGAAAAAAAAAGAATAAAAGAAAATTACAAAAAAAAAAAAAAGAAAAAGAAAAGAAAAGAAACATCTCTACCAGTTGGCAGTAGTTCTCACTGACTCACTGTTGAACACAGTCTGCACTTTCTCTCAGATTTGCGTGTTTCTGTGTTAACTGCATTCTCAGGCACATAATCTCTGTAGAGGGATTAACATAGCCCCTGTAGCTCCAGTTACATGGTCCTTAAATTAATGGTTTTACAGGAACCTAGATTGCCTTTGCAGAAATCTTTCACATAAGTTTCACATTTTTGATTGTCCTGGCTTGGGGCATATGTTTCTTCCTAGGGCTGTATCAGCCTCACCTGAATCACTGAGCCAAAGCAGATTACTATGAGGAAAGTGATTCCCCAAAGGAAAGGCAGACTAGGTAGACAAAGGTCTTCTTCAATAAATATGATAAAAATGGGGATAACTGGATGAGGTTATTAAGAACAAAATGAAGGAAGAAAAACTCAAACCAGACTTAGCCGCTGATATGAGGGTGATCTTGCTATAGGTTGTTTTCTGCCCTACTGTAATGAAAAGAGTCTTGGGGGCTCACAGTTTTATAGGACTCCAAATGAGAACATTTCTTTTATCTGATGTGGAGTATATGAATAGGACTTCAACTTGTATTTGCTGAGTTTTTTTTTCCCTCTAAAGAAGTAGTCTTCAGTACGAAAAAGTAATAGATTAAGGCTTCCAAATTTTGATAACACAGAATTATTAATTTTGTTTGATTTCTGTAGGCTAGAGAACAGATTGATACAAAATGAGAAAAATGTGTCTTAACAATTTCCAGCAGTGAATGAGTATAGCCAGCCTTACTCTACATAATAAGGGCAGATAATTAATAGCTAGTTAATAGTTATTTGTATTTGTAAATGTTTAAACGAGTGCTTTGAAAAGTTCTACTAGATTGTAACCATCTGTGTGGAGCAAACAGCTCTTGTTACATTTGTCCACATGCATGCATACACTCACACTCATACAGCTCAGAGTCTCCCTATCTAATAAGGAAAGGAATAGAAAAGAAACAGTTTTGTTACTTAGTTCTCTGGGAAGGAGATGGCTGGAACAGGAGGGTGAAGTCCCATAGTGATTAAGCTGCTCTGAGAGGGGGCTGAGGGTAGGAGATAGGCAGCTGAACTTCTCCATCTCTAGTGTCTCCATAACTCCCAGGAGTCACAGCACACAGTTTGCAAAGCATGAAATTAAGATCGGTGATGGGATTTGAAGCACTTTATAGCATTACTCATAAGTAATTCTGTAAGATGGACTCATTTGTGTTTTTCATTTATGTGCTATGTAAGGATGACTAAAAATATTTGACAGTTGATGTTATAGGCATCTAAGTAGTACTGACCAGTCAGAGAAGACTCTGTCTATAAACACCTGGAATGCTTTGCCAGTATGTATCAATAGATATCAAATATTCAAAGCTGTGCAGAATTTCTATTAATAAGTATTTTTGTCTGTTAAAATGCATACTTGAGCTCCATTTTAGTCTATTTCATTGATATTGAAATCATTTCTAGTAAAAAATTGTATTGGGAGTTTTATAGTTTCCCAGCTATTGAAAGCATAAAATATATAATTTGCATGTATTCATTTTAATATTAATTAATATAACTAAATATTCTACCTAAAGACTGTCTTCATGGAACATTATCTAACTAAATGATTAACATTAAGTCTACAAATATTTTGGGACACCTGGGTGGTGCAATTGGTTGGTGGTGGACTCTTGGTTTTGGCTCAGATCATGATCTCAGGGCTGGGATTTCTGGGTAGTGGGATCAAGCCCTGCGTTGGGCTCCATGCTCAGTGCAGAATGTAGAGGGAATCTTAAGCATCCCTCTACATGCATGGGGTCTCTCAGATGAATGAATGAGTAAATAAATCAATAAATCTATCTTAAAAAAAAAGTCCACAAATATTTTTTGGTTCCTACTGTGGGCCAAGCTATATGTTGGTCTCTTGGTATACAACAAGAAGGATAATGTTGCTGACCCCATGGACCTTACAACTTCACTGGGGAGAAGGATAATGACATGTCTAAAGCACAGTAGTACAGATTGACTTGAGGAAGGTCAGGGATCTGTGAAGACTCTATGTGTGTTTGTGTGTGTGTGTGTGTGGGGGGCTTATAATACATACCTTGGATCAAGGAAGGCTTCATGGGAGAGGTGATCACTAAATTGTGACTGAAGGATGCATCAAGATGTGGGAAGCATGGAGGGAAAGGACAATGGGAGGAGAGGTTCAAGCATGTATAACTTTTCAGAAATAGATAAAAAGACCGCCAGTCTCAGGTCATGATCTCAGGGTCCTGGGATGGAGTCCCGCATCGGGCTCTCTGCTCGGCAGGGAGCCTGCTTCTTCCTCTCTCTCTCTCTGCCTGCCTCTCTGCCTACTTGTGATCTCTCTCTGTCAAATAAATTAAAAAAAAAAAAAAAAAAAGACCGCCAGTAACCTGGAAATAGCTTGATATTTTAGGAGCCCTGTCTAGTGACTCCTGATAAGAAAAATGGGAAAATTACTATATTTAAACTTTTTCCTACTTACTATCCCCACCCTGTAATATTTGTTAGCTGTTTTTAATACTCTCAAGGTGTATAACTTTATAGTCTGTTCTTTAAACAGAGTTCTATCAGTTTGTTCTCAGTTTTTACATCATAAGTAAGAGTGTGTAGTAGCACATACAGGTAAAAAGAAATATTTTCCCTCGTCTCCTAGTTTATGACTCTCCTCCTTAGCTCATGCTGTCTCTTTGACCTGGATTGTCCTTTCTCTTATTCACCTGGAGAACCTACACATCTTTCAAGATTTGGATCAAATGTTCTCTCTCTTATTAACATTTCAGGGAAAGCTGACTACTATATCTAGGATACGGTCTTCTCCTATCCGCTGTATTGCTTTATACCTCATGCAGCATGCACATTAGTTGGGGGCATGGGCATTATCATCCCATGTCTATCACAGCCTGGATTTTAGAGGTTCATTGTACCTCCCACCTCTCCTTTTTTTTTTTTTTTAATTTGCTTTGTACACAAAAGCCTTAATACCCAAATGTGAATAGTATTGCTTTTGTTGCTTTCTTCCAATAACTCAAATAAACTGGATTGGGGAACAAAGGCTTGGATCAGGAATTTTATGAGGGACTTCCTACTCTCTAACCATTGAATTGGATATGTTTTGTATTATGGGTCTAAAATTACTTTATCATTCAGTCAAGGGCAAATAGGCAATAAACCACAGGGCTGGACATGGGTAGGGAAAACATGATAGGAAGCAAGGGGCCAACCTCTTGCCTTTAGGCATTAGGCCTGCTCACCACTAAATCATGAATGTCAGAAATGACAGTCAATGTCAAGGAATGTCATTTCTGACAAGTCCAATTAGTGATCCCTTCTTCAATGCTAAAATGATCATTTGCAAACACATTTCCTCAGCATATATGTAATTATATATACTCACTATGGAAAATCTGTAAGTGCCATTGAAGCAAAGGCTAGAATATTGTAGACTGTTGGAGGGATGCTTAGATTTGACGATTTTTTTAAAAGAGTTTATTTATTTGAGAAAGAGAGAGACAGAGCACAAGCAGGGGGAGAGGCAGAGGGAGAGGGAGAAGCAGACTCCCCACTGAGCAGGGAGCCCAACATGGGGTTCAATCCCAGGATCTGAGATCATGACCTGAGCAGAAGGCACACACTTAACCATCTGAGCCACCCAGGTACCCCTGGAACTGATGATCTAAATTGACTTCCAAAGAAGCCAGAGAATCTATGTTCCTTTTATCTTTGATGTTCTTTTCACCTAAAATTATTTAGTGTCCTTGGGATTTGGTGGGTCTGGACCAGAGAGTGTTCTAGTTCATGGAAAGGGACTGAATTTATGGGGAAATATTGAGGCTCTGAAGTTTGTTTTCTTTCACTTAATATTTGATCTTGTTGCAGGATAGGGGTAGACTAGTGCAAATTGTAACCAAACACTGTAGGTAGCAATGTACATGCATGAACACTGAAGAAGCTTTTGCATAGTGAGAATCTGTGAACCCTTTGGTTTATTGGCTATGGTGTGATGACTGCCAAGCTGTAGGATTGAAATTTTAGTTAATTTTTTTATTGGGTATGATCTCTATAAACTATAACTCTCAGATAATGCTGATTGTGATTTTGGAGGGTAATCTAAAATAGACAAATACATCTTGGTCTTTTGCCTGAAAAATACAGAACTAGATATTAATTCTTAAAATATAGCATGTTTAGTTAAGATTGGGGATAAATGATCTCATGGATTGCTGTGTACTTAGCAAATAATTTCAGATGTAGTGAGTCATGAACACAGTAGGAAAGAGTGCTGAGTCTTGCCATGAAGATGTATAGCAATCACATTTCTTCTTGTTTATTTATTTGTTTATTTATAACTGTTCTATTTAGGATAGACTGATGGGCACTGAAGGAATCGTGGAGTGGTGGAAGGGTGAGCTAAAGTGCCAGTCCAACCTTTGATGTGTGCTTTTGTTTTTACTGAGAATTATTTTCAGTCATTATGTTTCAAAGTTTATTTTAATTTTATTTATTATAGCAACAGTTGGTATTTTTCTGATACCACTAATTCAGTTTTTTATAGAAGTGATTCTAGATTTGTTAGTCATATTACTTGTAAATAGAATGATCCAAAGCACAGTAAAAATGCTGAAACTACATACATTGTGGCTTAAACCTGTAATGATAGGATTTTGTAGGAAATATGTAAAATGTTATATACCTTTTTTTTTTTTTAAAGATTTTATTTATTTATTTGAGAGAGACAGACAGTGAGAGAGAGCATGAGCGAGGAGAAGGTCAGAGAGCGAAGCAGACTCCCCATGGAGCTGGGAGCCCAATGTGGGACTCGATCCCGGGACTCCAGGATCACGTCCTGAGCCGAAGGCAGTCGTCCAACCAACTGCGCCACCCAGGCGTCCCTGTTATATACCTTTTAACATTAAGTTAAGAAAAAATACTTTGTTTCAGAGGAATTTCAGGTCAGAAAATTGAAATTTAGCTATTTTGAGTTAATGGAATTAAACAGATCAACACATTCACTGTTGGAGAATTACATACAACTTTGTAAAATTTCAAGCTCTTTCTATTTTTTGAAAAATGTTCATGTGAGGAATATTTTTCAGAAAAATGGAAAACTCTGGTGGATTATGTGTTGTTATATATTGTCCCTCTTGGCCTTATCTAGTTTTTTTTCGGATGACTCCATTGAAATTGCTTCAGCAAACTTGCCAGGTAAGAACTTTTCATAGATTGAGGATAACCGATAAAGAAAAGTTCTTTAGTGGACATATCTATGCTCTTTTCTTCTGTTTAATTAAAAAATCTTTCTATTATGAAGTATAACACTCGTAGGGACAAAGACAGAAAACATCAAAGTATGATATAATGAATAGTTACAAAGCTGTAACATGTCCTAGGTCAAAAATGAGAACATCCACAGCTTTCAAGAAGCTGCTCCCCCCAGACAGTCCCTGTTTTAGCTAGAGGATATTACAATACTGATGTTTATGATCACATTGCCCTTTTCTCTATCATTTAGCCACATATGTCTGCTTTCCTAGACAATATAGTTTTTGAAATTTATGTAAACAGAACTACCCTGCATGTAATATTTTTGTGCCTTGTTTTGTTCAATATCATATTTAAAATTTATTGATCTTTTACTTCATTTTGAGAGATTTTAATTGTCTTCCATGTGAAATAATTGCCAGGATTGACTGGAATTTTTTCTTATGTATCATTAATGGGCATTTGTTTCACTTCTTTTCAAATTTTATTCCTTTAGTTGATTGTTTTAATGTATAATTGCATATAGACTCTCATTTACTTGCCATGATCCTGTTCATTTGTAGAGGATTTTTGATCGCTATTTTTTCTAGTTCTTAGATTATCATATAAATTTATAGAGTGCAAAGATTTTTGAACAGAAGGGAAAGGAATAGATGTTGCCCTTTGAAATGATTGAATAAACTTACTAGATAAGCATATGGTATGAAGTATGGCATGAAAGGAGCTGACTGATAGCAACAAGGTTTTAGGGAATAGGGTGTCTGTTTAGTTTCAAAAGGAGAATCAACAAAGGAAGAAAAACAGTTGGCATCTTTATGTTTAGTAACCTTTTGGCTTTATTGCTTGGAAAATTCAGTATTCTGCCAAAACAGTTGCAAATTTATGACAATGCTAGAGAAATAAGTAATTGTGATTGAAGGATTCTTTTCCTAGAATCCTTTTATGTAAGGAATGTGATTATGTTTGGAGCCTAAATATATACATTGTGGAAAAAAATAAAAGTAAAAGCAGGTTTTTTTTTTTCTTTTTAATTAGGACAGTCTTGTTGACAGCAACTTGAGTCCACAAATCCACAAATATTTCACCCTACATATTTTGAGATGCTCCCTGTGGAGTCCCTGCATAAAGATTTGGCTGACACTTTGTTCAATCAAGTGAGTGATGAGAACGATATTGGAAATTCAGTTGCAGAAGATGGGCAAAATGAAACACGAGATTCCATTAAAATCAAGTTACTGATTTTGATTTTTTTGAGAGAGAGAGAGGGAGAGTGCAGGAGTGAGGGGAGGGGCAGAGGAAGCGGATCTCAAGCAGACTCTGTGCTGAGTGTGGAGCCCAACCCAGAACTTGATCTCATGACCCTGAGATCATGACCTGAGCTGAAATCAAGAGTTGGATGTTCAACAGACTGAGCCACCCAGATGTCACCAAATAAAGTTATTGTTAATTAAATTCCAACTTCCTTTCTTTATTCTCTGCTTTTGTAAGTGGAACTACCACCCACACAATCCCTCAAGTCAGAAATAAGGAGTCATTCTAGCCTTAACCTTCTTTGCTTTCTTTACTACCAACTATCAAAATCTATTGCTTCTTTCTCTTTAACATAAGCATACCTCCTTCATGTTCTGTATTGCCACTACTTCAGTTTTGGGAAGCATTTCTCATCTAGTTGATTGAAAATTTTATTTTATTTTTTGCCTCTTTTCAGAAGATCCTTTATCTTAGGTATTTTCAAAGGGAAAATTATTTTTTTTAATTGAATCATAATTGACATACAATATTATATTTGTTTCAGATGTACAAGATAGTGATTCAATATTTCAGTATAATACTAAATGATCACTATGATATATCTAGTTACCATCTGTCACCATATGAAGTTATTACAATATTATTGGCTATATTCCCATATGCTGTGTATTACATCCTGGTGACTTATTTATTTTATAACGGGAGGTTTGTACCTCTTTATTCCCTTCACCTGTTTTGCCTATCCTCCAACCGCTCCCTTCTGGCAATCTGCTTTTGCTCTCTGTATCTATGAGTATATTTCTGTTTTGGTTTGTTAGTTCATGTGTTTAGTTTTTAAGTTACATATATAAGAGAAATATGTGGTATTTGTCTTTGTCTGACTTACTTCACTTAGCCTATTATCCAGGTCCATCCATGTTGTCACAAATGACAAGACTTCATTCTTTTTTATGACTAATACTTTATATTATATATATATATATGTATATACATATGTGTATATATGTATGACACATAGTGGGCAGAACATGCCTTCCGGTGCTAGCAGGCTAGAGGGTGAGTACCAACAATGACACCCATTGTCACCAACAATTAGGATGAGATTGCAAAATTGGCATCCTCTAGCACTTCTGTCCCAGATAAAGTCTCTATATGTTTCTACCCCTTTGGCATCCACTTTAAAATTAGTAAGTGTGTTCCCCTTATTTATGGTGTAGGTGTTGTTCAATCTGTTGCTTTTGTGCTGGATATCAGGGTGAATGAGTTTGCTCAAAGGCTCTTTAAGAGTGAGATCTTTGTTCTCTATGGTTCAGTGATTCTTCTGGTCTTACTCCCTATAGATTTTCAAAACCAGATGTTTTGGGGCTTGTCTTTTTGTGCCAGCCCTCAGGGTTGGAGTCCCTGGTGTGGGGCACAATCCTTTCATTCCTGGAGGGAGTGTTTTTTATTTTTTGGGACCCATCTCATTTGTGGTGGTCTCTTTGACTGGGGTGGGTCCTAGCAAGGCTCTGTCTCTTTTACTCTTCTCCATGCTTCTCTTTTATCTTTTGTTGTGGAGGTGCTGTTTATGTAGTTTTCTGTTTCTTTTCATAGGAAAATTCTTCCATATGTAGCTCTAAATTTATTGTGTCTATGGGAGGAGGTGACTTCTGTTTCTTCCTATGTTCCCATCCTTTTTTTTTTTTTTTTTTTGAAAGATTTTATTAATTGTTTGACAGAGGCAGAGAGGGAACACAGGCGGGGGAGTGGGAGAGGGAGAAGCAGGCTTGCTACTGAGCAGGGAGACTGATGCGGGGCTCAATCCCAGGACCCTGGGATCATGACTTGAGCTGAGGGCAGACACTTAATGACTGAGCCACCCAGGCGCCCACTATGTTGCCATCTTGAATCTGTCTTGGAGGGAAAATTCCAAGCTAATCTTAGCTTGACACTCTTTATTTGAAATCAGTGTTTCCTGTTTACATTCTCTCTTCACCTTCAGGAGAAAGTCCAGTTTTGACCTCCTCAGCTATATAAACAAGACTCATCCCTTATCAAAGGACATGTACCATGGTCTTTCTTGCCTTAGTGCTGTTGTACACCACCTTTAATTTAAACATCCTCTCCTTCTCTTTCACTTGGCTAACTCTCTCTCATCATTTAAGATTGAAGTCAAGTGACTAGGTAACTTTCTTTTAACCATTCAGTTTGTCTTAGGAGCACCCGCTTTGCATTCCACATTTCCTCTGCTTAAGTCTATTATGGGGCTTCCATAATATCATCGTAACTGTGTGTTCCTTGTGTCTTCTCTGTGACTTTTCTGCTAGTTTCTAGAGGTCAGTCTGTATGCCTAGTGTTAGGACCCTATATGGGATATAGCAAATACTCAGTATGTGCATGCAGGAGTCTGTTGTATGCATGGAAGCAGAAACATCCCCAAGCATGAGGAAAGGACCTTTTCAGCCAGAGAGCTGTGTGCCTTTGAGTCCTTTTGCAGAGGAGCCAAACGTCTTACTATCCCAATTCACAGAAACTTTACTGGTTATTTTTTCCTTTCTTTTCCATTTCTGGTTCTACTTAATTTACTAAGTGGATCCCTTGCTCAGGCAGTTGTGATTGAAATTGTTATTGAGATTCTTAAAGCATTTGGAAATGACCCATGTTTTATACATGACATGCTCAAGCATTGAAAATTTGTTCACGTGTGATGTTATCTTTATTGCAGAAAGTATTTTAACATTATCATATAAATCACTACCACTTACATTGTAATTTCATCATCTCTTAAATCGATATCTAGAGCCATACAACATTTTAAGATATTCTTTTCATATTTCTCAATGCTGGAATATTATAAAGAATGAAACTCATGCTTTGATTTATAAGACCCCAAAAACAATCTCTAGAAATTGGTGTTGGAATTTTTTACCTAGAAATCTTTGCTTTCCTAGTCATACAAATGTTTCTCCTCTACTTTCTTCAGATTTTAGTGGAATGTCACTTTTCGTTGCATACTTATATGCCACTTGTTTTGATTTAGAAGATTTTTTTCTCTTAAAAAAATTAAGATAAAAAAATTAAGATCTTATTATAAGCTAAATTTAGGCTTGGTTTTTCTAATTAGCTTTTTTTTTAATTGTTAAATTTTGCTTTCTTTTTTTTTTCCAATTTATTTATTTTCAGAAAAACAGTATTCATTATTTTTTCACCACACCCAGTGCTCCATGCAAGCCGTGCCCTCTATAATACCCACCACCTGGTACCCCAACCTCCCACCCCCCTGCCACTTCAAACCCCTCAGACTGTTTTTCAGAGTCCATAGTCTCTCATGGTTCACCTCCCCTTCCAATTTACCCAAATTCCCTACTCCTCTCTAACGCCCCTTGTCCTCCATGTTATTTGTTATGCTCCACAAATAAGTGAAACCATATGATAATTGACTCTCTCTGCTTGACTTATTTCACTCAGCATAATCTCTTCCAGTCCCGTCCATGTTGCTACAAAAGTTGGGTATTCATCCTTTCTGATGGAGGCATAATACTCCATAGTGTATATGGACCACATCTTCCTTATCCATTCATCCGTTGAAGGGCATCTTGGTTCTTTCCATAGTTTGGCAACTGTGGCCATTGCTGCTATAAACATTGGGGTACAGATGGCCCTTCTTTTCACGACATCTGTATCTTTGGGGTAAATACCCAGGAGTGCAATTTCAGGGTCGTAGGGAAGCTCTATTTTTAATTTCTTGAGGAATCTCCACACTGTTCTCCAAAGAGGCTGCACCAACTTGCATTCCCACCAACAGTGTAAGAGGGTTCCCCTTCTAATTAGCTTTACCTAAAATTATTAGTAGCCAGCAAAAATTCATACAAAATATTTTAGAGAGCTCAAATTGAAATCATATTTATATTCTTTCAAAGACCACAATCTTTTCTTTGAAAATCTTCTATTGTTTTGCTTAATTCTGCTAGTACATTTTACATTTTGCCTAAATTAAATTGTTTTAACATTAGATGGCACTGCCATTAGATTGATTGTAAGATTAAGTTTACGTGTGTTTCAGCAAGATACTTCCTCTTTGGTCACATCAAGGAAATGTCATGTATAATCTCTGAAATATTCTCAAGAGTATTATCACCAAAAGCACGATTGTGGCCATGTCTTCTTAGAACAAATTTATATTATGTGTTCTACATGGCCAATAGAATGCTCCTGGACTTTTGGCCCAAATTCTGGCTTATATGAAGTTTCTTTATCAACCATCTTAGCACAACTATCCTAGGCTTGCCCTGGACAATCTTTTGAACCAATGAGTAAAACAGAAGGCCACCTATTTTCTTTACCTAAGTTGCAATTTGTACTTTTTTAAAAATAGGTTTTTAATTTTAATTCCAATATAGTTAACATACAGTGTTATGTTAGTTTCAGGTATACAATAAAGTGATTCAGCAATTCTGTACATTACTCAGTGCTCATGAGAAGTATATTCTTTAATCTCTATCACCTATTTCACCCATCCCCTCCACCCACCTCCCTTCTGGTAACCATCACTTTATTCTCTGTAGTTAGGAGTCTGTTTCTTGGTTACTCTTTCTCTCTTGCTTTTTTTTTTTTTTAAACCCCTTTTGGTTGTTTGTTTTGTTTCTTAAATTCCACATGAGTGAAATCATACGGTATTTGCATTTCTCTGGCTTATTTTGCTTAGTATTTTACTCTCTAGCTCTGTGCGTGTCATTGCAAATGGCAAGATTCCGTCCTTTTTATGATTGGATAATATTCCATTGTGTATATATACCATTTTTTATCTATTCGTCTATCAATGGGCACTTGGTCTAGTTCCATAATTTGGGTATTATGCTGCAGAAAACATAGGGGTGCATGTATCCCTTTGCATTAGTGTTTTTGTATTTTTGGGTAAATACCCAGTAGTGTGATTACTGGATTGTAGGGTAGTTCTATTTATACCTTTTTGGAGGAACCTCCATACTGTTTTCCATAGGGGCTGCACCAGTCTGCCATTTGTGAGGTGGTATCACATTGTAGTTTTGATTTGCATTTCCCTGATGATGAGTGATGATGATGGGCACCTTTTCATGTATCTGTTGGCCATCTGGATGTCTTCTTTAGAGAACTGTCTGTTCATGTCTTCTACCCAGTTTTAATTTGATTATTTGTTTTTTGGGTATTGAGTTGTGTAAGTTCTTTATTATGTTTTGGATGCTAACTCTTTATCACATATGTCATTTGCAGATATCATCTCCCATTCAGTAGGTTGCCTTTAGGTTTTGTTGATTGTTTCTTTTGCTGTGTGAAGTGTTTTATTTTGATGTGGTCCCAGTAGTTTATTTTTGCTTTTATTTCCCTTGCCTCAGTAGGCATATCTAAGAAGAAATTTCTATGGCTGATGTTAAAGAAGTTACTGCTTATGTTCTCCTGTAGGATTTTTGTGGTTTTAGTTCTCACATTTGGGTCTTTAGTCCATTTTGAGTTTATTTCTGTGTTTGGTGTAAGAAAGTAATCCATTTTCATTCTTTTGCATATAGCTGACTAGTTTTTCCAACACCATTTGTTGAAGAGACTTTTTTCCTTTGGTTATTCTTTCTTGTTTTGTTGAAGATTAAGTGACCATATAATCATGGGCTTATTTCTGGGTTTTCTATTCTGTCCTACTGATCTCTGTGTCTGTTTTTGTGCCTGTACCATACTGTTTCGATTACTATAGCTTTGTAATATAATTTGAAGTCTGAAATTGTGATGGCTCCACCTTTGTTTTTCTTTTTCAAAGTTGATTTGGCAATTTGGAGGCTTTTGTGCTTCCACATAAGTTTTAGTTCTTTGAAAAATGCTGTTGGTATTTTGGTAGGGATTATTATTATTATTTTTTAAGATTTTACTTATTTATTTTAGAGATAGAGCTTGAGCGAGAGGGGGGCGGGAAGGGCAGAGGGGGAGGGAGAGGGACAAGCAGACTCCACGCTGAGCATGGAGTCTGATGAGGGGTTCTATCCCACAATGCTGATTATGATCCAAGCCAAAACCAAGAGCTGGATGCTTATCCAGCTAAACCCCCAGGCACCCCAGCAGGGATTGATTTGAATCTATCTATCTATTTATCTATCTATCTTGCTTTGGGTAGTATAGACATTTTAACAATATTTGTTCTTCTAATCCATGAGCATGGCATGTCTTTCCATTTCTTTGTATCATCTTCAATTTCTTTAATCAGTGTTTTACAGTTTTCAGAGTACAGGTCTTTTACCTCCTTAAGGTATTCATAGGTATTTTATTATTTTTAGTGCAATTGTAAGTGGGATTGTTTTCTTAATTTCTCTTTCTGTTGCTTTATTGCTAATGTATAGAAATGCAACAGATTTCTGTACTTTGATTTTGTGTCCTGTGATTTTACTGAATTCATTTATGAGTTCTAGTAGATTTTTGGTGCAGTCTTTAGGGTTTTCTATATATAGTACCATGTCATCTGCACAGAATGAAAGACTTACTTGTACCTTACCAATTTGGTTGCCTTTTATTTCTTTTTGTTGTCTGATTGCTGAGGCTAGGAGTTCCAGTACTTTATTGAATAAAAGTGATGAGAGTGGACATAGTTGTCTTATACTTGACTTTAGGGGGAAAGTTCTTGACCATCCAGTATGATGTTGGCTGTGGGCTTTTCATGTATGGCTTTTATTATGTTGTAGTGTGTTCCTTCTGAACCTATTTGTTGAGAGTTTTTAACATGAATGGATGTTGTATTCATCAAATGCTTTTTCTGCATCTATTGAAATGATCATATGGTTTCTATTTTTTCTCTTGCTGATGTGATGTATTACATTTATTGATTGGAGAATATTGAACCATGCTTGCTTCTGAGGAATAAGACCCATTTGATCATGGCAAATGCTTTTATAAAATATATTGTTGGGTTTGGTTTGATGGTATTTTGTTGAGCAATTTGCATCTGTATTGATCAGAGATACTAGCCTGTAGTTCTCTTTATTTGTGTTCTTTTTTATTTGGTTGTAGATTTAGAGCAATGCTGGCTTTGTAGAATAAATTTGGAACTATTTATTCCTCCTCTATTTTTTGGGATAGTTTGAGAAGAATAGGTGTTAACTCTTCTTTATTTTATTATTATTATTATTAAAAAGATTTTTATTTATTTATTTGACATACAGAGATCACAAGTAGGCAGAGAGGCAGGCTAGGGAGGGGGGGAAGCAGGCTCCCTGCTGAGCAGAGAGCCTGATGTGGGGTTCGATCCCAGGACCCTGGGATCATGACCTGAGCTGAAGGCAGCGGCTTTAACTCACAGAGCTACCCAGGCGCCCCGTCTTCTTTAAATATTTGTTAGATTTTACCTGTGAAGCCATCTGATCCTGGATTTTGATTTTTTGGATAACTGATTCAATTTCATTGCTGGTAATTGGTTTTTCAAATTTTCTGTTTCTTTCTGACTCAGTTATGGTGGGTTATATGTGTCTAGGAATTTGTCTGTGTCTTCCAAGTTGTCCAGTTTGTTGACATATAATGTTTCATAATAATCTTGTACACTTGTTTATATTTCTGTGGTGTAGGTTGTTATTTCTCCTCTTTCATTTGTGATTTTGTTCATTTAAATTTTAAATTCTCTTTCTCTCTCTGATGAGTGTGGCTAGAGTTTTACCAATTTTGTTGATTTTTCAAAGAATCAGCTCTTGGTTTCATTGGTCTGTTCTTTTTTTTAAGTTTCTATAGCATTTATTTCTGTTACAATCTTTATTATTTCCATCCTTTTGCTGGTTTGGGATTGGTTTGTTCTTCTAGTTCCTTTAGGTGTAAGGTTAGGTTGTTTACTTGAGATTTTTCTTGCTTCTTGAGTTAAGTCTGTATTGTTGTCAACTTCCCTGTTAGAACCACTTTATCTGTATCCCAAAGATTTTGGACCATTGTGTTTTCATTTTCATTTGTTTCCATGTAATTTTTGATTTCTTCTTTTATTCTTGGTTGACCCCAAAATTATTTAGTAGCTTGTTATTTAACCTCCATGTATTTTTGCCTTTTCCACACTTTATTCTTGTGGTTGATTTCTACTTTCATAGTGTTGTGGTCAGAAAAGATGCATGGTGTGACTTCAGTCCTTTTGAAATTGTTGATACTTGTTTTGTGGCCTAACATGCGATCTGTTCTGGAGAATGTTCCACATGCACTTGAAAAGAATGTGTAACCTGCTGTTTTAGGATGGAATGTTCTGAATATATCTGTTAAATCCATCTGGTGAGTGTGTCGTTCAAAGCCACTGTTTTCTTGTTGATTTTCTTTTTGGATATTCTGCCCATCATTGTAGGTGGTATGTTAAAGTTCCCTAGTATGATTGCATTACTATTTATTAGCTCCTTTGTGTTTGTTATTAACTGTTTATGTATTTTGGTGCTCCCATATTAGGTACATAAGTATTTATGATTGTTATATCTTCTTATTGGATTATCCTCTTTATTATCATATAGTGTCCTTCTTTGTCTCTTGTTACAGTCTTCGGGTTAAAGTCTATTTTGTCTGATACAAATATTGCTGCCCTGGCTTTCTTTTTATATCTGTTTGTATGATAAATGTTTCTCCATCCCTCCCTTCACTTTCAGTCTGAACATATATGTAGGTCTAAAATAAGTCTCTTGTAGGCAACATAGAGATAGGTCTTATTACCTTATGTGTTTTGATTGAAGTGTTTAGTCCCTTTACTTTTGATGTAATTATTCTCTCTCCTTTTCTCTGCCATTGTGGTCTATGTGGTTGACTGTTCCTCATCATATCTCTCATAAGACTTTTAGGATCAAGATATTCTTGGTCAAGAAACAAAAACAGAATTGTCTCATTCCCTAGTGAATTTGAATGAAAACTGGTAATAAAATCAGGTACAGCACCAAGAGGAGACATTGGAGAAGAATGAAGCTGGGGTTACAAGGGATTGCACATGAGATGACATACAAATTTATGCTGCAGGAAGGTCATGTGCTTGAACCCAACACTATGTCACCCAACATCACTACAACCTGAACAACAAATGAGTTTTATTGGGGAAAATATTGTTCTGTGTTGTTATGCTTCTGCATCAGTAGGTTGGTTCAGTAATAACATATTTATGTGAGATCTTTTGTTTGAAAAATATGTTTTGATAGATATATATTTATTCCCATGTTGTTTTATGGTTGTTTTTGTAGTTTTTCTTAAGTCCCTTCCTCTCTTGCTCTCTTTAATGATTTTCTGGCTTCTTCAGTGATATACTTGGATTTGTCTCTTTATTGGTTTATAGTCTTTGCATATTTATTACTGGCTTTTGATTTGTGGTTACCATTAGGTTTGTATATAATATCTTCTGCATATAGCAGTTTATATGAAGTTGATAGTTGCTCAATTTTAACACATTCTTTATTCCTCTTCCCCCTATGTTTTAGGTATATGGTGTCATATTTTACACCTTTTATTCTCTGACTCCCTTGACAGATTTTTACAGATACACTTATTTTCACTGCTGTTGTATTTTTCACTTTTCATATTTTCATTTATGGTCTTTCCTTTCCACCCAAAGAGTCCCCTTTAATATTTCTTGTAGGGCTGGTTTAGTGGTCATAAACTCCCTTAATTTTTTTTTTTTGTCTGTAAAATGCTTTATATCTCTTTCTATTCTGAGTGATTGCCTTGTTGAAGAGAGTATTCTTAGCTGTAGATGCTTCCTTTTCAACACTTTGAATATATCATACCACTCTCTTCTGGCCTGTATAGTTTCTGCTGAAGAGAATCCACTGATAGCCTTATGGGGTTTCCCTTGTATGTAAATGTCTTCTTTTCTATTGCTGCTTTAAAATGTTTTTTCTTTGTCATTACTTTTTACCATTTTAATTACTCTATATCTTAGTGTGGACCTCCCTGGGTTGATTTTGTTGGGATTCTCTGTGCCTCCTGGACCTGGATATTTGTTTCCTTCTCCAAATTAAGGAAGTGTTCAGATATTTTTCTTCAAATAAATTTTCTGCCCCTTTTACTGTGTTCTTTTTCTGGGATCCCTATAATGTGAATGTTACTATGTTTGATAGAGTCACTGAGTTCCCTAAGTCTGTTCTCATTTTGCTAATTTTTTTCTCTTATTTGCTCAGCTTGATTAGTTTCCATTTCTTTGTCTTCCACACCATTAATTCATTCTCTGCTTTCTCAAGCCTGCTGTTTATTCCATCAATTGTACTTTTAATTTCAATTGTTGTCTTCTTCATCTCAAGTAGTCCTTTTTTTATCTGTGTTAAGGGTCTCACTGATGTCCTCCAGTCTTTTCTCAAGTCCAGTGAGTTTGTTTATGATGACTACTTTAAATTCTCTGTTGGGTGTATTACTTACCTCCTTTTGCTTAACTCTCTTGCTGTGATTTTGTCCTGTTCTTTCATTTGGGACATACTCCTCTGTCTCCTCATTTTGCCCAACTTTCTGAGTCTCTTTCTGTCTTAGGAAAGTCACCTACATCTCTTGTTCTTGGAAGTAGTGGGCAGGGCTCTTTTAACAAGGTGGTGCTGCTCCTCATCCACAGTGGGGAGTGCAGCCACCACAGAGCCCAGTTGCTTGGCGTCCTCTGTGAAGTGTGCACAGACTGGGATGCAGTTTTAACAAGGTGACTTCATCCTCCACAAGAGGTTGGTTTGATTGGAGTTCAGGAGATGCAGTGTTGGCAAAGTTTGCACAAGTCTCCTGGAAGAGAAGACCTGCTGTGCCAGGACTGAGGTAGGCCTGTTGAAAGGGTTGGAGCATGGTGTTAAAAAATTAGGTAGTTAATGCCAGCTCTGCTGTGGATCCCAGAGGCAGCTGTGTGATTGTGCTGGGGGGCAAGAAGAGTGAAAAGGCACTTGCCTGCTCTTTTGTTTCTAGAGAAGTTCCTCAGCTAACACTGAGATTTGAAATTTAACTCTTCCTTCAGTGTATCCCAGGCATTTTTTCAAATTGCTATTTGTTGTGCTTTCTCTTTAAGGCAGGAATTCAGTTTCCTATTGCCCTCCAGGCTCTCCCAGAACCAAGCTATGGATTTTTAATGCTCCTGGCTTTAATTTCTGTTAGTTGTAAGAACTCAGGAAATTCAGCCCCTGAGATTGTCAAAGCCAAATGCTGTGGGGGTTCATTTTCCCTGTGTGGGCTCCCCAGTGTGATAGCCTATTTCTGACCCCTCTCTGCTCCTGCAGCTCCCTCCCTCTAGTGGCCAGACCCTTGGGTTTAGCTCCCCACTGCATCTTTGCCCTTTACACTCCTTTCAATGTGGCCTCCTCTTTTAGTTATAGAGTTTGTTCTGCTAAGTCGTTGTTTTGTTTTCTGGGTTATTTGCACTGATATGAGTTTTATCTAGTTCTGTCTTTTGGATGAGGCAAATTGCATACTTCTACTCCACCATTTTCCTGGAAGTGCCTCCACAATTTGTACTTTCTATGAGAGGTATAAAACTGATGACAAAATAGAAAATTTGAACTTCAAAAATAGGGCTGTGGGAGTAGATCACACAAGTTGTAGGCTATAAAGGGATGTAGAGAATTCAAAAATAACAAAATTGGCTAAAAGTGTACTTTTCATGGTCACCATGCTCCAGCAATTCTAATATCATTGATAAAATAATCTTCTCTTAGAAAAAAAAGATATTTTGCTTAACTAAATTATAAATAATTGCTGCAGTTACCGTTCAACTTTAATAATATATAATCAAATTAGCATGATTTATTACTTTTCCTTTAGTAGGCGTTGCATTCGACATGGAAGTTAATTTCAGAATTTTCAGTTGTACTGTTGGTTCCTGACATACAAATGGACTTAACTCTGTGCTTTGAAAGTTAGTTATCAATAGTTTGGAATTGTTCAAGCTGCTTTAGACTCTGTCTCTTCCCACCTCTTCTTTTTGTCTTCCTCCTTTCTTATTAAAATTTGCTCTTGGGAATAATTCTGGAACTCTTTCAAATTAAAGATAAAATGATTGATAAAATTTTGCAATATGCTCAAGGATATTGATATTTTATCAAGTTACACCAAAGCAATGAATATACTTTTTAGAATTTCAGATGTCATTTAGCTAGGTGAATAGGGTAGATACTTATAGGAGGAGCAGGGCTCTTCTTGAAGTAACCTTGAACTATAATGTATTTTCACTGCTACCATATCTCTACTTGCTTTTAAGGATTCTTATGATTATGTGGTTTTCTCTGGCCTTTGTATGCACACTATAGAAATTATTTTACCTTTTATTTTAAAGGCTATTCATGTTTGAGCATTAGTAATCCTGTCATAAGCCCAATCCAGAGAAATCTTGGGGACCCAAAGCCCGAGATAGTAAGAATCTACCCTGGGGTTCCCTGTGAAAGTGCCCTAATGACTAAAGGTATTTTAATTTTTTTAATTAAAAAGGGGGTATTTATAGGATATTATCAGAGACCCCTAAAGGTCCATAAAGAAGGACACTTATGTACAATTTATTTCAGAAAAAAATCACCTATTTTCTGTAGCTGAAGTTTTCAAATTGTAGAAGTTCCATTAAACCCAAAGATATGATTCATATGGGACAAGTACACAGGGCAATAGAAGACTGTCCTTGTTAGATTCCTCTTCTTCATCTCTTAATGGATTTTAATATCATGGGAGTAATTGAAATGGGTTTGGGGATCTGTTTATTTTATAATTAACAGAAAAAAAAGGAGAAATTCAAGAATTTTTAAATTAAGGTTGAAAAATTATTGTATTATATCACTTTCTGATGTTGTAAACTACTTGATGATTACTTCATTCTTGGAGCTATGTAAAATGAATAGTCCACAGGAGGATGCTTGAGTTTTTAGATTTAACATAGTATAATTCTGTATATTTCTTAACTAGGGACATTATTTCTTCTTTCTGATTTCAGAGAGTAGTAACAAAAGCTCATTGTGTTCATTTTGAGTAAGAGCCCATAATGAGAGAAATCAGCCAGAAACTGCAAGCCAAATGACAGAGATCAAGAGCAAATACTTTAGAATAATGACATCTTTGATAACTCTATTACATTGATACCTTTAAACCATGGGAACTCTCTACAGGGAATTAATGAATGATGGGTAAGATTTTATGGAGAAAATCTTTCATGGTAGTTGGAAACAGAATTAAAGAGGCCAAAAGCTAGTCTCTGTGCCAGGTCATATTAATAAAAGGCCAAAAACAGGATCAAAGGGACTAACTATGTGGAGCTCTCTGAGAAACTGAGACAGCCAGATTCAACAGAGAAGCTGTTTGCATTGTAAATTACAAAAATATTGAAAAGTTAGGTTTGAAATGCATAGCGAAGCATATATATCTGAGGCTTTTTAAATATCAGTAGAAAAGTAACTACAAACAGTAAATATCCTCCTTAATTTTAAATTCAAGAACAAATTGTTTTATAGTGTTTTTCATAGGCCTATCTATATTT
Organism: Neogale vison; assembly: GCF_020171115.1. NCBI lineage: Eukaryota > Metazoa > Chordata > Mammalia > Carnivora > Mustelidae > Neogale > Neogale vison. Next base: position 78,906,105 of record NC_058093.1, read on the forward strand.
TTCCATGTCAGATGTTGCAAATGCTACGTTTTCAAATATTATCTACATACTTAAAATATTAATTAAGAGCCCAAAGTAAAAAATTCTTTTTTTTAAAGACTTATTTATTTATTTAAGAGAGAGAGAGGGTGAGAGAGTACGTGCATGTGTGGTTAGGGGTGGAGGGGCAGAGGGAGAGGGAAAGAGAATCGGAGGCAGACTTCCTGCTGGGTGTGGACCTTGGAGGAAGGGTGCGATTCCACCACCCTGAGATCATGACCTGAGCAAAAATCAAGAGTTGGAAGCTCAACCTACTGAGCTGCCCTGGTGTCCCCCCAAGTATAAATTTTTTTTTTTCCAAGTATAAAATTCTAAGGTTGTGATATGTCTTCAAAAAAGTGTTCTATGTGAACTTGGTCTTGCCTGGATTTCTTGCAGAGAAAGGGGAACCCTCCTACACTGTTGGTGGGAATGCAAGCTGGTGCAACCACTGTGGAAAACAGCATGGAGGTTCCTCAGAATGTTGAAAATAGAACTTCCCTATGACCCAGCAATTGCACTACTGGGTATTTACCCTAAAGATACAAACGTAGTGATCCAAAGGGGCACGTGCACCCGAATGTTTATAGCAGCAATGTCCACAATAACCAAACTATGGAAAGAACCTAGATGTCCATCAACAGATGAATGGATAAAGAAGATGTGGTATATATACACAATGGAATACTATGCAGCCATCAAATGAAACGAAATCTTACCATTTGCGACAACATAGATGGAACTAGAGCGTATCATGCTTAGCGAAATAAGTCAAGCGGAGAAAGACATTTATTTGACAGAGAAAGATCACAAGTAGGCAGAGAGGCAGGCAGAGAGAGAGAGAGGAGGAAGCAGGCTCCCTGCTGAGCAGAGAGCCCAATGCAGAACTCGATCCCAGGACCCTGAGATCATGACCTGAGCCAAAGGCAGCGGCCCAACCCACTGAGCCACCCAGGCGCCCCCAAGCGGAGAAAGACAACTATCTTATGATCTCCCTGATATGAGGAAGTGGTGATGCAACATGGGGGCTTAAGTGGGTAGGATAAGAATCCATGAAACAAGACGGGATAGGGAGGGAGACAAACCATAAGTGACTCTTAATCTCACGAAACAAACTGTGGGTTGCTGAGGGGAGGGGGGTTGGGAGAAGGGGGGTAGGCTTATGGACATTGGGGAGGGTATGTGCTTTTGGGTAAATTGGAAGGGGAGGTGAACCATGAGAGACTATGGACTCTGAAAAACAATCTGAGGGGTTTGAAGTGGCAGGGGGGTGGGAGGTTGGGGTACCAGGTGGTGAGTATTATAGAGGGCACGGCTTGCATGGAGCACTGGGTGTGGTGAAAAAATAATGAATACTGTTTTTCTGAAAATAAATAAATTAGAAAAAAAAAGTGTTCTAAAATAAATAAATATTCTGGAACATTTCAAGTATTAGCAGAAAAAAATTTATTATAAGAGTATATCATTTTAGCTTTTAAATGAATGTTACTATAGTAGAAGTGTGTGAACCCCAAAAAAGTAATAAATTTTTATTGATTCATAAGAATGTTTTGTAAATTAAGGACATAATCTTTCAGGTGTTATATGCATTAAAATATTTCTCTATTAGTTTTTTTGGTAACAGTAGGTATTTATGGGTTTAGTACTTTACCACGTGTGAATAACTCTGCTTTCTAGTGGAACTGTAGCAATGAGCAAGGATCACACCTGTTAATCTCATAGTCAGATGCCTTCACTGCTACTTTCTCTTTCTTTTTTTTTTAAATATTTTATCCATTTATTTGACAGAGATCACAAGTAGGCAGAGAGGCAGGCAGAGAGAGAGGAAGGGAAGCAGGCTCCCCACTGAGCAGAGAGCCCAATGTGGGGCTCGATCTCATGACCCTGGGACCATGACCCGAGCCAAAGGCAAAGGCTTCAACCCACTGAGCTACTCAGGCACCCCTCACTGCTACTTTCTTATAAGCCATCCTGGAAAAGTCCTTCTCCATCCTAAGATTTAATGAATAGTTACCTATTTTTCCATCTGGTACTTATACGAATCCAGGTTTTACATTTAAATCCTTGACATATTGGGAATTTTTTCATATATGGACATTGAACTTTTAAACAATTTTAGTAGCCTAGCTTTAAATAAAATGTTATACATTTATAAGTAAAATATTTAGAATGTTTTGGGCGACTGGGTAGCTCAGTGGGTTAAGCCACTGCCTTCGGCTCAGGTCATGATCTCAGGGTCCTGGGATCGAGTGCCGCATCGGGTTCTCTGCTCAGCAGACAGCCTGCTTCCCCCACCCCCCACCCCGCCTGCCTCTCTGCCTCCTTGTGATCTCTGCCTGTCAAATAAATAAATAAATAAATCTTAAAAAAAAAAAAAGAAATATTTAGAATGTTTAGCCTTGTTTATTTCTGTATACTGTATGCTAATATTTCCCATTCTCAACCCTCTTCCTCATTTTGTGGTAACAAATTGGTATAGGGTTGTTGAGAGAACTAGCCAGTAGGAAATCAGAAAGTGTGACTCAGAGCTTAAGTGTACCACAGCTGAAAAATTCCAACCAGAAAATGTAATTCTCAATACAGAGCTAGAGCATCTTTAAAATGCAACCACTCCTGAAAAGTTTAGCTAATGTAAATAGTTTTATTAGATATGACGCATGAAGACTAAATTGGATTTCATTCCTCATCTTGGTTTAGTAATCTCATGTGCAAGTTTATGTGCTCTTTAGTGTGATTAAAGATCTGAATTAAACTTAAGTATTTATTATTTAATGAGATCATTTTAACAGCTAATATAGAGCTCTTTGTTGATCTCAGGGTATACAATTCAATTGTTGTCTTTCTAAACCCATTTTTCCTTTCCTTTTCTTTTCTTTTTTCTTTTTCTTTAAAGATTTTATTCATTTATTTGACAGACAGAGATCACAAATAGTCAGAGAGGCAGGCAGAGAGAGAGGGAAGCAAGTTCCTCGCTGAGCAGAGATCCAGATACGGGGCTCCATCCCAGGACCCTGGGATCAAGCCAAAGTCATAGGCTTTAACCCACTGAACCGCCCAGGCACCCCCATTTTTTCTTTTAAAAATGAGAAGTGGTTGGGCTCTACAGGTATATAAGCAAATGCACTTTTCTGCATATTATGTGACGTCTCACTAATCTGGTTTAATTGTGAAGAGAGAAGAAAGAAAGTACCAAGTTTGAACTAATTAAAAATGTAAGTTTAATTAATAGAAAGAGGCATCATAAGACTTAAAACATATCTGATAGAACCTTGATGTTGAACAGGATGTTTAACCTCTGAATCTTATTTTCTACATATGCAGATTGGTAATCAAACCAGCTTCCTGGACTAACAGTCCTTTGATAAATAAATAAGATAATGTATATGATGGTCTTTTCAAACTACAAGATATTATATGCACATTTACTATTGATATTTTTAATTTAAATATAGACAATAACCAAAATAAATATTATGCATTATGTGTCTGGTTTAGAGAACAGATAACTTACATAGTGATTATAAATGTATATGAATACAGAGGTTTACAAAATCTGACTTTCTAAACAGGTTAAAAATTTCTCCTTTAATTCTAATTACTCTAACAGGTCTTTGAACTAAGTCAGCAAGTTTATGAGAAGTTTAAATGTGACACCAAGAAATACTAGCACATGATATTTCAGTCATTATATGCACAGCAATTAGCATAAAAACTCAATCCTTTCATATATGTGTCTGATTATATTTGGTATCTTTGTTTCTGTTCATTTTTTGTTATCTGTAACTTAGGTTTAAGGAGCAATCTCTAATTTTCTATTGAATACTTTCCCATGAAATAAATCATGCTTCTATATATGAAATTCATTAAAACCAGAGGAAGACATGCAACTCTCAGGCAATTTTGAGTGCAGATGTATCCTTTGCAATTGATTTTGTTGCACAGTACCTCTGAAATTTTAAGCAAGATAGTTTTAACTGCTTCGTGCCTTAATTTCTTCATCTTAAGAAATGGGGATAATAATAAGACTTTCTGCATTGGAGTGTTGAGAGGACTAAATTATACATTTAGAACATAGACTGGGAAGGAGTAGGCATTCAATAATTTTATTCTTTATTGTTTTATTTTGATTTCCAAAACTATTAAAAGCTTAAAAACTTTGTAAGTTGCTTTGTTTGTGGCCTGTGTAGTTTTGAATGCATAACAAAAGAATCTGTTAATCTTTAGATAAAGCTAATACAAAATTTCAACTCAGTTTACATACATAGGTTAAAGAGGTCTTTAATGAATTATTAATTGTTAGCTGAGCAAGTAAATAACAATAATTTCTGCATATTTAGTTTTTGGGGAAAAGCAGATTTATTTCAGTAGTTTATACTTATTTATCCCACCCACCTCTCTGTTGGTATGCATCTCAGTTAGTCAACAAGAACAGTACAGTTGTCTCTTGAACAATGTGGAGGTTAGGAACCCCAGCCCCCATGCAGTCAGAAATCTGTGTATAATTTTTGATTCCTCCCAAATTGAACTGCTAATAGCCTACTCTTGAGAAGTCCTATCAACAACATAAACAATTAACACATATTTTGAATGTTATACGTGTTATATACTGTATTCTTATAGTAAAGTAAGCTAGAGAAAAGAAAATGTTACTGAGAAAATTGTAAAGAAAAGATAAAACATTTACAGTACTATAAAAAAAATCTGTGTATAAATGGACCTGCGTAGCTCAAACCCATGTTGTGTAAGGATCAACTATATTTGCTAATTCATATTGTGTGTGCAGTCCACTTCTAGGTGTTCAGATGAGGCAAGAATCAGGCTCTTCCTAGGGGCATGTATGTAATTCAGAAGAAGAAAACACTCTTCTTGAGCGACAAGCAGTGTGTAACTTATCTGGAGAGACATAAACTGTATGCTTTGTGCCTTGGTAATTCACAGAAAGAAAAAGTGAGTGTAAACTGGACTCATCAGGAATGTGCTTTGGAGGAACTGGCATTTGAACTGTGTCTTCACTGAAATATAGACATAGGATGTATTCATCTCCCGGGCCTGTGATATCAAAGTACCACAAATGAGGTGGGCTAAAACAACAGAAACTTAATTCACTTGTAGTTTGGAAGGCCAGAAGGCCTAAATCATAATGTCAGCAGGGTTGATATGGTGGGGAATCCGAAGGAGAATATGTTGCATCCCTCTCTCCTAGCTTTCAGTGGCTCCCAGTGATCCTGGCATTCCAAGCTTGTAGCTGCATAACTCTAGTCTCTGCCTCTGTCTTCATATGGCCTGTTTCCCTGTGAGTGTGCCATATTTTCTTATAAGTACTGATCATACTGGATCAGGTGTACCCTGATCCTAACCAGTATGCTGGTTAGGGTACACCTCATCTAATATGACTGCATCTTAACCTGATTACATCCACAAAGAACTTATTTCCAAATAAGGTCACATTCACAAGCACCGGGGGTAAGAATTTGAATATATCTTTTTTTTTTTTTTTTTTTGCTGGGAGTGTGTAGGGTGGGGTGGGTGGGGGGTAGGGGACACAGTAGAACCCACAACATGCAGAGAGAAGAAGGGAGAATATCTTAGGCCAGAAAGATAGTATGAATACTGGCAAAGATTTTTTGAATTTTTCCTAATTGTTTCTGTTGCTTATTGGAATTTGACCCTTTTTTTATGGTGTCTGAGACAGTAACAAATCTGAGTGCTTTCTCTTAAAAGTACTAAAACTTATTTTATATTTAAATCTCACCATATAATTGTTTTTGTTTGTTTTTTGTACTAGGATATGATTTAGATGAGATTTTATTAAATTGAATATTGTAAAATCGTCATGTAATTCTTACTTAGAATAAGACTAACAACCAAACTGAAACAACTCCATTATTTTGCACAGTGGTTTTAGGCTAGCATTTCCTCATATTTTGGGACAAAATTTTCATTGAATTTTCTGATCCATTCTTCCTGTTTCTCTATTAGCAGAGGTTTCTTGGTAAAACAAAGCAAATGAGCTTCTAACCATCTAAGGAGAAAAATCTAATCTGAAGAATTAGGTTGTCAAAAGAGCAAACATCATAAAACCTTCATTGAAACTGACCATTAATATCTAGTCAGAATGAAACAAGAATGTGTGAATTCTGCACACTTAGAATTGGCAAATCAATGACAAAATGGCTTAATTTGACTGGATGTGTCAGTTATCTAGTTATTTCTCCTTATTTACAATAGTAAAAAGACACCATAGGATTGTGGATGAGTCTTTTTCCTTTTGTAGGTTAGAATTGCAGGATCGTTTGTCCACACCCACTTAAAAGTTAGTGTGAACAATTGGAAAAACTGAACATGGAAGGAAACAGTAGTTAAGTCAATATATTATTTTGTTTAGCTATTTGTGTGTAACAAACATTTACATCAGATAATCATTTCATGAGCTTCTGCAATCACAGAAATAATCACATATTTAATGAGCTTCTGCAATCATAGAAATGCATTTTTATTTTCTTTAGGCAGTTTAAACCTTTCTTATACCATTGAAAAATCTTCAAACAATGCACTTAAGGCCATCTATGAATAATAATCTAATTAAGGAGGAAAATGAGCAGTTAATAAAGGTCAATGAAACAATTAACTATTCAGTTTTACTCTCGAAGAAGTAATACAATTCTTTTTTATAGAATATGGAACAAATTGTAACAAAAATATTAATTATAACCAAATAGCTAAAGGAAAAATATACTAGGTCTTTAATATATCAAGAATATAGCAATGCAGTAATCAGAATAGATCAACTCAAATGAAATAAACTTAGAGAAAAAAAAGATAGACTTTATTAGGCTGTTTGGAAAGATAGAATTTAAAGTGAAATCCTCTTTATCTATGGAGTGAATAGATGTAACTTTCTGTTCCAAGTAACAAACTAAGTTAATGGAAAATATCTGCACCTATATTAAGAGACAAGACATTTTACTAGGTGCACTTTATCTTATCCTCATATATTCATAAATTACTTGGAAAGCACTTTGAAAAACAATCTGCAAAGAATGAGCTTCTTAGATGACTGTCTTGTCTACCTGTGAAAAATGTAATCATCCATAGCAAAACCACTTCTGTCAACAAATCAGTCATTAGAGCTGGAAGGTCTTAAGCCAAGGGCATACAGTTTTTTTCTCTTTCTTTCTTTCTTTCAATTAGCCATCTAAGTTCTTATCACTTTTGATTAATATGATATGTGCACATGGAAAAATAACTATGGGTGTATTTAGATAGACAGTGACCTAAACCCTATTATGGTTTGTCTTTGCTTCATCAAACCAGTCATTGACTTTGGGCATGCATTTGATGCAATTGTAAGCATGGGTGGTTATAACAGAAGATCTCCAATAATGAGAAACTCTTCAGCACAGAAAGATCAATCCTTTACAGTTTTTTAAACATAGGTACAAGTTACCTACACTTTTGGGTTACTGTTGAATTTTTTAGGTTTCAGGCAATGGAAAGGTACTTGAAGTGTACATCAAGTTTTTTTTAAAAGCTTAACTACTTTGAGAAATTGCTAAAAACAAGAAGCAGTTAATAATTTGAATCTTAGAATTTAATTATCAACACTAACTTAGCCATAGAGGTGATATTAGGGGGATGTGTGTGTATATATGTGTGTGTATGAGGGTAGGGGGAAGAGGGAGAGTTGTGATAAAATGTTAAGATAGTGCACAAAATCTTGAAAAATCCATCAATACCCCACCCCATTCCTTGGCCCATTCCCCTTCTGCCCAGATACACTATAGTGTGAGTGTTTTGATAGGCCTTTTACCTTTTGCCTAGAATTTAATTTTGCTATGACCTACTCTTTCTACCTTCACTTATTCCATAAATCACTCTTCTGTGTCTTTTATTTATCTTCTGTTTTCTTGTTCTCACATTGTCATTTACTAGTTGTTCTTCCATTTAACATTTACTATAGAGCCTCTTGAACATGTCAGAGTAAAGCACTAAGTAAATCTTGTAAACAGCCCTTTGGAATATGCAAAGAAAAAAATTCTGCATTATAATTTCTTCTCTAAAGTTGAAATTTCTAAATTTAGGGCACATAAAATATTATATAAACATGTAATTGTTATTCATGTGATATACTCCTCACACTTTGTATTTAACAAAGGAATTATTGCCAGTGATTTTGTTATAGACAAATCTCTTTACTCACAGATTTTGTAAAGCCAGACTAGAGTGGTCTTATTATTTGCTAGAATTGTTCTTCTTTTAGAAAAACTCCAATCATGACATCATGCTTTATGGTGGTTTCCTGGATAATGAGTAAAATAATTAGAAAACAAATGTGAGAGTACTCATTCAGAAGTAAGTCTTTCAATGGTTTTACTATATAGGACATCTGAAATCTCAATTTCTTTTCTATCTCATGTGTAGACCACAAATGATACCTGGCCAATTTGGAATCCTCATGACTACCACAATTAGATTTTTGTTGCTTATGTTTTGCTGGATCCTTATGCTCATGTATTCAACTGCCTGCTTGACATATCAGCCTGGTTATTTAGAAAGATAGTGAACTAAGCAGGACAAAACCAAACCCTCTTGATTCCCCACCCCCCCAATCCATCTACCAAGCTGCTCTTCTCCCAAGCTGCTTTATGTCAGTAAATGGCACCAAAAACCACCAACTTGCTAAGCCAAAAATCTAGGAGTTATCTTAGATTTTTCTGATCCCTACCTTCATGTCCATTCTTTAAGACTTTCTTGCCTATTTTACCTCCAGCATATATCCTGAGTCAATCTCATCCTCTTCATTTGTGCTACTGCAGAGTACTGCATACTGTACCATCATCTCCTTCCCAGACTACTGTAATACTCTTCTAACTGGTCTTTCCTCTTCCACCCTGAACCCCTTACTGCCCATAGTCATATTTTTTTAAAAACATAAATCTATATTCTTTTCCATTGAAAATCCTTCTATATGGTGTAAGAGAATGGTTGAGTTTCACTCTTCTATACATAGCTGTCCAATTTTCCCAGCACCATTTATTGAATAGACAATCTTTTTTCTACTGGATACTTTTTCCTGCTTTGTTGAAGATTATTTGACCATAGAGTGGGGGGTCCATATCTGGGCTCTGTACTCTGTTCTACTGGTCTGTGTGTCTGTTTTTGTGCTATTACCATGGTGTCTCAATGTGAGGCAGGAATCTATCAAAATATCCTAGAGGAAAACATAGGCAGTAACCTCTTTGACATTAGCCACAGCACCTTCTTTCAAGACATGTTTCCAAAGGCAAAGGAGACAAAAATGAAAATGAACTTCTGGGACTTCATCAAGATCAAAAGCTTTTGAATAGCAAAGAAAACAGTCAACAAAACAAAGAGGCAACCCACAGAATGGGAGAAGATATTAGCAAATGACACTACAGACAAAGGGCTGATATCCAAGATCTATAAAGAACTCCTCAAACTCAACACACACAAAACAGATAATCACATCAAAAAATGGGCAGAAGACATGAACAGATGCTTCTCCAAAGAAGACATACAAATAAATGGTTAACAGACACATGAAGAAATGTTCATCATCAATAGCCATCAAAGAGATTCAAATCAAAACGACATTGAGATACCACCTACACCAGTTAGAATGGCCAAAATTAACAAGATGAGAAACAACAAGTGTTGGAGAGGATGTGGAGAAAGGGAACCCTCTTACACTGTTGGTGGGAATGCAAGTTGGTGCAGCCACTTTGGAAAACAGTCTGGAGATTTCTTAAGAAATTTAAAATAGAGCTACCCTATGACCCTGCAATTGCACCACTGGGTATTTTCCCCAAAGATACAGATGTAGTGAAGAGAAGAGTTCATAGCAGCAATGGCTGCAGTTGCTAAACTGTGGAAAGGACCAAGATGCCCTTCAACGGACAAATGGATAAAGAAGATATGGTCTATATATGCAATGGAGTACCATGCCTCCATCAGAAAGGAGGAATACCCAACTTTTGTATCAATGTGGATGGGACTGGAAGAGATTATGTTGAGTGAAATAAGTCAAGCAGAGAGAGTCAATTATCATATGGTTTCACTTACTTGTGGAGCATAAGGAATAACATGGAGGACATTGGGAGATGGAGAGGAGAAGTGAGTTGGGGGAAATTGGAGGGGGAGACAAACCTTGAGAGACTGTGGAATCTGAGAAATAAAGCTGAGGCTTTTGGAGGGGAGAGGGATGGGGGGTTGGGTGAGCCTGGTGGTGGGTATTAAGGAGGGCACATATTGCATGGAGCTCTGGGTGTGGTGCATAAACAATGAATCTTGGAATGCTGAAAAGAACAAAAATTAAAAAAAGGAAAGAAAATCTTCCTGTAGTTTCTGTTGTTACTAGAATAAAACACTACTTCCTTACCTTGGTTTCTATATTCAGGAATGGTCTCCCTCACCAAATATAACTCACACCATTTTATTACTTTGCCACTGCTTTTTAATTAAATGGATTTTTCCGTTTCATTTTTACATGCTAATCCTGGTCCTCCTTTAGGCCCTTTGCAAAACAGTGCTGTACCTGAAATGATGATCCCGATCCATACATAGCTATGGCTCTATCTTATCATTTAGAAGTTAGCTTAAATATTACCCTATCCCCAAATCTCTTCCTGAACTATTTGAAATAGCCACCTAATCATTAATTCATGCTTCAGACGCTAATGAGGGTGTAGTGATTCCTGCCTAAGGTCAAAGTCCAGCCTTCCAGCTAGTAACTCAGAATTTTAGGAATATTGTGATAAAATTGAGTGAGAGTGGCTAACCCTTACTCTGGAAGAAATTTGATTGATGTTGATCAGTTTAATGGTAACTCCATTGTCTTTGCCAGTGTTTGGCTTGGGTATGAGGAGATGACATTGTCTGAACCAATGAGATATGAGGTGAAGTCTTCTGAGTGTTTCTGAGAATATTTTTGTCATTCTTACCAACTGTGCAAATAGGAGTCTTGCCATATTCCAGCTGTTTGTGGTCATTAATGACTTTATGACAAATATATTTGATTGAGATAATAAGATTACAAATTTATTCTTCACAGATTAACAAATGATTGTAAAGCTCTTAACATATAAAAAGTCTCAGAATATTCATTCAGTCATTCATTCACTCTTTTAGGAATTAATGAGGACTTAGAATGAGTCTCATTTCATTGATTCACATATTGGACATAACTAGCAAGCCAAGTCAGGTGAAATTGAGATAACTTAAAATGTAAAGTTAAAGTACTTATTAGTGGAGTGAGTATTTAGCCATGACCTTGAAGGAGGAGATATACTTGCTAAGCTTCAGGGTTCCTGAAGGACCTTCTTAGAAGTAGTTTCAACCACTTTCTCAGGGGAGATAAATTCAAACTTGGGAAATTATTGTAATTTCTTTGGTTAGTGTCTGAAATTTTAAAATCATGCTAATTTGCAGAGATGATGGGATTTAATGATCTTATCTTCTGAGAGATAATTTGCCTCTGGTCAGTTTCTGTCACAGTTAATCAGCACGTTTTGTGCCATTTTCTAATACATAAACATAGCTTCCCACTATTGTACAGGACATGAAATATTATTAATAAGCACATAGGCAGCAGTGGATGGGTAAACCTTATAGGTGGAGTCCATTACTTAAAGAAAAGTGGTGGGGTATCTTTACAAATACTGCTGGTTTCAATTTTTTAGAAATTCCAGGCCATGAGATCGGTATTACACATTTAAAGCCAGTTCACCCATTTAAAATGTTACCCATTTAAAGTGAAACTAGGTTCTAATTTCACTTCTGCAATATATTATCAGTGTGACATTGGCAAATTTCAGTTTTCACATCAAATAGGGATGAGCTCAATTGCTCTTCCTACACCATAGATTAATGATGAAATAAAAATGTGTTAAATTTCTTTGAAGACTCAAATGTGAAAATTATGATTATTGTAGGTATGACCTAACAGTTTCAGTAGTGATGTTCAAGTGTGGAATATTTTTCATATTTGCTTTTCTATCTCAGACCCCTCCTCCCCTTGTCACTCATTTCTGGTTTACAGAAGTTTCATTTCAATAAGCTTAGGATACTGTGAGTGTCCATTTCAAAGACACTTTTTGCCAGGATTTGGGCAGGACTCCCACACAGCTGCAGAGTCCCATTGACCAGAAGAATGCTGGTGTCTGAACTTGGCCCATTCTCTCTTCCCAGGTCACTATGTTCACATAGCTGCCAAAGCTGTAGGTGTGTGTGTTTGTTAATGTCTGCTTTTATGAATGACCACGACTGGTGATGGCAATTGTGATCCCCTCTTCCTTTGGGCATTATTGTTTCTCTACTAACACCACCTGTCTGCTGGCTCCCTCTATGCCTCTGGCATGTAAATATTGGCTTCTCATTAGCATATTTGTTAGTTCTTCTGGGGAATCTGCACTGACATCTCCTCCAGAATGGGTGATTTTTTTTTTTTTCTCCCCAGCTGTAACCACTTTTTGTAACTAGAGTCTCCTGACTTCACTGGGTAACCCTCATAGGATGCTAACAGATGGCTGAATCCCCGCTTGCCTTCAGGAGGACTTGGATATCCATGTAAGCTAAGCAGTGGGATTATAGAATACCTTTGCAGACTACCCTGGGCACTTTGGGTCTTAGCGTCACATCTGAAATTTCCCCATGTTCTGACAGAATGAGGTCTGTTTGCAGGCTTGTGGCTTTGAAGCTTGGGGATGGAAGACAAGAAAATCCACCCCCAAAGGAAGGGATATGGAGGTGGGTGGGCAATCACTGACAACTCAAAACTCTGTACAGGTAGGAGAAGAGGCTGTGTTTTGCCATAATAATGCTTTGGAATGTTAATACCTTGAAAACTTTATGGAGGAGGTAGGTAGTTTGCTTTTCTTTGTATTTAGAGGGTGAATCGTGCACTTTTTTTTGTTCTTAACTCTGAACTGCTTCCAGTGTAGTCTCTACCCCAGGTGGAAGCCCTGGGGGTCAGAAATGTTCTTTACATCCATCTGCAAGTTCTACTTTTTGAATGCTTCATTGCCACATGCTTCCATAACATCTGGTCCATGCCTGATGTCAAGGTCCTGGTCACATAAGACTGTCAGCTGTTTATTTACCTGTTTGGATAACCCACTGGGGCTTCTTGATTGCAGCGGCTGCTCAGAGGCTGGTGCGTAGTGGGTTTATAGTAATGTTTGTTGCTTTGATCAATAAAATAGATGAATGAGTGAATGAAACAAACTCTGGAAATGTAAAGATAGCATCTTCCGTTTAATTATTAAGTGCCCATAAACAACTTTTTTCTTTTATTAAAAATTATTTGCTGCTTATTTGAAATTCAAATTTAACTGGAAATCCTGCATTTTATCTGATAAACCAACCTGAAAGAAAATCCCTAACTAACCATTATCTATACCAACAAAGGGACCACTTCCTGCTATGCATGAGACCAAAGAAATTTTATACCATAAGGTGAGTGAAGCAACAGAGCCTAAAAAGACTCAATCTCTGATTGATCACAGAATCTTGAAATGTCTGTGTGAGTATGGAGCACGGGGCCCATTTTTCAAATGATTCAGGTTATCAGTGGGGGTTAGGTCCAAGTTTTCTGGGTGATGGGCTATTGGTTTGGGGAATCTAGCAGACTGGCAAGCAACAATGGAAAGTGTATCTACCCTAACAAATGGGAAGTAGAGAAGGGACTGCACAGAAAATAAGGATGTGGGAAAAAAAAAAAAAAGAGGAAGAAAAAGAGGAGTGTCAACTAGTACAGTCAGGAAGAGCAAGATGAAAAAGAGAAACTTCCCTTTGCCTTTCTCATCCTTCTAGCCTAGCAACCAGTGTTCAAGCTACCAACCTGTGATCCTGATTCAGAACACAAGATAATAAGGACTTTCTTCAAAATGAAGCTTTTTTTTCCCCTCTGTAATTTTTTTAAATTAATTTTTAAATTTTTTTTTTATAAACATATAATGTATTTTTAGCCCCAGGGGTACAGGTCTGTGAATCGCCAGGTTTATAGACTTCACAGCACTCAACACAGCATACCACCCCCCAATGTCCATAACCCCACCATCCTTTCCCAACCCCCCTCCCCCTAGCAGCTCTCAGTTTGTTCTGCGAGGTTATGAGTCTCTTATGGTTTGTCTCCCTCCCAATCCCATCTTGTTTCATTTATTCTTTTCCTACCCCCTAAACCCCCCATGTTGCATCTCCACTTCCTCATATCAGGGAAATCATATGATAGTTGTCTTTCTCTGATTGACTTATTTTGCTAAGCATAATATCCTCTAGTTCCATCCACATTATTGCAAATGGCAAGATTTCATTTCTTTTGATGGCTGCATAGTATTCCATTGTGTATATGTACCACATCTTCTTTATCCATTCGTCTGTTGATGGGCATCTAGGTTCTTTCCATAGTTTGGCTATTGTGGACATTGCTGCTATAAACATTCGGGTGCACGTGCCCCTTTGGATCACAACATTTGTATCTTTAGGGTAAATACCCAGTAGTGCAATTGCTGGGTCATAGGGTAACTCTATTTTCAACTTTTTGAGGGAAACTCCACGCTGTTTTCCAGAGTGGTTGCAGTAGCTTACATTCCCACCAAGAGTGTAGGAGGGTTCCCCTTTCTCTGCATCCTCGCCAGCACCTGTCATTTCCTGACTTGTTAATTTTAGCCATTCTGACTGGTGTGAGGTGGTATCTCATTGTGGTTTTGATTTGTATTTCCCTGATGCCGAGAGATGTGGAGCATTTTTTCATGTGTCTGTTGGCCATCTGGATGTCTTCTTTGCAGAAATGTCTGTTCATGTCCTCTGCCCATTTCCTGATTGGATTATTTGTTCTTTGGTGTTGAGTTTGCTAAGTTCTTTATAGATTTTGGACACTAGCCCTTTATCTGATATGTCCTTTGCAAATATCTTCTCCCATTCTGTCAGGTGTCTTTTGATTTTGTTAACTGTTTCCTTTGCTGTGCAAAAACTTTCGATCTTGATGAAATCCCAATACCTCATTTTTGCCCTTGCTTCCCTTGCTTTGGCAGTGTTCCTAGGAAGAAGTTGCTGCAGCTGAGGTCGAAGAGGTTGCTGCCTGTGTTCTCCTCAAGGATTCTTATGGATTCCTTTCTCACATTGAGGTCCTTCATCCATTTGAGTCTGTTTTCATGTGTGGAGTAAGGAAATGGTCCAGTTTCATTTTTCTGCATGTGACTATCAGATTTTCCTAACACCATTTGTTGAAGAGACAGTCTTTTTTCCATTGAACATTCTTTCCTGCTTCGTCGAAGATTAGTTGACCATAGAGTTGAGGGTCTATTTCTGGGCTCTCTATTCTGTTCCATTGGTCTATATGTCTATTTTTGTGCCAGTACCATACTGTCTTGATGATGACAGCTTTGTAATAGAGCATGAAGTCTGGAATTGTGATGTCACCAACTTTGTTTTTCTTTTTCAATATTCCTTTTTCATTCATGATTTTATTTATTTGGGTCCTTTCTCTTTTCTTTTTGATAAGTCTCGCCAGGGGTTTATCAATCCTATTAATTCTTTCAAAGAGCCAGCTCCTAGTTTCATTGATTTGTTCTATTATTTTTTGGGTTTCTATTTCATTGATTTCTGCCCTGATCTTTATGATTTCTCTTCTCCTGCTGGGTTTAGGCTTTCTTTGTTCTTTTTCCAGCTCCTTTAGGTGTAGGGTTAGGTTGTATATTTGAGACCTTTCCTGTTTCTTGAGAAAGGCTTGTATTGCTATATATTTTCCTCTCAGGACTGCCTTTGCTGTGTCCCACAGATTTTGAACCATTGTGTTTTCATTATCATTTGTTTCCATGAGTTTTTTCAATCCTTCTTTAATTTCCTGGTTGAACCATTCATTCTTTAGAAGGATGCTGTTTAGTCTCCTTGTATTTGGGTTCTTTCCAAATTTCCTCTTGTGATTGAGTTCTAGCTTCAGAGCATTGTGATCTGAAAATATGCAGGGAATGATCTCAATGTTTTGATACCAGTTGAGACCTGATTAATGACCCAGTATGTGATCTATTCTGGAGAATGTTCCATGTGCACTAGAGAAGAATGTATATTCTGCTGCTCTGGGATGGAATGTTCTGAATATATCTGTGATGTCCATCTGGTTCAGTGTGTCATTTAAGGCCTTTATTTCCTTGTTGATCTTTTGCCTGGATGATCTTTCCATTTCAGTGAGGGGGGTTTTAAAGTCCCCTACTATTATTGTATTATTGTCAGTCAATGTGTTTCTTTGATTTTCTTATTAACTGGTTTATATACTTGGGTGCTCACATGTTACGGGCATAGATGTTTAAAATTGTTAGATCTTCTTTTTGGACAGACCCTTTGAGTAAGATATAGTGTCCTTCCTCATCTCTGATTATAGTCTTTGGCTTAAAATCTTAATTGATCTGATCTAAGGAAGGTCACCCCAGATTTTTTTTTAATTAAATTTATTTATTTTCAGCATAACTGTATTCATTATTTTTTCACCACACCCAGTGCTCCATGCAATCCGTGCCCTCTATAATACCCACCATCTGGTACCCCAACCTCCCACCCCCCCGCCACTTCAAACTCCTCAGATTGTTTTTCAGAGTCCGTAGTCTCTCATGATTCACCTCTCCTTCCAATTTCCCCCAACTCCCTTCACCTCTCTAACTCCCCATGTCCAGCTTTCTTTTGATGTCCATTAGCATGGTAAATTGTTTTCCACCCCCTCACTTTAAATCTGGAGGTGTCTTTGGGTCTAAAATGAGTTTCTTGCAAACTATATATATATATATATATATATATATATATATATATATGGGTCTTCCTTTTTTTTTTAATCCATTCTGATATCCTGTGTCTTTTGATTGGGGCATTTAGCCCATTTACATTCAGGGTAACTATTGAGAGATATGAATTTAGTGCCACTGTATTGCCTGTAAGGTGACTGTTACTGTATATTGTCTCAGTTCCTTTCTGATCTACTACTTTTAGGGTCTTTCTTTGCTTAGAGGATGCCTTTAAATATTTCCTGTAGAGCTGGTTTGGTGTTTACAAATTCTTTTAGTTTTTGTTTGTCCTGAAAGCTTTTTATCCCTCCTTCTATTTTCAATGATAGCCTAGCTGGATATAGTATTCTTGGCTGCATGCTTTTCTCGTTTAGTGCTCTGAATATATCATGCCAGTTCTTTCTGGCCTGCCAGGTCTCTGTGGATACGTCTGCTGCCAATTTAATATTTTTACCATTGTAGGTTACGGACTTCTTGTCCCAGCCTGCTTTCAGGATTTTCTCTTTGTCGCTAAGACTTGTAAATTTTACTATTAGGTGATGGGGTGTGGACCTATTCTTATTGATTTTGAGGGGGGGTTCTCTGCACCTCCTGGATTTTGATGCTTGTTCTCTTTGCCATATTAGGGAAATCTCTATAATAATTCTCCCCAATATACCTTCTGTTCCCCTCTCTCGTTCTTCTTCTTCTGGAATCCCAATTATTCTAATGTTGTTTCATCTTATGGTATCACTTATCTCTCGAATTCTCCCTTTGTGGTCCAGTAGTTGTTTGTCTCTCTTTTGCTCAGCTTCTTTATTCTTTGTCATTTGGTCTTCTATATCACTAATTCTTTCTTCTGTATCATTTATCCTAGCAGTGAGAGCCTCCATTTGAGATTATACCTCATTAATAGCTTTTTTGATTTCAACTTGGTTAGATTTTAGTTCTTTTATTTCTCCAAACAAGGCTTCTATTTCTGCGGACAGGGTTTCTCTAATATCTTCCATGCCTTTTTCGAGGCCGGCTAGAACCTTGAGAACTGTCATTCTGAACTCTAGATCTGACATATTACCAATATCCATATTGATTAGGTCCCTAACCTTCGGTACTGCCTCTTGTTCTTTCTTTCTTTTTTTTTTTTTGTGGTGAGTTTTTCTACCTTATCATTTGTCCAGATGAGAATATATGAAGGAGGGGCATGTGGGTGGCTCAGTGGGTTAAAGCCTCTGCCTTCAGCTCAGGTCATGATCCCAGGGTCCTGGGATCGAGCCCCACATCGGGCTCTCTGCTCCACAGGGAGCCTGCTTCCTCCTCCCTTTCTCTCTCTCTCTCTCTCTCTGCCTGCCTCTCTGCCTACTTGTGATTTCTCTCTCTTTGTCAAATAAATAAAAAATCTTAAAAAAAAGAATATATGAAGGAGCAAATAAAATACTAAAAGGTGGCAAAGACCCCAGGATAATATACTTTAACCAAATCAGAAGAGACCCCAAATCATGGAGGGGAGAAAGGGGGTAAAAAGAAGTTCAGAAAAAAAAATTAGAAAAAGAAAACAAATAAAGGAAAAAATATAAAAAAGAATATATATATATATATATATATATATATATATATATATATATTAGACTGGTGACTAGAGCAGGGTCACACACTTAGTTTTTGGAGTATTTTGGTCTCTTAGATAAGACTAAAATTTTAAAGAATGAAAAATATATATAAGGGTAAACACAATGAAGTGATGAAATATGCCTATAAAGATGAAAAAAAATTTTTTTTTAATTCCTAAAAAAGGAGTTGATAAAGTAAGTTGGTTGGGAGAATAAAGAAAAAGATAGTGAGAGAATTTGCTTGGGCTGGAGACTAGAACAAGCCCAGAGCTCGATTTAGGGTATATTTTGATCTATTAGAAGAAGCTGTACCCCAAATTTTTTAGAAGAAAAAACCCAATGTGTATACAAAAAATAAAGTTAGATACATTGAAGGACAAAATATGACTATAATAATGAAGGTTCAAAAAAGATTATGATTATTATTATTTTTAATGAAAGGTATTGTTCAGATAAACTAGTTAAAAAACGTTAAAAGAGGAAAGGGTAAAAGTTAAAAAAAATTTAGCAAAAGAAAAAAAATAAAATAAAAAAATGTAATTAACTGCAAGACTAAAGAATCATGGGGAGAAGGCTATGAATTCCATGCTTTGCTTTCTCTTCCTTTGGAATTCTGCTCTTCTCTTTGGTAAGTGGACTTGGTCTTGGCTGGATTTCTTGCTGATCTTCTGGGGGAGGGGCCTGTTGTAGTGATTCTTAAGTGTCTTTGCCCGAGGCAGAGTTGCACCGCCCTTATCAGGGGCCAGGCTAAGTAATCCACTAGGGTTGGCTTTCGAGATTTCTGTAGAGTTCTGGAGGGCTAGAATGAAATGGCGGCCTCCCAATCTCAGGCCGGAGGAGCCGAGAGCTTGGGGTCCCACTCCTCAGTGCGCCCTCAGAGAAAAGCCCTCAATCACTCCTGTCTCCCTGGCCTCCAGCCATGCTCCAACCTCACCCAGCCTGTGACCAAGGGTTTCTGTCTCTGGCACACAGCTTTGCCTGCAGTCTCCGAACCCACAGATCCCTGAGCCCCCTCAGGGGCTGTCTCCCCAGATCTTGTGGGAACCTTACTCACAGAGCAGTGGCCTGTGCCATGGATTTCGGTTCAAGGTAACCCCGAGTTGAGAGCTCACTCTTCGGCTCTATCTCTGTAGCCGGCTTCCCCGCTCTAATACCTTCAAGCTCTGCAACACTCAGACACCTCCAATCCTTCTGTGACCCCACGGGACCTGGGGCCACGCTGACTCTGCATGGGCTTCACCCTGGTTTAGTCTCTGGAGTGATGTCCCTCAGTGGATCAGACTTTTAAAAGTTCTGATTTTGTTCTCCTTTGTTCCGCTGCTTTCCGGGAGCCTGCCCTTCTCCCTGCTGTCTATCTTCTGGTCATTTTGGATTCACTTTTCCACCGGTCCTACCTTTCAGAAAGTGGTCGATTTTCCGTTTCTAGAATCGTTGCTCTTCTTCTCTTCGATTTCCTGTTGGATTTTTAGGTGTTCGGAATGGTTTGATAAGCTGTCTAGCTGATCTCCTGCTACCTGATGTCATCTCAGCCTGCTACTTCTCTGCCATCTTGACTCCTCACCCTCCCTCAGCTGTGCAGACAGAACCAGTGAGGTCTAGGTCAGAAGTTAGCACTTCTAGAAGGCTAGTATGTCCATTCTGAAGTTTGTTGATTATCAGACTTATTTTCTGGTGTTCTCTGGTATACTCACTCTAAGGGCCAAGGAGAAGCTGCTCTTGCAGTGGGCGAGAGAATCCACAGTGCTTGGGTATAAGGCTGGCACGTCCACACACATGCATGTCACCCCATAAAGGCAGGAGCTGGTACTGTACCATATGAATAAAAAATAATCCACACATAAATGGATCTGCACCATTGAAACCCATGTTGTTCCAGGGTCAACTGTAGTTTCTTTCTTTCAGGAGCTTGTCCATACCTCTCACGCTCATGCTCGCTGCTGCCTCTCCTGCCCATGTGCAGCTCCCGGATGCCCAAATGAAGCTTTTATACATAGCTGTATACCTATGTTCAAGCAAGTCTGAAGGCCAGAGAAGTTATTCCAAATTTTGGATCCTTGAAGGCTCTACAGATTATACTGGGTGGGTTTCAACAAGTTAGTAGATCTCAGATCACAGCATCTGGGGGCATGGTCTTAGAAATGTGTGAGTGGAAACAAATCAAGAGTAAAAACTTCATATTCTCAAAATAATGATGGCAAAACACAACACTTCTGGACTGAGGGAAATAAATTTGAGAGGAGGACATGATTAGGAGGAAACCTTTAGAAGTCTGCTAATCCCAGGTTCCTCAAATTGGTATGAGTGGTGGCGGTCTCCAGGTCATCTGTCCTTACATCAAAGTTTGATAGAGAAGGACGACCTATAGGAGAAGCTTTCTGTGCTTGAGGATTCTTCAACACTTGAAATCAGCTTCAGATCAGTTCTTGGCTGGAGGGCCAAGCTATCAGAGTCAACCACCATTCTTGCCCCACCCTGTTCAAATACCCTATTATTGGGCTTGATAACTGTATCCAGGGAAAATCTATATTAGAATCTGGGACATCCCCAGCGCTGGCAGTTCAGGCCTGCTATGCCCCTAGGCACTGGACCTAACCCTCGGTTGTGTTTTCAGTGTTCCTTCCTCAGGGGCCTGTCCCTTGAGCCCTGAGTCACACCCCATGAGTCCACCTGCCACCCAAAATCAGGTGGAATCGGTGGCAGGAGGAATTCTGACCTTTTGGTGAATTCTGAACCTACAGCCTGAGGAATTCTGACCCTTTGTTGATTTCCAGAGGCCTCTGCACATGGCTGTTAGTGAGGTGGATCTGCCCTTCACTGGCCTCTGGACTGGAGGACAACACTTCCCGAGGAGCCTGAGGTCATCGAGAGACTGCCAGAAGCCTGCTGCCCAGGGGAGGGGGATGAGCCTGGGAGCAGAGGTGCTCCTGGTGACTTCTACCTGGACAGCTCATGCCAAATCCTTGCCTCCTCCACAGGCCTTAGTTCTTCCTTAGTCCTGGAGGTGCAGAACCTAACACTCTTCCCAGATGCCTTTGTAGGTTTGGTGCACGAGCAATCTTCTAGATAGCAAATACTGTGGTAGAAGCTTGCTATTCTTTTTGTCAATGATGGTTTTATAAGTTCACGTCAGTGTATATCCAGTTGTCAGATTCCAAGTCCTAGGCAACTGACTGTCCAGAAAATAGTTTTCTTTTACATATAGAAAATGTTTTATTCATATCTCCTCAGAAGCCAACATTAGGATGACTGCAGCTTAAAGTAAGTAATAAACTAAGTTTCTTCCCTGCCAACCTACATACATACCTAAATGAGTCTGAAAAAAAAATTTTTTTTTTCTTTTTAAGCTGTGACATCTAGAAGTGGTTTCCAGGAACTAAGATTGTCTCATTTTTGGAGAGAACAGTTAAAATCCCTTCCTCCAAGGCTGTGTCAGACTTATGTTCCATTAAATAATCTCATGACCTTTTAGTAAGTCTCATTTTATAATTTCATCTTTTGAGGGAATCATTTATTTTGCTCATCTTCCTCTTAATTTTGTGGATATTTGTCCTTTCATTTTGGAATTTAGAACTAATATTAACTGAAAAAAGTGGAGCTTGAGAGAAACCAGAGTAAGTTGTTCAGTTATCCTTAACATTTCAGTAGCATTGAGGTGTAAACTTTTTCACGGAATTCACAGCGTGTCCTCACCTTACAAGCTTAGCTGTTCAGTTCATGTCAGTAAATTTGTTGGCTCAGCTCCTTAGCAATGCAAATGTTCAGTTATTTGCATGGTTCAAAATGAAGTTTGATTTAAGAAAGCCCTGAACTCATACACATGTTCTCTGTAAATGTAAAGTTTTCTGTACTATTTCCCATATTCTTGAAAGGTTTCATTAGCTTTACTTTTGGTACATCAGTAGTATTTCCCATATTCTGGAAAGTTTTCATTAGCCTTCCTTTTGGTACATCAAATTATTGCTTTCAAATACAGATTGTGTTTTCCCACTCAATACACAGATAATGTGGGTCACGCAGAAAACAGAGTGTCTGTGTCAAGGGGCCCGTAGTGGAGAGATCCAGAGACTGACTAATATTTCTAATTCATTATGAGCAGTACAGTGACAGAGGAGCAGAGAAGGTGCCAGGTTCAAGGATCTATGGTTGGACATTTGTCTACAAAATGGGACCGGGAAGGCACTGAGGGGCAGGGTAGAGTTGGGTATCGACAAGAGAACTGTTAGTTTGGCCTTTGTTGGAAAAGGGTCTAGGCCAAATGAAGATAAGAAGCCAAAATAGGATAGATCAGGGTAAAAATCATCCAAATAATGCACTAGAGAATTGATATGGATAATTCAAAATAATATATATTTTATTTAATGTATTGGTCTTTTAGGGCTTCCATAACAAATGTCCAACAGATTGGGTAGCTTCTACAACAGAAATTTATTTTCTCAGTTTCTGGAGGCTGAACATCCAAGATTAAGGTGATGGCAGATTTGGTTACCCTTGTGGTCTTTCTTTTCAGCTTTCAGGGAACACCTTCTTGCTGTTTCCTCACATGGCTTTTCCTCTGTGGGTGGGCATCATTGGTGTCTCTTTCTTTTCTTTGAAGGACACCAGTCAGGTTGGATCAGGGCCCAGCCTAACTCTCATTTTAACTTAATCACTTCTTTATAGCCCCTACCTCTAATACAGTCACCTTCTGAGGTACTGGGGTTAGGGTTTCAGCAGATGGATTTTGAGCCCATAACACTTATAAAAATACATTTTAAAGCTATATCATGTATGAAGTTAGTCTTTGATCTTAGATTATTGGTTTAAACATTAAAATGCAGATTGCTAGATCCCATCCTGTTCCCATGAGTTTCTTTTTTTTTTTCAATTTATTTATTTTCAGAAAAACATTATTCATTATTTTTTCACCACACCCAGTGCTCCATGCAAGCCGTGCCCTCTATAATACCCACCACCTGGTACCCCAACCTCCCACCCCCCCGCCACTTCATACCCCTCAGATTGTTTTTCAGAGTCCATAGTCTCTCATGGTCCCATGAGTTTCTGATGCAGTAGGTCTAGGAAAAGGGCTGAGAATTTTCATTTCTATAAGTTCCCAAGTAAACCTGATGATGCTGATCTTAGGACCTCATACTAGTGAGCAATTAAGGAAGTTTATTAATCAATGTAACCTGCTGACAGCTTGAAAGAAGGAAGTGGGGATTCCACGGAACTGAATTCTGCCAATAACCTGAATAAACTTGAAAAAGGATTTATGTCCAGAGACTCTGGAAAGGATTGAAAGCCTTGACTTTGGCCTGTGGAATTCTAAATACAGAACCAGTTGAGTTGCACTGTACCCTGACTTCCAACTCACCGAAACTGTGAGATAATAAATGGATGGTGTTATAAGACACTCTTAGTGGTAATTTGTCTTGGCAGCAAGAGAAAACTAACAGGAGACATCATGGTTATTCTGTAAAAACCATGTGGACAGATCACTCTCCCAAAATATGTGGTTATTCCATACACAAAGGTTGGCTTACACTTTATCAATTCTTAAAAGTCAAAATAAAGATCTAGTCCTGCAGGAAAAAAAAAATTGATTGGTTTGTCTAACTCAATAGTTTTTTATTTTTACAAATATATTTGACCACTAAATTTTTTCAACAAAATGTTTGTGAGTCTACCACCTAAAACTCATTAAAAGCATATAGATTCTGCTGCTTCAGGACCATTGATATTAGGACTCTTTCATGCTAGCCATGTAGGAAATAATTCCAAATCCCATTTCCTTGGGCTCAACTCCTGGATTGTCTATTTCAAGAGATAAGATTTTTCTAGTGAATTTAATAAAAAATAAATTCCCTCTCCTCACAATCTATATCTAGATGTTGCAGATATGTACAGGTCAGGCAGATAATATAAATGAATGAAGTGGGATGATTGTAAAAGAATAGGAAATCATGTGGCTCATGCATACATATGAGAGTTTTTCTGTAGTGGGTATCTCTAGTTATGGCTATGTCTGAAGATCTTGCACTTTATTAGGTAGGCCAAATTTCTTTCCGAAGTACTTATAGCAGTTTTCACTCCCACCAGAAATATTTAAAAATTCCATAACATTTTATTTCTTTAAAACAAAACAAAAAAATGTTTTCTAGAAAGTATGACAAAGTGTGCTAAATCAAATGGTGGGTTGGGTAGACATGTGTCTACTTCCTTATTTTGTGTGGTATTTTTTGTTTATTTGAAGTATTTTTATAATTCATCATAAAGATTTAAATCAATAAAAGAAGAGAGAAGTAAAAATGCAGAGAGTTGTAGGGACTGTGGCAAGCTGGAGAGCATGACTTCTATAAAGCATGCGTTCTCTGCTCTATTCCAGCTAAACAGTGTCATGTAGTAGGGCATTGTGAGTTGTGCTGAATTTTTAAGAGCAGCCTCAAATTCAAATTCTTATGTGAAAATTTCCAACACTTGAAATAAGGTGCGGACCAGGGATGCCTGGGTGGCTCAGTCGGTTAAGTGTCTGCCTTCAGCTCAGGTCATGATCCCAGATCCAGGGATCGAGTCTTGCATCCCGCTCCTTGCTCAGTGGGAAGCCTGCTTCTCCCTCTGCCTGCTGCTTCCCCAGCCTGTGCGGACTCTCTCTCTCTCTCTCTCTCTGTGAAAAATAAATAAGTAAAATCTTAAAAATAAAAACAAAACAACAACAACAACAACAAAATAAGTTGTGGACCAAATGAGACCTTTTTATGTCTGGGGTTTGGCTGGTGAGCTTTGGATCCTTTTCCTTCAGTCCTTGAAGAAGTTGCTTACTGGCCATGCTTCTCTGCCCTTCCTTCCTGATCACTAGGTGGGGTTGGTGGGAGGTGATTTATCAAGAGAGTCTACCTTTCCCACACCTGGAAAAAACAAGTATGAAGAAGTGCAGTTCTGAGCTCTTTAACACCTAGAATAAAAAGTAATAAGCATTCTTGGCTTGAATGATTTTTTTTTCCAATTTATTTATTTTCAGAAAAACAGTATTCATTATTTTTTCACCACACCCAGTGCTCCATGCAAGCCGTGCCCTCTACAATACCCATCACCTGGTACCCCAACCTCCCATCCCCCCGCCACTTCAAACCCCTCAGATTGTTTTTCAGAGTCCATAGTCTCTCATGGTTCACCCTATCTGTTTGGTTCTGGTTTTCAAAAAATCATTCAATTTGGGTAAATTCAAATGTGATTTCAAATGCCATCTCAATTTGGGTAAATTGAATGATTTTTTGAAAACCAGAACCAAACAGATAGGCTTCAATAACTTCCCTTTGTCCACAGAATAAAAGCAAAACAGTCAAACATTTAAGCCCTGTTATACATTTTTTTAAACTTTATTTTTGACTGCTCTTTTTGTTGTGCCTTTTGTCAGACCGAACTAAACTTGTTATTGTCTAGAGAAGGAGTATACCAAAAATTTAGAGCAAAGGCTGTGGAACTAAACTTACTTGTGGTTGAAACCAGACTTCATCATTTACTTGCTGCATGACTTTGGGCAAGGTATTCCATTTCTCTGATCCAAATTATCTTTACTAGAAAATGGGGACAATCATATTATTTATATTACATGTTTGTTAAGAAGATAAAATGGGACCATATATGCATACTAGTCCTAAGAACAATGCCTGGTACACAATAAGTATTTGATACATCTTAGCTTTTATTATCTTCTGTAAAATCAGGATAATAACAATATCACTATGAGGGTGGAATTAGGTAATATTTATAAAGTGCTGAATGAGTGGTAGGCACAGATAGTAGCTATAATTCTTATTCTTTGTGCTTTCCCACCTGTCTGTACCGATGCTAGTCTCTCAGATTGAAAGTTCTTCTCCAGTATCTGCATGTTCACATTCTACCCATTTTCAAATGTGATTTCAAATGCCATCTCCTTCAGAAGGTGGTCATTCACTCATTCACAATATATTTATTAAGAACCCTCTTCTGAACCCATATCATTTTATCTTGGCACTTTTGCTTTTATGCTTGTAATATGTTGATTTTTTTAAAAATATAAAAATGTCAGTTTTTGGAAGGAAGGATATATTTTTTATTCATCTTTATGTCTCCCACTGTCACACAGGGGTAGACACAGAGTAGGCAGTTATTTATTTATTTTTTTTTACAAAAAGTAAGTAAACCTTTATGGAAATTCTCCTTCTTTGACTAGGGGATCTAATTATTGTGGCAGTTATGTTTCCATCAAAAGACACAGGAGTTCAGTCTTAAGAGAGTATGCTTATTGAGAAATGGTATCTTAAAAATTTATCTTTGTGCTACCTATCTTTATCCATAAATATTTTTTCCCACCTACCCACAAAGATCGACATGTCCAAACCACCTGTACACTTCAGAGGCTGGGAATTTATAGAATAACTCACTTGTAAACATCTCATTCAAGAAATCAGAGTTGCTCTTTAAAACAGTTGTTTCCAAACAAGCAATAGATTAATGTGCTTAAAGCTTCCTAAATTATTTAAATTCTTTGCTAAATCCTTGACAAAATAGAACATAGTTTTATCCTATTGATTAGAAAATTTCCTGGTTGCAGGAGGGTTGCATTGTCACCATTCTTCCTAACTAGTTATGTGAACTTGAATAAATCATTCTACCTTTCTAGATATGTTCCTTGTATGTGTAAAGGGACCGTTCATTACCTCGAAACTGTTTGCTTATTCATACTGCCCTAATTTGTGAAAAGCAAATCTTGTAATTGGCAGCTCATTTTTACCTCATCTATGCCCTCTAAAAAAGAATTTTTTAAACTATTTGGAAAAAGGCTAAGGGCAAGGTAAAGGAAGAGAAAGGAAAGTCAGGTTTTCTGCAGATGGATAAAGATTTATTTGGAGGGGGTTATTTTGGGGAAGATAATGGTATTGACTGGAGCAGTTGGTGGTTTTCAGAAAGGGGATAGCAGAATATGAATTTCAGAAAATGAGGCTCTGGGTTGTGTGTTCATGTGGAACAAGATGCCAATGCCACCTCTTTTTGCCTCAAAGTTTTAGGAGAGGTCAAAAGGCTGAGAGGATTTTGGGGGACTTTCATATCCTAAAGTGAAGTGCTCAGCATCCTAGGTGGCACTTGCAAAGGGGGAGGCCAAAAGTAGATTTTCTTGGCACTAATCCATCACACATCCATATATCGCAGAGGGTAAGGCTGAAGAAGCTGAGAGAGAGGATTTATTGGAGAAAGTTGTCAGTACGTTGCATTATTCTCTTTCACCAACCCTTCTCTTTCACCATGCCCTTTGTGAAGGCCAGGGGTAGAAGGATGCTTCCCTTTTACTTTAAACCCAGTGGAAAGTTTGTGTCCTTTAGAATGTGAGGGACTCATAGGTTGATATTTGACTCATGCCTGAAGAGAGCTGACCCTGCATCTTCCTGATCATAGGGGAATGAGGGCTGTGATAGAAGCAAGCTGCACTTCTACCAATAATGAGGCAAAGGTGAGATTTTTTTGGAGACAAATATGGAACCCATGGATGGTGATAGAGACTTCTTAAAAACTATCTTGCCTAAGAAGACTATTGGACCATGAGATCTGATGGTAGCTGCAGGGAGCCAGGTTGAGGAGAGGCACTGCATATACCATTGGGAATGTTGACTTGCTGTCCTAGGTCCCTAGTGAGGGGGGGTCTCTGAGGTACCTGTAAAAGTTTCCCCATTTCCATCCCGAGGAAAAGGATTAATTTTGCATATCTGCCATGTACATGGGCATCAATCCCAGATCCTCCACAGAGCGGTCGTGTGAGACATATTGTGAACTCTTTCCTCTTCTTTGCAGTGCTCTGACCCGTGTGGAAAGAGGAAGCAGGGCAGGCTTACCATATTCCTTCCTTCTTCACTTGGGGCTTCAAAGGGGTCAGATGTGATTTGAGGGAGAAGAGAAGTTCCAAACTGAGTTTTGATTTTTACACCGACCTGGATAGACTTATCCAGGATAGAATTTATACCAGTCCATGTTTTTTTTTTTTTTTTATTTGAATGCCCAAAACAAAGCTTCCCCATATTTAGTGTGTAATAGTGACTGGAAAAGCCATGGTACTTGTCTGGGATTCCATCTGGGGAGGGGGTGGAATGAGTCCATGAAGCCAGTTTAATGGGGAGCAGTAAGAAGAATATAGTTGCTTTTGTCTTTGCCTGAGTCCAGCTCCCACTCAATGAATCAGTTATAACGGATTATGAGAAAAGTAAGTAAAAATGGAATTCAAAAAAGTTTTTACTTTTGATTATTAACTGAGCTCTTAAAATATGCCACTGTTCTAAAACTGATTCACACGAGACTCTGGATTTATTGTAATTATATATATATATAAGAGGAATGGGTTAGGTGATCTTACCTGTCTCTTCAAAACTGTATTTCCATGATTTTAAAAACTGATATGGTGCTTTGGAGTGAATTTAGAAAAGAAACTGCTAAAAGCTAAATATCTTAGTATGAAATTAAAATAATCTTCAGAGTAGTGTATATATTATACACTATATATTAGGATTGAATTTAATGTAGGAACTAGATTCCAAAGTTACCATGGAAGGCAAAAATCTGGCACAGCAGGAATTGCCCCCTGAAGATCTTTTAAGCTATTCACAAAGCATACTTAGTAGTTTCTTAGGAATGAAAGACTATATATTTGTTGGGTCCATCACCTATTTATTCATTGACAACCCTGTACATCCTTCAAACATAAAGCCAGATGCCATCTTCTCTGGAAAGCCTTGTGCCACTTCCCTTTCTGTTTGTGCCATAGCTAGAGGCTCCCAAGATGGTCTAAACTTTCCTATTATAACAGTTAGCACACTCTATTGTAACTGTTATCATTATAAGATGTTTAACAGCAGAAGAATATCTTAGTGCACTGCAAAGAGTTATATAAATATTTTCAGTTTCTCAAGGGATGACTTACTTTTAGGAATGACACCCAGCACTCCTGGAAACAGAATACATTCTGGATTTGGTAGTCTTATGGTCTGGATTTGGATTATAGCTACTTACAAAAATTGGATGTAGATAGTGAAAGGAGACTGATATGTTTTAAAAAGTTGACTGTTTCCAAGTCTACATAATTTTTTCCATGCTACCTCTGCTTTTGATGGACGTACTCTTGGCTTGGAATTTGCCTTGGGAAATCAGCAATTTAGCTAAAATCTAATACTCGAATTCTTTATTTTTTTTAAAGATTTTATTTATTTATTTGACAGACAGAGATCACAAGTAGGCAGAGAGAGAGGAGAAAGCAGATTCTTTGATGCGCAGAGAGCCCGATGTGGGGCTCGATCCCAGGACCCTGGGATCATGACCTGAGCTGAAGGGAGAGGCTTTAACCCACTGTTATGTGCCCCATACTCTAATTCTTTAATAAACACTTTTATATAATATTTAACTCATACAAAACAATGTACCACTTACATTTAAGTTATGAAACATAATAATGCAACAAACCCTTATGAACTCACCTCCCCACTAATACCAGCAAATTAGCAATAACATTGAAGCTACTTATACTCCTTATTCTTTTTCTTTGCTGTCTTTGACAGCAATAATATTTAGCATTAAATTGCTTTGTAAGAAATAATATCACATATAAATGGAAACAGTATATTTAAATTTTTTTTTATTTTCAGCATAACAGTATTCATTGTTTTTTGTACTACACCCAGTGCTCCATGCAATCCGTGCCCTCTATAATACCCCACCTGGTACCCCGACCTCCCATCCCCCGCCCCTTCAAAACCCTCAGATTGTTTTTCAGAGTCCATAGTCTCTCATGGTTCACCTCCCCTTCCAATTTCCCCCAACTCCCTTCTCCTCTCTATCTCCCTATGTCCTCCATGCTTTTTGTTATGTTCCACAAATAAGTGAAACCATATGATAATTGACTCTCTCTGCTTGACTTATTTCACTCAGCATAATCTCTTCCAGTCCCATCCATGTTGCTACAAAAGTTGGGTATTCGTCCTTTCTGATGGAGGCATAATACTCCATAGTGTATATGGACCACATCTTCCTTATCCATTCATCTGGTGAAGGGCATCTTGGTTCTTTCCACAGTTTGGAGACCGTGGCCATTGCTGCTATAAACATTGCGGTACATCTGTACCTTTGGGGTAAACACCCAGGAGTGCAATTGCAGGGTCATAGGGAAGTTCCATTTTTAATTTCTTAAGAAATCTCCACACTGTTCTCCAAAGAGGCTGCACCAACTTGCATTCCCACTGACAGTGGAAAAGGGTTCCCCTTTCTTCACATCCTCTCCAACACATGTTGTTTCCTGTCTTGATAATTTTGGCCATTCTAACTGGTGTAAGGTGATATCTCAATTTGGTTTTAATTTGAATCTCCCTGATGGCTAGTGATGATGAACATTTTTTCATGTGTCGGATAGCCATTTGTATGTCTTCTTTGGAGAAGTGTCTGTTCATATCTTCTGCCCATTTTTTGATATGATTATCTGTTTTGTGTGTGTTTAGTTTGAGGAGTTCATTATAGATCCTGGATATCAACCTTTTGTCTGTATTGTCATTTGCAAATATCTTCTACCATTCCGTGGGTTGCCTCTTTGTTTTGTTGACTGTTTCCTTTGCTGTGCAGAAGCTTTTGATTTTGATGAAGTCCCAAAAGTTTATTTTGGCTTTTGTTTCCTTTGCCTTTGGAGACATATCTTGAAAGAATTTGCTGTGGCTGATATAGAAGAGATTACTGCCTATATTCTTCTCTAGGATTCTGATGGATTCCTGTCTCACAATGAGGTCTTTTATTTATTTTGAGTTTATCTTTGTGTACGGTGTAAGAGAATGGTCGAGTTTCATTCTTCTACATATAGCTGCCCAGTTTTCCCAGCACCATTTATTGAAGAGACTGTCTTTTTTCCATTGTATATTTTTTCCTGTTTTGTCGAAGATTATTTGACCATAGAGTTGAGGGTCCATATCTGGGCTCTCTACTCTGTTCCACTGGTCTATGTGTCTCTTTGTATGCCAGTACCATGCTGTCTTGGTGATCACAGCTTTGTAGTAAAGCTTTAAATCAGGTAACATGATGCCCCCAGTTTTATTTTTGTTTTTCAACATTTCCTTAGCGATTCGGGGTCTCTTCTGATTCCATACAAAGTTTTGGATTATTTGCTCCAACTCTTTGAAGAATACCTGTGGAATTTTGATTGGAATAGCATTAAAAGTATAGATTCCTCTAGGCAGTATAGACATTTTAACAATGTTTATTCTCCCTATCCAAGAGCATGAAATGATCTTCCATCTTTTTGTGTCTTCTTCAATTTCTTTCATGAGTGCTCTGTAGTTCCTTGAGTACAGATCCATAACCTCTTTGGTTAGGTTTATTCCCAGGTATCTTATGGTTCTTGGTGCTATAGTAAATGGAATCTATTCTTTAATTTCCCTTTTTGTATTTTCATTATTAGTGTATAAGAAAGCCACTGATTTCTGTACATTGACTTTGTATCCTGCCACGTTGCTGAATTGTTGTATGAGTAGTTTGGGGTTGGAGTCTTTTGGGTTTTCCATATAAAGAATCATATCATCTGCAAAGAGAGAGAGTTTGACTTCTTCATTGCCAATTTGGATACATTTTATTTCTCTTTGTTGTCTGATTGTTGTTGCTAGGACTTCTAATACTATGTTGAACAAGAGTGGTGAGAGTGGACATCCTTGTCATGTTCCTGATCTCAACGGGAAGGCTGCAAGTTTTTCCCCATTGAGGATGATATTTGCTGTGGGTCTTTCATAGATAGATTTTATGAAGTTGAGGAATGTTCCCTCTATCCCTATACTTTGAAGCATTTTAATCAGGAACGGATGCTGGATTTTTTCAAATGCTTTTTCTGCATCAATTGAGAGGACCATGTGGTTCTTCTCTCTTCTCATATTAATTTGTTCTATCACACGATTGATTTTTGAATGTTGAACCATCCTTATAACCCAGGGATGAATCCCACCTGGTCAGGGTGGATAGTCTTTTTAATGTGCTGTTGGATCCTGTTTGCTAGGCTCTTGTTGGGAATCTTAGCATCCATATTCATCAGTGATATTGGTCTGAAATTCTCCTTTCTGGTAGGGTCTTTGCCTAGTTTGGGGATCAGGGTAATGCTGGCTTTAAGAGTCTGGAAGTTTTCCTTCTGCTTCAATTTTTTGAAAGAGCTTCAGAAGAATAGATGTTATTTCTTCTTTGAAAATTTGGTAGAATTCCCCAGGGAATCCATCAGGTCCTGGGCTCTTGTTTTTTGGGAGGTTTTTGATCACTGCTTCAATCTCATTACTAGATATCGGTCTATCAGGTTGTCAGTTTCTTCCTGGTTCAATTTTGGGAGTTTATAGTTTTCCAGGAATACATCCATTTCATCTAGGTTGCTTAGCTTATTGGCATATAACTGTTGATAATAACTTCTGATGATTGTTTCTACTTCTTTGGTGTTCGTTGTGATCTCTCCGTTTTCATTCATAATTTTATGAATTTGAGCTTTCTCTCTTTTCTTTTGGATTAGTATGGCCAATGGTTTATCGATCTTACTGATTCTTTCAAAAAACCAGCTTCTAGTTTCATTGATACGTTCTACTGTATCTCTGGTTTCTACCTCATTGATCTCAGCTCTAATCTTGATGATTTCCCTTTTTATGTGTGGAGTTGGTTTGATTTGTTGTAGATTCTCCAGTTCTTTAAGGTGTAGAGACAGATGGTATGTTCTGGATTTTTCAGTTTATTTGAGGGAGGCTTGGATGACTGTGTTTCCCCCTTAGGACCGCCTTTGCTGTATCCCATAGGTTTTGGATCGAAGTGTCTTCATTCTCATTGGTTTCCATGAATTGTTTCAGTTCTTCTTTGATCTCCTGGTTGATCCAAGCATTCTTAAGCAAGGTGGTCTTTAGCTTCCAGGTGTTTTGAGTTCCTTCTGAACTTTTCCTTGTGATTGAGCTCCAGTTTCAAAGCATTGTGATCTGAGAATGTGCAGGGAATAATCTTAGTCTTTTGGTATTGGTTGAGTCCTGATTTGTGACCCAGTATGTGGTCTATTCTGGAGAAGGTTCCGTGTGCACTTGAGAAGAATGAGTATTCTGTTGTTTTAGGGTGGAATGTTCTGTATATATCTATGAGGTCCATCTGGTCCAATGTGTCATTCAATGCTCTTGTTTCTTTATTGATTTTCTGCTTCGATGATCTATTTCTGAGAGAGGCATGTTAAGATCTCCAACCATTAGTGTATTCATATCAATATGACTCTTTATCTTGATTAACAGTTTTCTTATGTAATTGGCTGCTCCCATATTGGGGGGCATAGATATTTACAATTGTTAGATCATCTTGGTGGATAGTCCCTTTAAGAATGATGTAGTGTCAAAAAAAAAAAAAAAAAGAATGATGTGGTGTCCTTCTGTATCTCTGACTACAGTCTTTAGTTTAAAATCTAATTTGTGGTGAAAAAATAATGAATAATGTTTTTCTGAAAATAAATAAATTGAAAAAAAATCTAATTTGTCTGATATGATAATCGCTACCCCAGCCTTCTTTTGAGGTCCATTGGCATGAAAGATGCTTCTCCATCCCTTTACTTTCAGTCTGCGTGTATCTTTAGGTTCAAAATGGGTCTCTTGTAGACAACATATGGATGGGTCCTGTCGTTTTATCCAGTCTGCAACCCTGTGCCATTTTATGGGCACATTTAGGTCATTCACATTGAGGGTGATTATTGATAGATACGTTTTTATTGACATTGTGTTACCTTTGAAGTCTTTCTTTCTGTAGATTGTCTCTATATTTCTGTTCAATGCTATTCTTGGGCTTTTTCCTCTTTTATGTAACCCCCCTTAATATTTCTTGCAGTATTGGCTTGGTGGTTGCATAGTCTTTTAAGCCTTGCCGGTCTTGGAAACTCTTTATCTCTCCATCCATTTTGAATGTCAGTCTTGCTGGATAAAGTATTCTTGGCTGCATGTTCTTCTCATTTAGTGCCCTGAATATAACCTGCCAGCCCTTTCTGGCTTGCCAGGTCTCCGTAAACAGGTCTGACGTTATTCTGATGGGCTTTCCTCTGTACGTAAGGATCTTCTTTGTCCTAGCTGCTTTCAAGAGGTTCTGCCTACAATTATAATTGTTCATTCTTACTATTAGGTGTCTCAAGGACTTTCAAGAATCTGTAATCTTGGGGGGAAACCGTTCAGCCTCTAGTACATGAACACTGGTTCCATTCATGAGATTCGGAAAATTTTCATGAAGAACTTGTTCCACTATATCTTCTAGACTTTTCTTTCTCCTCCCCTTCAGGGATTCCAATAATTCTGACATTGGAGTGTTTCATGACATCATTTA
This sequence comes from Neogale vison, assembly GCF_020171115.1. Lineage (NCBI taxonomy): Eukaryota > Metazoa > Chordata > Mammalia > Carnivora > Mustelidae > Neogale > Neogale vison. The sequence continues at coordinate 78,940,834 of NC_058093.1, forward strand.
TTTCCCTGATTCTGTTTTTGTGGCTTCTAAGCTGTTTGTTCCACGCTTCCTCCTGATCCTTTCTCTCTATCTGTTTGTCCTCCAGATGACTAATTCTATCTTCTGTCTCAGTTACTCTAGCTTTCAGAGAATTTAGATTAGATTGGAACTCATTGAGAGTATTGTGAAGCTCATCCCTGGTAGTTTTCAGCTCTTCCCTACTATTGAAAACATGATCTCTGGTCGTTTTCAGTTCGGCCCTAATCAATTCCGTTTGGTCACCCATGGCTTTCTCCTACCTAGCTATTGCTTGGATAATTGTTAGCCTGAATTCTCTTTCCGACATATTGTCTATGTTGATAGCCGTTAGCTCTGTTGCAGAAGGTTCCATCCTCTGTATTTTTCTTCTGTTGGGCATTCCTCCTCCTAGTCATTTTGGTGAGAGATGGCTGAATGGTTGTAGCTGGATGTATCGACCGTGGTGCAGTCAAGGTGCACCCTGGAACGCTTCTGAGCAATTAGGGTTCCCCACCCAAATGAGAGGAAAAAGAAAAGGAAAAGAAAAAAGAGAGACGGGGACGCCTGGGTGGCTCAGTGGGTTAAGCCGCTGCCTTCGGCTCAGGTCATGGTCTCAGGGTCCTGGGATCGAGTCCCGCATCAGGCTCTCTGCTCAGCAGGGAGCCTGCTTCCTCCCCTCTCTCTGCCTGCCTCTCTGTCTACTTGCGATTTCTCTCTGTCAAATAAATAAATAAATAAATTAAAAAAAAAAAGAGAGAGGGAGAGAGACAGGAATGAAAGGTGAGATAAAAGAGAACGTTCAGCCCAAATGGGCCCCAAGGTAAGATTTATGAAGTATACAAACAAAAACAGACAAACAAAAAAGACTGATGAAAGTATATGACAAGAGAAAAAAAAAATATATATATGCAAATAAAGGAGGAACCTCGTCAAAAAGAATCCTGAGTATAAGATTTATATACTCTCAGGGCAAACACAAAAACACAGAAATACTGGTGGAAGAAAAAGATGGGAGAGTGGTTGTAAATTCTCAGTGTGGGTGAGGAAGGCTGTTTTGATTCTTCCTGGATATATCTTGATATCTTTGTTAAAGGACTCAACTTTCCTAAGATAAAGGGGGATTAGGAATTGGCTTATAGGGGTGGCATTCATTGGGGAAAAGGGATTACCTTGAAGTTTAACTCTATATGAATATTAGAAAATAAAAAATAAAAAAAGGAATAAACTAAACTAAACTAAAATTAAAAAAAATTTAAAAAATAGAAATGCAAAAGGAAAACACAGGTGTATGTATCAAAAAGTTCAGGTTAGAAGGTAATTATGGAATTTGATGTACCGGACATCTCACTCACTACTTCATAGGACAATTTTTATTATTAATTCGTTCCTACTATTCTGGCTCATTTTTTTATATAGATAATTTTTTATTATTATATAGATATCTATATTTATATAGATATATTATTATCTATATAAATATATATCTATATATATAAATATATATAAATATATATCTATATAGATAATAATATATCTATATAAATATAGATATCTATATAATAGATATATTATATAGATAATAATATATCTATATAAATATAGATATCTATATAATAATAAAAAATTATCTATATAAAAAAATGAGCCGGAATAGTAGGAACGAATTAATAATAAAAATTGTCCTATGAAGTAGTGGTGGTTGTTCTCTTGTCATCTTTTTTTTTTTTTTTTTTTCCTTTCCTGGTTGGTTTTCTGGGGGAGGGGCCTGCCACGTGGGATTTCAGTCAATGATGTTCTCTGTGTTAATTCTTCCCGCCCCCCTCAAGGGGTTGGGCTCTGAGGAAACTGGTTTTTTCAGGCTTTTGTTCTCTGGAGGTTTTTATATTTGTTCACTTTTGTTTTTCTCTCTCGCCTTGACCGCTTTTGATGGTTTTTGTAGGTTTAGAGGAAAGCAAACTGCACCCTGACCTCCCTCTCAGAGAGAAGCCTCAGTCTGGCTGCAGAGCCCAAATAAATCCCCCCTTGGCCGTTGGCAGGGCAGGTTCCCAGTCGCGGTCCCTGGGGACTCAGGATTTTTTGCTTGTACCCAAAACCACAGCAGCGGGGCTGTCTGGGCAGCTCCAGACTGCCAAAGAAGTTCCAAGCAGCGATAGCACACTGAGATTTTCCCGCTGGCCAGGGCAGGGAGTGCCTGGTCTTTCCGGAGAGCACCTGGCTGGCGCTTGTGTGCACCTCTCTCAGGGGAGGGCGCGGGGCAGGACCCGGGACTCTGATGGCACGGCAGGGCACTTGTGTGGGGACTGCAAAAAGGCTGTGCTTCTGTTGGCTGGTGAGGCTCCCAGTCCCTCTCGGGAGCCAGGTGCCATGCGCTCTCAGGCGCGCGCTGGTGGTTCAGGGACCAAGACCTGGTTTCTTTGCCGCACTCTCTCTGGCTCTGTACCAAGGGTGGATGTCCTGGGTCTGGGGACTTAAGCCCCTGACCCTAACACCCCGATTCCTGCAATTTTCCCCCGGTGATCCTTTGCTCTTTTTGAGTGCTTTCTACCAGACTCCCGAGTTAATGCTGGTCCCCAGACGCAGGGCACTCTCGTATTGGGATATTACTTTCCAATGGTTCGCCTCTGGTGGCTCCCTCCCCCTTTTGTTTATCTTCTTATATCAGTCCGACTTTCCCACTCCGCTTTACCTGTCCACTGGCGTCTTCTGCTCTGGTAGAGATCCAGACGTGTATAATTCTGATCTCAGGCTGATTTCGTGGGTGATCGGAGTTCTTTGGAAGGTTATCAGCTCACTTTAGGGTACAGGTTAAAAGGGCACTGCCTCTTACTTCCCTGCCATCTTGTCTCCCCCCTCCTATTTTTACTTTTATTTTTAGCTGTGTTCAATGGTATCATCCTATATGTAGTGTTTTGTGACTTTAAAAAAATAAACATTATGTGTATGAAATTTATGCAATGTTGTGTGTAGTATCTATTGGTAGATAGTTGAGTGCATTGTATAGATTGATTTATTTTCACTTCTAAATAATATTTCATTGTGTGAATATTTTCAAATTTATTCTCCTTTTGATAGACACTTGGGTTTTTAAAAATTAGTTTCTTTGCTACATAAACACGGCTGTTACTACCATTTTTGAACGTTTCCTTCTGAACATGTGCAAGAGTCTTTATAGGGTATGGCTGTGTTTTGATGGGGTTTAGGACATACTACCCCTAAATGTGGCACTTGGCATAGTGCATATTTTAAGCTGAAGAAATTTGAGGAGTGGCATGTGCAGGAAAGCCCTTCCTCTGAAACAAGTCATAAAACTTATGTTGACAGGTGTTCTCCCTGTACCTGGAGGGAAGGAGAAGCCTGATCTCCAAGATACTGAAAGGAATCTGAATGAATGGGCCTCGCTGTTCCCTCAGCTTACTACCTTCAGTTTATACTCTTTTGTCCTAGAACAGTTTTCCATGACTCTCCACTCTCCATCAAACCTAGCATAAAACATTCATATTTAACCACTTCTTTGGGTCTTTGTTCTTTATGAAGTTTCCTGTGTCATGTGACATTTACACTAAATACATTGGCTTGCTTCTCTCAGTTAATCTGTCTTTTATTATAGGTGAGAAATCAGAACGGTAGAGGAAAAGGACATTTTTCTCTTCTATATTGTATATCTATATCTGCATATATATATCTGTATTTGTATAAATATATGTGTATAAGAATGGAATGATTAAGCTGTGGTAAAGTCATATGTTCAGATTTATAGGAAGATGCTAAAATGTTTTCCCAACTGATTGTACCACTTTATACTTCTAGCTGTTATTTGTGAATGTCTCTTGCTGTAGTGCTTGTCAGCTCTTTATACTCTCAGATTTTTAAAGTTTTTGCCAATATAGTAAGCATGATATTAATTTTACCATAATGGAATTTCATTGAGAATCTTTTCATATTTTTATTGGCCACTTTTATTTCTTCTGTAAAATGCCTGTTCATATCATTTTCTTATTGATTGTAGAAATCCTTGTGTAGTCTTTAAATTAATCTTTTGTCACTATATGTATTGTAAATATTGTCTCCTAATTTATGGCTTGTTTCTTTTCTTTTTCTAAAAAAATTCTATTTTAATGAACAAAAATTTTTTAATTTTGAAGTTTTCAAACTTAAAAAAAAGATGGATACTTTTAATATTTGGTCTGATGAACTTCCCTTTCCTGAAGGCATGAGGATAAACTACTAGTCTTTTTTCTAAAAATCTGGAAATTCTGCCTTTTTATATTTAAATCTTTAGTCTGACTGTGATAGCTTTTTTGTTCAGGGTGTGAGGTAGGGGTTCAATACTTTTTCCCTCAAGGATAACTAATCTTTCCAGTTCCATTTATTGGCTGGCTTCTAATTGGTCTACAATGTCATGTCTTTCATATAACAAGTATCCTTATTTGTATAAAAATAAAAGTAATCTAATATTATATATTACCATTCCCTTGATTTTGAGCTTCTGGAAGGCAAGATCTGTTTTTGGCAAAGTGTCTGTGGAAAGGAAAAGGAAGAAAAATCAACAAAAATTGATCTTTAGTGAGACATCTGTGTGGCTCACTTGGTTAAGTGTCCAACTCTTGATTTTAGCTCAGGTCTTGATCTCAGGGTCATGAGATGGAGCCCTGAGTCAGTCCTCTGCACTAGGTGTGGAGCCTACTGAAGATTCTCTCTTCCTCTTCCTTTCCCAGTCTCATGCGCTGTCCCGCTTTTCCCCTACCCTGGTGCTTTCTCTCTCGCTCTTTAAAAAAAAAAAAAAATTGATCTTTGTTAAGATCATTAAATGATAAATGAAAACATAATACTTTTGCTCAAAAGCTTTTGTAACTTGTTGTTTACTGAAGTTGATATTCCTCTATCAAAATTTAATAAAAAATTTTTATTTTATTTTATTTATTTATCTGAGAGAGATCACGCACAAGTGGTGGGGAAGGGTGAAGGTAGAGGGAGAAGCAGGCTCTCCACTGAGCAGGGAGCCTGAGGTGGGCTTAGTCCCAGGATCTTAGGGTCATGACCTGAGCTAGGCAGTCGCTTAACAAATTGAGCCACCAAGGTGCCTAGAGGAAATTTTAAAAAATGTCTAGTATGTCATAATACATTTGCCTGAACATACAGACTTTTAAGTTCTGAATCTTGGGAGAATTTAACTCTTTATAGCACAAATTGTAGAAACAAAGAAAAGCTTGGTATTTCTAGAGTATGGAAAATTTGAGTAGAATTCAAATTGATTACACATAAATCTCGTAACTTCAGATAAACATTAATGGTTTTAACGAATAAAATAGTACATTTCTACACAGCAGATTTCTCCTGGTACCTGATAAGAAGAATTGGGGTGGGGTGGGAGTGGGAAGGTAGCTGCTTAAGATAGAAACCTTGCACAGAGCTGTTCATGAGAGATAGTCTGACTGGCTACTCAGCCAGAGCCTTTGGCAAGTTTCGGAGAAGCAGTCAAACTTCATTATTTTCTTTTTTTAGAATGGATTTGTTTTTACAAAGTATGTTCCACATGGACAGTGTTTAGGGAAACTACAAATTCTGGGGCAGTTCTGCCCTCAGTAGGCAGCAGATTTAGATTGGGCTTCTTTAATATCTGAAGTATTTCAACTCCTGTGACCTAAGCATATACTACTATCAGCTTTTCTAGTTTTAGAGTCCCTTCACAACTCTACAAAAGTAGCCTGATGAAGTCTGTCCATAAATATGGGAATAGGAGAAAGAGAGGGGGACAACTCCTTTTCCATTTTCTGACAGAACTGATTGAATCCTAGCGAAGTGTAATTCTTTTATTGACCTTGAAAGGTCAACGTTTGGTCTGTTTTGGATTTCTCTTAGGACCATTTGATCCTTTCCTTGTACTGTCCTCCATTATGTGTCCTAGGTACTTCTCACCTATTGGAATCCTCTTTGGGAAGAAGGCTGAGAGTAAAGCATGGAGCAGGACAGTGGGCCTGTAAAGGGACTGGGTGTGAACTGAGTGTGGAAGTTGTGGCGCCAATACCACTCTTTCTTTCTAAAACTCTGATAGCTGATATTATTCTGGAGATAGCTCAAAACTCTGTGAACTTTAGACTTAAAAACAAAAAGAAAAATCCTTCAGCTTGTTGTAAGTCTTGACTACTCCTTACCAAATTATATAAGAATCAATAAATTCAATGTAAATGGCTTAATTTTGGAGGTGGTCTGTGGTAAATACCGCTTGAAATACAAGAAGTGATAAAATGAAGTAGCATCTAGAGCCAATCAATCTGTAAAATAAAACAGGTTCATTTGAATCTGTGTTCAATGGTAAAAACAAAAGCTACTATTTGGGTGCTAAAAAAGGGTGTGGCTGTGAGTAATTGTTTCTTCCTTGGTAGGGGAAATAAATTTGGAGAGTTCGAAAATAGCCAGCTTTAAGTAAATGACGATAGTAAAGATGTACACAACACAATATGTTTTTAAAAATGTTCAAAGGAAATGAAGAACTTGTTCTTAATAGAGTCTCATGAGATTATATTTCAGTACATATAAACAACTTTCCTTTTTATTTTTCAATATATTCAAATGAAAGATTGCAATAAAAATCCAGTGGGAGTACATGATAGGACCATTTTTATGTCATTATGTTCTCGCATTATCTGGGAAAGTAATTTAAAGTATTTCATTAGATAAATGCCTTGATGAGATTACAAATGGTTTGGAAGGGTGATACATTACCTTAAAAAATCAGTATAAGGATATTGAAATAGAATTATCATGATAATGCAAGTTACCTTCACACCTTCACTTGAAAAAACAAATGCTCCTCCCTGTCAAGAAAATGTAGTTTTCTACATTTAAAATTCCTGGTAATTGGAATTATATTGTTAAAAATGATGACACTATATTTACTTGGCACGAGTCAGCCAAATCTTTAGCATTAAAGTCAAGCAGAAAATGGACTAATGGACAATGGCTATTTAGACCAAAAAGCTGCATTTATTTGAGTTAATTTTCAGATAAAATAAAAGAACCGAAGTAAGTCATCACTAGATAGTTTTGGAGAAAAGCTGTCTGCCCTTTGCACAACTTCCACAAAAGCCAATGATTCATTCAGATGCTTGATAAGCTCCAGATAACATCTCAACTCCAGGACCTTATCTAAAGAGCCTGCATTTTTTTTTTTAAATTTTTGTCATTTGTCTACCAAGTACTAGCAATTGAACTTGAGTCAACTGAAGAGATACAAAAATAAGTCATTTATAAGTGATTTGGCACTCTGGGAACAAGTAGAGTATATTGTTTTATTGTCTCTGGCTCTGACTTGAGGTTTAAAGCAGTGGTTTTCAAACTTGAACGTGCTGAAGTGTCTCCAAGATGCATGTAGACTTCCTTGGGAGATTTCCTCTTAGTAGATCTGCACTGCTGTTATAGAATTTTGACTTTTAAGAAATATCTGAGATGATTCTGATGCTTATGGTTTAAAGTTCTTTTTTTTTTTTTTTTAAAGATGTATTTATTTGAGAGAGAGAGAGGGAGAAAGCACATGTCAGGGATGGGGGCCAGAGGGAGAGGGAGAGAAGCTCAAGCTGACTCTCAATTAAGTGTACAGCCTGATACAGGGTTCCATCCCAGGACCCTGAGATCATGACCTGAGTTGAATTCAGGAGACTGCCGCTCAACATTTTTTTTTTTTTTTTAAGATTTTATTTATTTGACAGACAGAAATCACAAGTAGGTAAAGAGGGAGGAACAGAGAGAGGGGGAGGCAGGCTCCTCACTGAGCAGAGAGCCCAATGCAGGGCTCCATCCCAGGACCCTGGGATCATGACCTGAGCCAACCCACTGAGCCACCCAGGCGCCCTCTGCCGCTCAACCTCTTGAGCCACCCAGGCAACCCTAAAGATCTTACTTTGGGAAACACTGACATATTTTCAGTTGTTTGCTACATTTGCCATTCTTCATTGCCTCTATTTAAGCCCTAAATGGCCTAAGACAAACATGACCTGGGTGTAGGATGTGGGGTCAGAACACATTGTATTTCATTCTAATCTGTCCTATTTCATTCAATTCCATTAATTTTAGCAAATACTCATTAGGTCATAGAGTGGGGAGAGACTAAGTACTTGAACAAAAAAAAATGCATTTTGCTATTAAGGAACTTGCAAATCTTGCAATATCTGTATAATAAGGTAAAATAAAGGGAATTTATTTTGTTTTCTAATGTGTTGCAGGCACTTAGCATAAATTTAGCCTGTCACTTCATGCATGCTCAATAAATATTTGCTGAATGTTTAATGAGTGAATAACAAAGCAAGTGAAATTAAGTGATGTAAATATATAAGCAACATTCTGGTGGTATATGGAGCAGGGTAGGAAGTTAGTGGTGGGGTTGTTGATATTTCTAAAATAGTTCCATTTCTATAATTTGCTTCCCTCCAAACACTACACCTCATGCCTCTCATGTTACTCATGTGATATGATCATCTTACCAGCACATAGAATCTTTAGTGAGAGTTTTCTGGTTTAGGTGTCTAAATGGACACTGTAGAAAAATGGATTGGCCATTAGAAAAGCTATGGCCTGGGGGCGCCTGGGTGGCTCAGTGGGTTAAAGCCTCTGCCTTCAGCTCAGGTCATGATCCCAGGGTTCTGGGATCAAACCCCACATCAGGCTCTCTGCTTATCAGGAAACCTGGTCCCCCCAACCCCTTCTCTCTCTGCCTGCCTGTCTTCCTGCTTGTGATCTCTGCCTGTCAAGTAAATTAGGAAAAAAATAAAAGCTGTGTCCTGATCTCAGATCTACCAAGTAACCATGTGGCAGAGGGTCCTCATTTCCATGTTTTGGTGGATTGGAAGGGATGATACAACCTCCCTGATTCACAGAAATGGTAGTTGATTATTGAAAACATAACTAGCAAAGTACTTTAACAGTTGAGAGAAAAAAACGAGATATAAAATTAGAAGCTCCTTAGAGTAGACTTTACACAAATTTTGCCCAGGGGACCCTGTCACTTAGTTCCCTCCATGATGATCTCAAGCTACTTAAGACCTTCCCTTTATGTTACATTCTTTTTCTGGGGATTAACTTCCAAATTCCACAGTCTTTAACTCTGATAGCCCATTATATTGAAATAATATTTTTATCTAGTGTTAAAAAGCAAACCAGTTATATGAAAGTTTTCATGAGAAATTATACTTCATCAGGTTATTTTACTTACATGTTTACATTTTTTTTAAAAGATTTTATTTATTTATTTGACAGAGAGAGATTACAAGTAGACAGAGAGGCAGGCAGAGAGAGAGAGGAGGAAGCAGGCTCCCTGCTGAGCAGAGAGCCTGATGCGGGACTCGATCCCAGGACCCTGAGATCATGACCTGAGCCGAAGGCAGCGACTTAACACACTGAGCCACCCAGGCGCCCAACTTGTTTACATTTTAATAGAGTTTTTCCAATTAGAATCCAATAGAAATTATTCCCATTATAGAAAGTTTTGGTACTATATTAGATCAAAGGAAGTATTTTTTTATAGGTAGACCTCTTTAATGCTCTAAAATTATCTAATTTGTTTATTGATTCATTTAAAAAATATATGTGAATACCTGTGCCAAGCTCTACTTTAGGAACTGAGGATGTATCTATGAATAATATAAGCAAATTCTGGCTTTCATAAAGCTTACATTGAATAAATAAGGAAGAAGGTAAGCAAAATCTCAGCCAACAACAAATACTATGCAGAATTTAAGCAGACTGGTATAATAGAGAATGACAAGGTTCTTATTTTAGGCTGTGTGCTCACAAAAATCTCCTTGAAAAGCTGACGTTTAAACTGAAATATGAACCAGAAGGAGAAGCCAGCCAGATAAAGATCCAAATGATGAGGATCCAAATGATGAGGGAACACTAGCACCATAGTACTAAGGCAGGAATGTGCTTGATGGGTAATTTGGGGAAATAGGGAAGTCGAGGTGGAGAGTGATAGAAAACCAGATTGGAGAGGGAACCATGGTTCAAGCTGTGCTGAGCTTTATAAACTGAGTGAGAAGTTCAGGTTTCCTTTTAAATACAAGGAAAAAATGTTGGGGGTTTTAAAATAGGAGAGTGTATTTTATCTTCACAAGGTCATTCTGGCTTCTGTGGGGAGAATGGCTTGTGGGAGGTCACGAGGTGAAGCCCAGAGATATGCTCAGAGGCTACCACACTATCTGCGTGAAAGATGTTGAAATGGAGGGAAGTAGTTAGATTTACTATATGTCTGTTTGATGACAGATTTAATGGAGCTTGTTTATGAATTAAATGTGGTAGTCAAGGAAAAGAGATAACATATACCATGCCTTTGTATGATACTGTTTGTGCCTAGGCACAATTAAGGTAACTTTGGGAAATAAATTATCTTTGGTGATTTGGGTTATTTTTTGGTTAACAACTTTTTTTTTTCCATCTGGGTACTTTATTGGTCTGGGTGGGTTGCTGTAACAAAATAACATATACTGACTGAAACATGTATTTCTTACAGTTCTGGAGGCTGGAAAGTCTAAATTCAAGGTGCTAGTTGATTCAGTTCTTGGTGAGAACCCTGTCCTTGGCTTGCAGACATCTGCTTTCCATTTCTTTCTCTTCTTATAAGGCTACTAATCCCACATGAGGGCCCCACTCTTATGACCTCATGTAACCCTGATTACCTCCCAAAAGCCCCATCTTTGAGTGCCATCACACTGGGGGTTTGGGCTTCAACCTATGAATTTTCAGGGATACAAGTCAGTCCACAGTTGGCAACATAAAGATAATCAATACTAGGTATGTCCTAGTCAAATCAGAACTGTATTCTTGGTAAATTGCTAGCAAAGATTATACTTAAATGCGTGCATAAGATTGTTTATTGTTTTCTTTCGTATGTCTTTTTTTTTTTTTTTTTTTTTTTGGCTTTCTTTTTTTTTTTTTTTTCCAATTTATTTATTTTCAGAAAAACAGTATTCATTATTTTTTCACCACACCCAGTGCTCCATGCAAGCTGTGCCCTCTATAATACCCACCACCTGGTACCCCAACCTCCCACCCCCCCACCACTTCAAACCCCTCAGATTGTTTTTCAGAGTCCATAGTCTCTCATGGTTCATCTCCCCTTCCAATTTACCCCAAAGCACATACCCTCCCCAATGTCCATACCCCCCTTCTCCCAACCCCCCTCCCCCAGCAAGATGGGATAGGGAGGGAGACAAACCATAAGTGACTCTTAATCTTTCGTATGTCTTCTTATCCAATGTTACTTAAATCAGATTATTTCCGAGGTATTTCTGAGATTCATGATTTTATGAAATTACTGACATCACTAGAAATATGAAGTGTTTTTATAGACTGTTGACATTCAGATTTAACACTGAGAATCTTTTGAACAATTAGGGAAAGAGGCAAAAGTGGTTGCAGGACACTATATGAACCCCATTGTTTCTAATTCTGCCTTTGCAGTTTTGCATAACTCTCCCAGAATTTATGACATGCTGCATGAAATAGCGTTGACTTCTAAAACCTCTTCTAAGCTAAAATAGATAGAAACAGTGAAGGTCAGATAAAGACCCTGCAGCCCGATTTCCCCTTCTGTATCTGCCACATCTTCAGCTGATAATAGATGACTGTGCAGAGGCACGGGCCTCCTAATGCTCTCCTCTCCTTTGCCATCAGGGAAAAAAGGCAGAGATCAGTTACCCAGAGCTGAAAGTCAGTGCAGAGTAATGAAAAAGATGGTCAAAAAGAAGAGGTCAGATTTCAACTGAGTATATTCAAAGTAGCAGTCAGCTGACAAGCACCCTTTTCTATCCAAGAGGCTTTGTGGAAACTGGTAATGATCCCATTAATAATTTTTAGTCCAGAAATCTTATCTTTCAACATGCAGTATTTATTGAGCTAGATAGTTGAGATTAATATGTTTAGAGAGTTGTCAAAACTTCATACATTAGTCATGAACGTCCATTTCCTACTTCTCTGCTTCTTCAGGAATCAGCTGTCTTCTGAATATCCCTTTCTTCTCCTACTCCATCAGGCTTGGTATCCTGCCTCAGAGTCCTGCCCTAGCTCTGTCTGCTCTGGCAGGAAATGGTGCAGAGTGATGCAGAATGTTTTTTGGCAATGGCCCAACTTTACCTTTGACCTTATATTGAAGGAGAAAATGGAGTTTTCTTGTCGCAACATTTAGAATTACAGTGTACAGATATTTCATAGAACAGTGTGTGATTGGAAAACTGTCTGGAAAGAAGCTGTTCAGAGACTTGGTTAGAAAGCTAGGAAAAAGAAATTAATCAAAACTGGAAATGACTCTGGCCTGAAAAACAAAGAGTGGGGAATGAAGATGGAGCTCAGGAGAGCAAGAAAGTAAGATTCTCCCATTCCTCTCCCTAGTTTTCGAACTAGAATGGACTGTGTGTGATAGTGGTCGAAGAGCAGACTGGCTGAGATACAGCTCATAGAAATGTAAAACCTGGTAGTGGCAAAAAATAACGTGTTAAAGACTCACCTTGTGAGGGAGGAAAGAGGGATTTGTCAGTTTGTTACACCAGATGTTGATAATCGTTATGTTTTGTGTTTGTTTCTTACTGTTCTTCAGTGTCAAAAATACTTAAAAGTTATTTCTGTGGGATATGAATATCACTTGGCTTAATGTAATGGGTATTCCTCATTATAATACATGTTAAATGCAGCATTCCCTAAGATTTGGTCCTCAGTCATTTGCTCTCTTCATGTTCCCTACGTGGCAATGTTTGCCAGTGGCTTTCATTGCTTCTTTTTTCCCTTATAGAAGCCAGAGATCTTTACTTATTTATTTTCTTCAGATTTAATGAGGTTTAACTGACAAAATTGTAATAAATTGAAATATACAGAGTGATGATTTGATATATATACATGGCATGAAAGGATTCTCCCCATTGAATTAATTAACTCACCAATCACTACACATATTTACCTTTTTTGGAGAGGGTAGAGGGAACATTTATGTTCTATTCTCAGCAAATTTCAATCACATCATAAAATATTATCACCTATAGTCACCATGTTACACATTAGATACTCAGAACTTATTCATCTTGTAACTGAAAGTTTTACCAGCCTCTTTCTACTTAATTCCACCCCTCCACCCTCTAGACCATGGCAACCAGCATTCTACTGTGTTTCTGTGAGTTTGACCTTTTTTTTTTTTTTTTTTTTTTTTAGATTCCACGTATAAGTGGTACCATGAAGTATTTATATTTCTCTGTTTGGCTTTCTTCACTTAGTAGACTGTCCTCCAGTTTCACCCATGTTGTTGCAAATGACAGGATTTCCTTTTTTTAAATAGCTGAATAATAATTCGTCATGTATATAAATCACATTTTCTTGATCCTTTCATTCACTGAGGGACACTTAGATTGTTTCCATTCCTTGGATATTGTTAAAATTCAGCAATGAACAGAAGAGAGTGGATACATTTTCCAGATCCTGATTTCCTTCATTTGGGTATATACCCAGAAGTGATATTGCTGGATCATAAAGTAGTTTCGTTTTTAACTTGTTGAGGAATCTCATGCTGTTTTCTTCTCTGAATGTTCTAGTTTATACTGCTGCCAACAGCTACAAGGATTCCCTTTTTTTACATACTTGCCAGTGTGTTGTTTCTTGCTTTTTTGATAATAGACATTCTGATAGTTGTGAGGTGATAGCTCATGGTTTTGATTTGCTATGGAGCACCTTTTTGTACACCTGCCATCAATTTGTATGTCTTCTCTGGAAAATATCTATCAGGTCCTTTGCCCATTTTTTTTTAAATTGGACTATTTTAAATTTATTTTTTATTTACTTATTTATTTATTTTGCTATTGAGTTGTGTGAGTTCCTTGTATGTTTCGGATATTAATCCCTTATGAGGTATTTGTGATTTGCAAAATTTTCTCCCACTCAATAGGTTGTCTTTTTATTTTGTTGATGGTTTTCTTTGCTGTGCAGAAACTTTTTAGTTTGATGCAGTCCGACCTGTTTATTTTTACATATGTTGCCTTTACTTTTTGGTGTCAAATCAAAAAAATCATTGTTATGTCAATGTTAAGACCATATGTTTTCTTGGAGTTTTATGGCTTCAGCTCTGACATTTAAGTCTTTTATCTGTTTTGAGTTGACTTTTTGTATGGTGTGAGACAGTGGTCCAGTTTCATTCTTTTGCATGTGGCTGTTCAGTTTTCCCATCACCACTTATTGAACAGACTATTCTTTCCCCATTGCATATTCTTGGCTTATTTGTCAAAAATTGATTGGCTATATCTGTTTGGGATTATTTCTGGGCTCTCTGTTCTATTTTATTGACCTATGTATCTTATTTATTTATTTATTTGTTTATTTATTTATTTTTGCCAATACTGTTTTGATTACTCTAACTTTGTAATATAGTTTGAAATCAGAAAATGTGCTGTCTCTAGCTTTGTTCTTCTTTGTAAGAGTGCTTTGGTTATCTGGATTCTTTTATAGTTCCTTGCAAATTTTAGGGTTCTTTTTACTTAGTGTGAAAAGTACCACTGAGATTTTGATTGGAATTACATTGGGTATGTATATTACTTTGGGTAGCGTGGACAATTCAAAAATACTAATAATTCTGATCCAGGAACATGAGATATCTTACCATATATTTGTATTTTATTCAGTTCTTTCATCAATGTCTTAACATTTTCTGATCTTTTACCTCCTTGGTTAAATTTATTCCTGAATATTTTATTCTTTTTGTACTATTATAAGTGGATTGTTTTCTTAATTTCTTTTTCTGATATTTTATTATTAATGTGTAGAAACGTGACTGATTTTTTTATATTGATTTTGTATCCTGCAACTTTACCTAATTTGTTTGTTATTTCTAACAATGTGTGTGTGTGTGTGTGTGTGTGTAGTCTGTAGAGTTTTCTATGTATAACATCATGTCATCCACAAACAGAGTTTTACTTCTTTCTTTCTGATTTGGATTACTTTTATTTCTTTATCTTGCCTAATTGCTCTGACTAGGACTTCTACAACCATGTTTAATAAAATTGGCAAGAATGGACATCCTTTCTTTGTTCCTGATCTTGAAAAAAACTTTAAGCTTTTCGTCAGTCAGTATGATGTTAGATGTGGTTTTGTTGTATATGGCGTTTATTATGTTGAGGAATGTTCTTTCTATACCCAGTTTGTTTGCTGGTTTGTTTTTCATCATGAAATGATGTTAAATTTTGTTAAGTGTCTTTTCTGCCTCTATTGAGAAGATCATATGGTTTTATTCTTCATTTAGTTATTGTGGTGTATTCTCTTTATTTGTTGATGTTAAACCATCCTTGCATCCCTAGAACAAATTCTGCTTGATCATGGTCTATGATCCTTTTGAAGTTTTTTTTTTTAAGATTTTATTTATCCACTTGAGAGGGTGGAGAAGAGCAGAGGGAGAGGGACAAGCAGACTTCTCTGAGTGCAGAGCCTGATATAGGGCTTGATCCCAGGACCCCAACATCATGACCTGAGCTGAACCCAAGAGAGGGACATATAATCAACTGAGCCATCCATGTGCCCCTTCTAATGTATTGTTGAATT
Source organism: Neogale vison (assembly GCF_020171115.1). Taxonomy (NCBI): domain Eukaryota; kingdom Metazoa; phylum Chordata; class Mammalia; order Carnivora; family Mustelidae; genus Neogale; species Neogale vison. The sequence goes on from NC_058093.1 coordinate 78,956,389, forward strand.
TTATTTGTTAATATTTTGTTGAGGATTTTAACATCTATGTTCATCAGAGATTTTGGCCTGTAATTTTCTTTCATGTAGTGTCCTTGTCTGGCTTTGGTATGAGGATAATGCTGGCCTTGTAAAATAAGTTTGGAAATGCTTTCTTTTCTTCTATTTTTTGAAAGAGTTTTTTTTTCCTTAAGTGATTTAAAACAATAAAAGTCAAGAAAAGATAAATAATGTCTGAATCTACCATAAGCTGGAAACTATTTCTGCTAACATATGTAATATTTATGTTATAAAGGTATCTTTTTTGGGTGTGTCTGGGTGGTTAAGTCACTTAAGTATCTGATTCTTGATTTTGGCTGAGGTCTTGATCTCAGGGTTGTGAGATCAAGCCCAATGTCAGGCTCCGCACTCAGCAGGAAGACTGCTTGAGATTCTCTCTTTCTCCCTCTGTCCCTCCTTCCACCCCCACATACCCTCTCTCCTAAAATATATAAATAAAACTTAAAAAAAAGAAATATTTTAAAAATAGTAATAAGTATCTTACTTAAAATATTTAATTTTAAGAAATCCATCAGAATGGTTTGAATGGATATGGAGTTGATCACATATTCATATTTGAACCTAATACTTTAGCTGCCTGGCCATGAACTAAAATAATTTCCTCTTTGGCATTTTTTCTTGGATGTTCCACAGGTATTTCACATCACTAAGTATGAAAGTGATTTGATCACTGGGTAATGTAGCATTGTGTATCATCCAGATTTCCATCTTTTACATATCCTAAGGGATATTGGTTAGATAACCAATATCATATCCAATAAATCACTGTCTTTAAATGATTTCTTCTTGATGGTTTTTTAATGTTCTCTCAGTATTTGCCACCTCAGGCTCTTTAATTTCCATTTTCATTGACTTAGTTCAATTCTTACTTGTATTACTTCAATAAGCTTCTATTTGGTCTCCTTATCACCAGTATGATCTTTGTTTCAGTTAGGTCTATGTAATTGTTGACAGTATGATATGCTGGGAAGACTGGAATGTTCATGTATATTTTATTTATCTTACTTATACCTATCCTGGCTTAAAGACAAATATTTTGTCAATAATTCCTCTAATCATATACATACATTTGTTTGTATACATATACATGGAATATATAGAGTATATTAGTGTAAATGTTAACTTGTATCAAATCTTGGCATATTTGGTATTAAATAAACATTTTATTTTGGATCCTGCACAAATGCATAAGTGACTGAAGACATAATTTTAAGATAAAAGAAAAATATGACCACAACTGAATTCTACATGGTACTTGGACATAATTTTATAATTTTAGTTAAGGTAAATATTGTTATTTAAAATAGTGTATCAGTAGGGATGCCTGGCTGGATCAGTTAGTAGAGCATGCAACTCTTGATCTTGGGGTTGTGAGTTTGAGCCCCAAGTTGGATATAGAGAGTACTGAAAATAAAATCTAAAAAAAATTATAATCTCTCCTATTTATGCCATGAATCTGTAACATAGGAAGTATGAGATTTAGTAATTAAAATTTTATCATTATTGGGGTGCCTGGGTGGCTCAGTCAGTTAAGTATCTGTGTCTTAGTTTTGACTCAGGTACTGATCTCAGGGTTGTGGGATCAAGCCCCACATCTGGCTCCACACTTGGTGTGGAATCTGCTTGGGATTCTCTCCTTTTCCCTCTCCCTTTTCCTCTGCTCTTCTCCCTGCTTTTGCTTTCTTTCACTTTCTAAAATAAATAAATGAAATCTTAAAAAAAGTTAGTGTTATTAATAACAAACACCCATTTCTCAAGAAATTTTTCATCTAATAGGACTTTGAAATCTTAAAAATTTCTTTGAATTGAGGATTGCCTTTTAAAATATTTTTTTGAATGGGATATATAACCTTTGGACAATCATTCAGGAAATACAGAATTTATATGCAGAATTATAAGTAAGAATGATCTTTCTACTATACAGAAAGAATATAAATGAATAGAAAAAATATATATGAAAAGAATCATGTGGTGATTTCTCTGTGCCAGATAACTTCTGTATACTCCTCTAGTTGTTCTGTTCTCTACCCATCTGCATCCTATTTTATTGCCTTGGGAAGGGGTGGTGGTGACCAGTTGGCTCTGCTGTCTTCTGGGTTCCAAATGGATTTGGCTACTGGGAGTCCCATCAGGAGATGGGAAGTAGTGTGAGGTCAGGGTATTTATTCAACTGGTTTCTCTTTGTGAGATTTCTAACTGAAGCTTACTGCTCCCTCTCAAGGTTGCTTCCTCTATATCACTCTCTCCTTCTGGGTTCTGAGAAATGCTTCTTTTTCTCATCTCTTTGGGGCTCAGGGTTGTAAAAACCCTGTGTTGCTAATCCAGGTTCTTTTACTATATCTCTTATGGTTCCCCTCCACTCACATCTTCATTAAAAAAAGGTCCTTTGAAAATAAATCATCATTAAATTATCCTAAATTAAGTGTACTGTCTTTTTTTGTTCTTGTTGTTGAGACTTTTATGGAAAAAGTTATATGCTTTTTTGAAAACTTTAGATCCCAAAAAATATATTAGCCGATATATGATTGTTTTAGTTTTTAGTGATTGGTTTGGTAAGAAATCACTTTTGATGATTGACTAAAATCTCAATAGCTTACATTAACTTGTATTAAAAGAAAACAATAAACAAGAACGACTATTGGGCATCTCAGGAACCACAGGTCTATAGCAGAAACAGAAATCTCCACATTCAATTTTCAGGTGTACTATATAGTGATTCAGCAATGTCATACATTACCCAGTGCTCATGGCAAGTGCACTCCTAATCCCCATCACCTATTTTACCCATTCCTCCACCTACCTCCTCTCTGGTAACCATCAGGTTGTTCTCTATAGTTGAGTCTGGTTCTTGGTTTGCCTCTCTCTTTTTTTCCTTTCTTATTTTTGTTTCTTAAATTCCACATGAGTGAAATTATGTGATATTTGTCTCTCTCGTATTGACTTATTTCACTTAGCATAATACTCTCTAGCTCCTTCTTATCGCAAATGGCAACATTTCCTTCTTTTTTATGGCTGACTAATATTCCTTTGTATGTAATACTGTAACCTCTTCTTTATCCATTCATCTATCAGTGGACACTTGGGTTGCTTCCATATCGTGGTTATTGTAAATAATGCTGCAATAAAAATAAGGGTGTATGTATCCATTGTGTTTTTTGTATTTTGGGGAGTAATACCTGGTAGCATGATTACTGAATTGTTGGCATGGTTCTATAACCTTTTGAGGAAACTCCGTACTGTTTTCCACAGTGGCTGCACCAGTTTGGATTCCCACCAACAGTGCGAGAAGGTTCCTTTTCCCCCACATCCTCGCCAACACTTGTTTCTTGTGTTTTTGATTTTAGCCATTAGCCATTAGCCAGTGAGATGATATCTTATTGTAGTTTTGATTTGCCTTTCCCTAATGATGAGTGATGTTGAACATCTTTTCATGTATGTTTGCCATCTGCATGTTTTCTTTGAAAAACTCTTTCATGTCTTCTGCCTATTTTTAAACTGGATTATTTGTTTTTTTGGGCATTGAGTCTTGTAAGTTCTTTATGTATTTTGGATACTGATCGTTTATCTGATATGTCATTTGCGAGTATCTTCTACCATCCTGTATGTTGCATTTTAGTTTTGTTGACTGTTTCCTTTGTATGCAGAAGCTTTATATTTTGATGTAGTCCCAATAATTTATTTTTGCTTTTATTTTTTTTGCCTCAGGAGAAATACCCATAAAAATTGATTCCTCTTCTTTTCTTTTTTTAAAGTAGGCTCCATGCCCAGCCTGGAGCCCAGTGCAGAGCTTGAACTCACATTCTGAGATCAAGACCTGAATTGTGATCAAGAGTCAGATGCTTAAACCACAGAGCCACTCATGTGCCCCATTTCCTCTATCTCACCTCTAGACACAATCCATTGGTAAGTCCTGTGTGCTCTGCCACCAAAATAATCCCCAACCTATTTCTAATGATCTTTTCAATCCTATACTGGACCAGGGTGCCATCATTGTTCTCCTGGGTTGCTACAATAATTTCGTAACTGGTTACCCTGTTTTTACTTATGAACCATAATGATTTTATATCCACATGACAGCCTAAAAAATCTTTTAAAAGTATAAATTGGATGTTTCTTGCTTAAAACCATTTATGGTTTCCCACTGTGCTTAGAAATACCTGCTCAATCTAAAGTGGCACCAGCCCACGAAGACCAGTCACTCTGAGTGCCCCTTTAGTTTGTTCATAGCACCAAATGCTAACTAAAATTGTTTTTAGTGTATTTGTTTACTGGTTTGTCTTCTACCCTCTAGGATAATTTCAGTTTCATTACAGGAGATAGTTTTTCTGTTTGGGTCATTTTGATGTTCCCAGTAGCTGAAACAATCCTTGGCACAGAGTTAGAATTCAGTAAATATTTGTAGAAAAAGTCACAAGTTATAAAGGAAAATAGTCTAGGGCTTGTTTGGTAACCTTTATGTTCTATTTCTGTTTTTCTTTTATTTTCTGTTTCTCCTTTTCTTTCAAATTTATAACTAGAAAATTAAAATCTACCACAGTTAGACTCCAAGCCCTAGGAAAGATTTAATTAATCATCACATTAGCCAGAAAGAGAGAACAAATGAGATGAAAATATTTTGTTGTATCATTTTTCCGAAAAAGCCTGTGAGAATATAGCATCACCACATGAAACTATTTTTGTGTCAATTACTGCTACAAAAATGAAAAATTCTATTGTTGTACGTGAATATTCTCAAAGTGGCCAAACAGCTCCAAATTTATTACAGATTATGTTCTACATAGTCAGCTTAAATACCCACACTATCTTTGAAAAACTTTCACTGCTGTGGAGACAGTTTTATACGGTTGTTTATTAGTCACTATGATGGGACTAAAAGCTAGGGTGTAGTGCTAGGCATAATGGAAATTCCACAGACACTGTATTTTAGGTCTTCCAAGTGTAGTGGCTCACTTTTATCCAAGGCATAGCTCAAATAATTTCCCAGAATATCAGTCATTTATTAAAGAATTTCTTCATCTCTTTATTTAGTTAAGAACGTTAGAGAGTAGTAGGGAATTTGGGTAAATTGGAAGGGGAGGTGAACCATGAGAGACTATGGACTCTGAAAAACAATCTGAGGGGTTTGAAGTGGCGGGGGGGTGGGAGGTTGGGGTCCCAGGTGGTGGGTATTATAGAGGGCACAGCTTGCATGGAGCACTGGGTGTGGTGAAAAAATAATGAATACTGTTTTTCTGAAAATAAATAAATTGGGGAAAAAAAAAAAAAGAGTTATTCAGGTACCTAGCAGGATAGCCTCCTAAACTGTTTACAGCCTTGTGGACAATTTATGTAACAGTTTCTTTTCATTTCCTTTCATGGTGGTTTTTTCAAGATGTATTCTTCCTTGTGTCATCCATACTAGATATAATTAAGGAATTATTCTCATTCAGCACCTGAAAATAAAATGGTTTCTCTCAAAGTTCTCTGTTGAGATGTGAAACACGATTATTTTACTTTCTAGGCCTTGACACAATATGTGCTTTCTGGCTTTCCTTGTTAAACTCTGCATATGCCATATGTTGGCAACATTTTAAGGATAGATGTTGTTCATTGGTTTCAATGACACATGTTCAATTTCCAATAAAATGCAGAAACAACTATTTATCTTGAGGATGATCCAGTAGGAAAACAAATGCCTTGGAATGTAAGAATGCTATTATTACCCAACAAGTCCATATTTAGAAGCTCTCTTAGTATTCCCTAGGTTAAATGGCTTGTTTAATGTTATGAATTAAAACTAAGTAGTGTTCTTCCCATACTCCTTATCAAAAAGATAAATAGAATCATTAGAGTTTAGTCACTCATAATAATTAATTTAGTAACTATTAGGTATAATGTTTTATGGACCTTGCCATAAGATGCTAACAATTTAGAAAGAAAGCAGATAAATTACATGCACACACACACACACACACACATACCCTGTACTGTATTTGAATTATACAAATGTCACAGAGATAGCTTAAAGGAATAATAGTTATCAAACCAGATGTAGCATTTGTAGATACATACATATACTTAAGTCCCTTAAACTTTGTCCTACTCTCATAAAATGAAACAAGTCATACTTAACATTGGTTATGAGTTTACTTTACAAATAAAGTTTTCAGAAAAATTACTCTGAATAATCTCTAGCACCTTGTTTTGGTGGGTAAGTATACTGATCATTTGAATTTTCTTTACTTAGAAATTAAGTCAAGCGGAGAAAGACAACTATCAAATGGCAAATATTTTGTAAGAAAACTAGGGTTAATGAAAACATTTTCCTAAAATTTTCATTATTTGAAAAGACATATCCCAAAATAGTATAATATTAAAATCTCACTTGCTTGCAATGACCTGGAAAGAATCTGGGTCATTGAAGGACTCCATGTAATAAAACCTCCCTGCATACCTGGAATGCCCCCCTCAGACCCTATGAGAGGGAAATAAAAACTTATATTTCCTAAGCCACTAGAAAAAAAAAAACCTCACTTTCTTAGAACAGTTAAAATTTTTGAAAATTGTGGTATCTTTTATTTCTAGTCACTTCCATTATCAAGATTATTTATAGTTACTTAGTAAAAATTTAATTTGGTAACATTTAGAATGTGAATATTAAGATAGGATTATCATATTTGATTAAGCCATTAAGTTCCAAGTTTCTTATGAGCAATATATATTCCTTATAGGGCTTACAGCATCATAATTTTCATCTTGGAAAGAGAAAGAAAGACGAATTGTGTTTCTCAAACTGTTCTCTTTAAAGTGGAAGCCATACATTATAAAAGGAAACATTGCAATTGGAGGTTAAAAAGAATTTTTGATGTAACATATGAGTAGATCTAGCTATAGTGAAGTTCTGGGCAATTGAGAAGTCATTAAAATGCCTTCATGACTGGAAATTCTCTACTGAATATAGAAGCATATTTTATTTTTTTCAAGTTTTTATTTATTAATTTAATAATATTAGTATGTAATATTAGTTTCAGGAGTAAAATTTAGTGATTCATCATGTACATATAACACCCAGTGTTTATCATAACAAGGGCCCTCCTTAATACCCATCACCCATTTAGCCCATCCCTCACCCACCTCCCTCCATCAACCCTCAGTTTGTTCTCTATCATTAAGAGTCTCTTTATGGTTTTCTTCCCTTGTTTCCCCTCTCCCATATGTTCATCTGTTTTGTTTTTTAAATTCTACATATGAGTGAAATTATATGCTATTTGTTGTTCTCATACTGATTTATTTCTCTTAGCACAATACATTCTAGCTCCATCCACGTGGTTGTAAATGGCAAGATTTCATTCTTTTTTAAGGCTAAGTAATATCCATTGTGTGTGTGTGTGTGTGTGTGTGTGTGTGTGTGTATACATACACCACTTCTTTATCCATTCATTAGTCAGTGGATATTTGGGTTCTTTTCATTGTTTGACTATTGTTGAAAATGCTGTTGTAAACATTGGGGTGCATGGGCACCTTTGAATCAGTATTTTTGTTTCCTTTGGGCAAAAACCTAGCAGTGCAATTGCTGGGTCGTAGGGTAGTTCTGTTTTACCTTTTTTTTTTTTTAAGAGAGAGAGCATGAGTGAGTAGGCAGAGGGGGAGGGGCACAGAGGATGAGAGAGACTCTTAAGTAGGCTTCATGCCCAGTGTAGAGGCCGACATAGAGCTTATCCTACAACTCTGCAATTATGACCTGAGCTGAAATTAAGAATTGGATGCTTAACTGAGTGAGCCTCTCAGGTGCCCCTATTTTAAACTTTTTGGGGAACCTCCATACTGTTTTCCATCAACAGTGTGAAAGGGTTCCTTTCTCTACAACTTCACCAACATCTGTTGTTTCCCATGCTGTTAATTTTAGCCATCCTGAAAGGTGTGAGGTGGTATTACATCATGGTTTTGATTTATATTTCCCTGTTGATGAGTGATCTTGAGCATCTTTTCATGTGTCAGCTATCTGGATTTCTTCTTTGAAAAAATGTCTGTTCATGTCTTCTGCCCATTTGTTTAAAAAATTTTTATAAAAAGATTTATTTATTTATTTGAGAGAGAGAGAGAGAGAGAGTAGGGAGTGTGTGTGTGTGTGTGTGTGTGTGTGTGTAGTGGCAGAGGGAGAGGGAGAGAGAGAATTCCAAGCAGACTCCCTGCTAAGTGCAGAGCCTGATATGGGGCTCGATCTCATGACCCCAAGATCACTACCGGAGGCAAAATCAAGAGTCAGACCCTCAAATGAATGAGCCACCTAGGTGCCCCTCTTCTGACCATTTCTTAACTAGGTTATTTGTTTTTTGGGTGTTGAGTTTGATAAGTTCTTTATAGATTTTTGATACTAACCTTTTGTCAGGTAAGTCTTTTGCAAATATCTTCTATTGCTCCATAGGCTACTTTTTAGTTTTCTTGGTTATTTGCTTCACCGTACAGAAGGTTTGTATCTTGAAGAATTCCCAGTAGTTCATTTTTGCTTTTGTTCTCTTGCCTGTGGTAATGTCTCTAGTAAGAAGTTACTACAGCTGAGGTCAAAGAGTTTGCTTCCTGTATTCTTCTCTAAGATTTTGATGGTTTCCTGTCTCATGTTTAGTTCCTTCATCCATTTTGAGTTTATTTTCGTGTATGGTATAAGAAAGTGGTCTAATTTCATTTTTCTACATGTTGCTGTCCAGTTCTCCCAACACCATTTGTTGAAGAGATTGTCTTTTTTCCACTGGATATTCTTTCCTGCTTTGTTGAAGATTAGTTGGCCATAGAGTTGTGGGTCCATATCAGGGTTTTCTGTTCTGATCCATTGATCTATGTGTTTTTGTGCCAGTACCATACTGTCTCGATGTCTACAACTTTGTAATAATTTGAAGTCCAGAATTGTGATGTCTTATCTTTGCTTTACTTTTTCAAGATTGCTTTGGGCTAATTGGGGTCATTTGAGGTTCCATCCATATTTATGATTGTTTGTTCTAGCTCTGTGAAAAATGCTGGTGGTATTTTGGTAGGGATTGCATTGAATGTGTTGACTTCTTTGGGTAGTATAGAGATTTTAACAATGTTGTTCTTCTAATCCATAAACATATAATGTTTTTCTATTTCTTTGTGTCCTCTTCAATTTCTTTCATAAGTATTCTATAGTTTTCAGAATACACATCTTTTTTTTTTTTTAGTGCTATGTGGTCTTAAGTTTTATTTTTTATTTTTCTTTGGATTTGGTAATGGTTTCTTTTTTTATTAATTTATTTATTTTCAGCATAACAGTATTCATTATTTTTTCACCACACCCAGTGTTCCATGCAATCCATGCCCTCTATAATACCCACCACCTGATACCCCAACCTCCCACACCCCTACCACTTCAAACCCCTCAGATTGTTTTTCAGAGTTCATAGTCTCTCATGATTCACCTCCCCTTCCAATTTACCCCAACTCCCTTCTCCTCTCTAACACCCCTTGTCCTCCATGCTATTTGTTATGCTCCACAAATAAGTGACATCTTTTACCTCTTTGGTTTATTCCTGGGCATCTTACAGTTTTTGGTGCAATTGTAAATGGGATTGATTCCCTGATTTCTTTTTCTGCTGTAGAAGCACATTTTAAACAGCCTGCTGGTCATTTCCATTTGAATATTTGTCTTAGCACCTCAGACTCAGTGTCTTCAAAATTCTATATGAAACTGCACATAGTAGGTGCTCACAAATATTTAAAGAAGAAACAAATAAATAAATGTGTCATCCTCAAACCTTCTCTTGGATTTCTTATTATGCAATTGCTCTTAAAATCTCAAAATCTTAATTACCTCCTCTTTTCTCTTCCATTGTTAATCAGTTTTATAGCTCTGCCAGCATTGCCTATACTGTGTCTCATAAGTCTGCTTCATTCACTCAACAAATATTTACTTGAGTAAGTACTATAGGCTGCAAAGAGCAATATGGTTCATGCCACCATGAAGCCTTTTTTTTTTTTTTTTTGTTTTTTTGTTTTTGAGGGAAACCTGCAGTGTTTTACCAGTTCTTTTGGCACTAATCTACACCTCCATTTCCTCTCTTCTGGACTACTGTAATGTACTAGCTCATGTCTTGGCATCCAGCCTCTCTCCTCTCCATTTTATTAGATTTATCTTAAAAGCATAACACTTATTACCTGTTTGTATAATACCTTAAGTAACTCTCCTTGTCATTAGCTAATGTGGAAATCCTTTAGTTTGCAGTACTGTAGCCTGGCCCAACCTGCTGTGTTCTTTTCTCTTGTTCTGTATTTTGGAGACAAACTAGTTTTCTCACTAGTCCTCCAAAATTTTACCACTTCTGTACCACTTACTCTTTTCTTTCCCTGGAATGTTCTTTTCTCCTCTGTCTGCTTGTTAAAATCCTATCCATTCTGCAAGGTCAATTCTATCACTGTTTCTTGATTCCTTCAAATAGAAATATTTTTTTTCTTTTTTGAACACCCATGGGAATTTCATTGTGCCTCTTGTTGCACACATACCTGTTTTAACCTTATATTGTAGTTTTGGTATTTATGCCTTACCTGCTTTAAGAGATCCTATACAAAGTACATTGCATAATTATTCACAGCAACTAGCACAGTATCTTGCATACAAGCGGAATAAATGAAGGCTGGACCTGGCTAATTAATTGACCATGTTGCATATGTTTCTTAGAGGGCCCTATGATCTACTCTAAAGTAATGTAATCATATCTTAACCATGAGTTTTGATTGATTCATTTGAATTTGCATAAATTCCATCAAATTTATTTCATAAAAATTATATTTAAACAAGGCAGAAGTTCTTGGCAAGTGATTGAATTGTGGGCAAGTCACTTAGTTTCTTTGTGCACTGAGGTAATATATTAATAATTTTGCATGTTTACTAAAAACCAACTGAACTAAAATAAATGTTGTAATGTAATGTCAAACCAGAGGGTCAGATTGGAATATTTTCTTCTGATGGAGAATTCCCCAGGTGGCATTTAGCTATTCGTAAACGTACCTCCAAACTTATAGTACTCTTAATTGTTCAGGCTGGATGTGTCTCCTGGTGGTTTGGTAATTCAGAAGCTTCTCTCAGATCTAACTTTCCTCCTTTCTAGTTATACTTAATTTGACAACCTCAAACAAGGTAGTAGATACTATAAATGCTTTGACAAAAAGCATCTAAGTGGATCGTGTTGAGGAATGTTGAATCAGATAATTTCTAGGATTGTCCAAAATTCATATGATTTTGAGTGGGTGCAGATAATATTGTATCTAGTTGTGGAAAGAAGATCTGGAAAAACCAAAGTACTGCAGAGGAAAAATGAACTGCTAGGCAGGTCTATCCCTGAGAGTGGGTGTAGTGTATGCCATGGGCCATATCTATAATTGTAATTGCTTTCCCATAAAACTTGATCAATTCCATCAGCTGGTGGATTCTTCCTTGTGGAAATACACATATGATTTTTATGACAGATGTTTATAACAAATGATTCACATTTCCTTTATAAACTGTTTGGCCTGATATAGCTATTCCATAAAGTGAGGGATACCACAATGCTTGATGAGATATATTTCTTATTACATGTTGTAAGTTTAATAACAATTCATTTCATAGAATGATCCCTTGGTTCCCCTAGAAACAATGCTGAAACTAATGCTTATGTCATTGCCAGAATGCTTTCTTGCCCCTTGAGATTGAATAACTCGTTTCTGTGGATTTGCTTCCACACACTGAGGGAGAGAATGATTGAAGCTAACTCCTCAAACAGACTTCTGCCCAGATGCACAGTATGTGATGCCAAAGCCACACAGTGATCCCATGGGTAAGCACATTTGTATCAAAACAATCACACTGCTCTCATTCTTTATTAATTTATTCATTGCCATGTTCCCTTATCAAGGCAACCAAAGGGAGCATTAAAAAAAAAAAACAAACCAAATGGATTGAAATCTTGAAGAAACAGGCCCTCACACTTATTTCTAAAACACTAAAATGAGTTGGTTAAATGAATGGTTGAAGAAATACTTTTCATCTGGGGAAATGACTCGAAGGCTTCTATACTGAGGGAATCCTGGAGAACATGAAAATCTTGGAGCTAGTATCTGGGCTTCTACAAGGCAAGGGACTGACTATTCCTGAGCTGTTTGGTATAGACACTCCCAAGGACCCACTTTGGTAGAGATGCTTCAGGTATTCTAATAACCAGGAGGTAAGAGCCCATAATACTTCCGAATGCTGTTTCTGGTTGTTTCAGATTGTTCTCTGGATGGGATTAGGTACCGATTAATGGAACATTCTGATAACTCTGAAGTTTTAGGTAGCTTTAAACATTGTTTATGCTAAAGATATAGATAGATATAATTTAAGGGAAATAAAGTTCAAAAGATCCAGAATTGGGAGAAAAATCCATATAATGGGACCATTGGTGAAAGATAAGATAACTTTTCAGTTTTTGTTGGTTGGCTAAGTAAACATTTTTAAGGACAAAATTGGTAAATAATTTTGTTTTCAGTGCTTCCTTTTTCTGTAATAGCTGCAGAATGCTATTTTGAAAAAGGAATGAGGGAGTGCATTGATCACTTAGTGATGTCTGGGCAAGGCAAAGAGGTCTAGGAATGCTTCATACTTCATAACTGGTGTGAGTCTTTTAAATGTCCTATTATTACTTATAATGAAGGCAGAAATATGATTCACAATGGCTCTGTTCTTTAATTTCATGCCATATCCATAGGGAAATGTTGAAAAGCCACCCGAAATCTTTGTTCAGCCCAGGGAAATCTTTGATCAGTCCATAGCTAATCAGTAAGTTAACAATTAGGAGGAAATAATGGAAATCCTACATTCTTTACCATTTATACAGCTAACTTGGGGGACCCATGACGAAAATGCATAATTTTCAAAGTAATGATTTATTCCAAGGCAACATTTAAAAATCTTTCTACAACATAGAAAGTAGTAATGCATTAGGTAATTTCTGATTTTAAACTCCTAATGTCTATAATCATGAATAAATTATATGGGACATGCAGAATACTTTTCTCTCTTCATGCCTGTCTCAAGCTTGAATTTAAGATAAATATATGTCTCCATCAAGTTGGAGCAATCAAAAGAGACAGTTTAAATGGTAGTAAGAAGTTGGAGAGGAGGGGAAAAAAATCACTGCATGGATGAGCACACTAGCTTATAGGATAATTACACTCAGTAATTTCAAATGTTGTCAAATTAAATTTCTTATATTCAGAGAAAAGTTGAAATATGCATTTATGCAAGTGTTTCATGATCAGGTCCAGAGATTCTGTTAAACAAAATATCTCCATTGTAGAGAAATTTTCAGAGAAAACTATAATAGGTATTTGTTTATTTTCGTCTTACTCATCTTCATTCCTTTTCCTCTTAATGCACCCTGACTTTTCCAAGGGGATCCCCTCTACTCATGCTCTCAGTCCACATGGTCCAGGTCTGGGTACGTGACCAAGCCCCAGGTAATGAGAGTCACAGAGATTGTTTCAGAGATACATGTCTTAATTTCGGCTTGTGAAGAGCAGCCATGGTACTTCTCTATAACTACTAGGAAAGAGACAATCTCATTCTATTGTGGTTTTTAGTCTAATTTGTTCACGTCCATTTTGTGGGGAGAGAAGGTAACTAGAAAAAAGAAAATGAGAGATGGAGACAAGTGCTAATGACATTCTTTGAGTAACTGGCTTGCACAGTTCTTGAAGCAGTTCTATCCTTGTACTTCTCATCTCTGTGTCAACCAATTTTTTTGCTTAAAAATTTACTTTTTACTTAAGCCAGCTTGAGTTGACTTTCTGTCATTTACAACCAAAAGAGACCTGTTAATAAATGTCCGCAGCTCTATCATTCTATGAAAGATTGTTACAGGACTCAGTTGATGAGTAATTCAAATAGACAGGGATCCTAGACTTCTGGGTATTCTTACTGTCATACTGACATATTTGGAGGATATAAAATAATTCTACATACACATGACACAGTGGTGTTCTTAGAATTGAGACTACCACTTAATATGTATAGATTGACTTTATATATTAAAAGATTATGGTATTTATAGTGATTTTTAGTTATGGCTACAATGATTATGTGACAGTAGCTGAAAAGACAATCATGATAGAGATTGGATTTTGGCACTATTATGATGTTTATAGCTAAAGATTCTGTAGTGTCCAAAATCTTCCTTACTGATCATCTAACCTCCCCTCAAGCTTTTAAGAAGTAGACACTATGCATAACAAAACTGGCAATTAAAATGCAAGTTTATTGTTATCTGCATCAAGAACTCTTAAATCTGCCCTTGAAGGGCCCTCTGGGACACTCAGTAGGAGCATAGGCTAGAAGCACTCCCTCCATAACTCTAATTTGGTACACTAAAGCATATCTGCAAGGGAAAAGGAAAAAAGTTCTGGATATTCAGAGATGGCCCTCACTTAAGATGGCATGATTGGAGTTGAAGAGGAAGAGAGATAAGTTGAAGTTTGGCACAGAAAATAATGTGCCACACTCCTGAGTGTTGTCTAGAGGATTCAGTTATATCAGGTATCAGAAAATCATGGTGCAATGAGTGTCTGGGTTCTGACTTATCAGATTGTGGCTCCATCATCCTTGGAAGGGGCTGCAGTTGGCAAGAAAGTGGGCAGAAGTTCATCTGAAGTAAGAGTGGGGAGAGGATGTTTCCCTTTCCAGTGTGATATAAAGCCAAAAGTACTTTGTACATTAGATGAAACAAATTAATTATTTGAAGAATCATTTGTTTGTGGATCTTTATTAGAGTTTGCTTTCTGGCTTTGCTCCAAGAGTTATCCATTACTGATGGCCATTCACTGTGCTGGACTCCATGCTGCTATTTCCCAGGAGATGTCCCTGTTTCTCTTACACATTAGTTACTCTCTAAGCTTATGACTGTAACATATCATGTCATCACTCAGCAACTACTTGGAAGTCACTTTACCATTTAGTTTTCAAATGACACCAATATAGCAGAGTTGCAGTTAACTCATCAGAGTTGTATCACTAGGAATATCTGGGATACCATGGGTGTTTCATGGTAGTTTGTAATTTAGCCTAATTATATGGATTTCTTAAATCTGGATTGATGTCTTTGTTCTTGGTTATAATCTTTTCAAATATTTCTCCTTCCCCATGTTTCTGTCTTTTTTTTCCTGGGCTTTAATGCACATAGTTTGAGATCTGTTTTTTTTTTTTTTTTTTTAAATCTCTCACACGTCTCTAATGATATTTCCTAGATTTTTCATTTGTTTTTCTCTCTCTGTTTCTGTTCAGAAATTGGTTTTCCAACTCACTAATCATGTTTTCTACTGCTTTCAAACCTGTTGTTAACCTTTTGATTTCTTAATAATATCAGATTTTTTTTAAATTTCAGAATTTCCATATGATTATTTTGTAGATTTTGATGTTTTTGTGAAAATCTCCATTTTAATATAGTATCTCATTTTTTTCTCTTTCCATGAGCTTATTAACCATGATTCCTTTAAGTAAGCTCTTTTCTGCTAAACCAGTATCCTAATCATGTATGTGTCTACTTTTATTGCTTGTTTTCCCCTTGGTTGTTATTCTTATGGTGCTGTCTCTTGCCATGCCTACTGATTTTGATTTAATGTTAAGTGTTGTTTATAAAAATTATGACTTATCCAGATGATGATGATGTCTCTTGCCAGAGTGTGTTTACTTTTTTTCTGCTGGGCAGACAGAGAAGTTGACCACATTGATCCAGTTGGCAAATGAGCTGTGCTAAGGCTGAATTGCAGTTATTTATTATATAGTTTTAAAGGCAGTAGTCTACCTTTTTTTTTTTTTTTTTTTTTTTTTAAATCTGGTTCTGAGAGTATAGTTCTTCAAGGCTTTGAACCTGGTATAATCACTGGTAACCTTCCCCTTGGTGGGTCCTTAACTCTAATCTGTAGTGTTCAAAGCTTTGAAAGAATCTGGAAAACATTCTTCTTTTCAGAGGTTTCCTACAGCCCTGTATACCTTCAAATTTGGCAAATGTCTTGAGGGGATATGGTTGTTTTGAGACATCTTAAGTCTCCAGTTTTGTCACTCTAATTCCATGGCACTCTGCCTGAAGCCAAACCCTGATTCTTAGCCTTTTGCCTGAGGCCAGAGTTAGCAACTGCCCCTAGAAAAAAGATACTTCAGATCATAGCTCACCTTTCTAACGTTTTCTTTTTAGAAATTTTATTTCCATAGTTTGAACTGCTTCCTCAGATCTCTGATGATTATAAACATTGTTTTATCTGGCTTTTCTAGTTTTTTTTTTTTTTTTTTTGGTGTGTGTCCACTTTAGTTTTCCACAAACAACTTTAGCCTACCCAAATTGGAAGTTTTCTTTTTTTAAAAATTTTATTTTTGTGTGTGTGTTCCAAAATTCATTGTTTATGCACCACACCCAGTGCCCCATGCAATATGTGCCCTCCTTAATACCCACCACAAGGCTTACCCAAACCTCTACCTTCTTCCCCTCCAAAACCCTCAGTTTGTTTCTCAGATTCCACAGTCTCTCATGGTTTGTCTCCCCCCTCTGATTTCCCCCAACTCACTTCTCCTCTCCATCTCCCAATGTCTTCTATGTTATTCTTTATGCTCCACAAGTAAGTGAAACCATATGATAATTGACTCTCTCTGCTTGACTTATTTCACTCAGCATAATCTCCTCCAGTCCTGTCCATGTTGATATAAAAATTGGGTATTCATTCTTTCTGATGGAGGCATAATACTCCATTGTATCTATGGACCATATCTTCTTTATCCATTCGTCTGTTGAAGGGCATCTTGGTTCTTTCCACCAGTTTGACAACTGTGGCCATTGCTGCTATGAACATTGGGGTACATATGGCCCTTCTTTTCACTACATCTGTATCTTTGGGGTAAATACCCAGTAGTACAATTGCAGGGCCGTAGGGTAGCTCTATTTTTAATTTCTTAAGGAATCTCCACACTCTTTTCCAAAGTGGTGGCACCAACTTGCATTACCAACAGCGTAAGAGGGTTCCCCTTTCTCCACATCCTCTCCAATACTTGTTGTTTACTGTCTTGTTGATTTTGGCCATTAGAATGGTGTAAGGTGGTATCTCAATGTGGTTTTGGTTTGAATCTCCCTGATGGTTAATGATGATGAACATTTTTTCATGTGTCTGTTAGCCATTTGTATGTCTTCTTTGGAGAAGCATCTGTTTATGTCTTCTGCCCATTTTTTGATGTGATTATCTGTTTTGTGTGTGTTGAGTTTGAGGAGTTCTTTATGGATCTTGTATATCAGGCTTTTGTCTGTATTGTCATTTGTGAATATCTTCTCCCATTCCGTGGGTTGCTTCTTTGTTTTGTTGATTGTTTCCTTTTCTGTGCAGAAGCCTTTGATCTTGATGAGGTCCCAAAAGTTCATTTTTGCTTTTGCTTCCTTTGCCTTTGGGGACATGTCTTGAACAAAGTTGATGTGGCTGATGTTGAAGAGGTTACTGCCTATGTTCTCTAGGATTTTGATAGATTCCTGTCTCACATTGAGGTCTTTTATCCATTTCGAGTTTATATTTGTGTAAGGTTTAAGAGAATGGTTGAGTTTCATTCTTCTATATATAGCTGTCCAATTTTCCCAGCACCATTTATTGAAGACTTTTTCCAGGGTATATTTTTTCCTGCTTTGTTGAAGATTATTTGACCATAGAGTTGAGGGTCCATATCTGGGCTCTCTACTCTGTTCCATGGTCTACCTGTCTGTTTTTGTGCCAGTACCAGGCTGTCTTGGTGATCACAGCTTTGTAGTAAAGCTTGAAATCAGGCAATGTGATGTCCCTAGTTTTGTTTTTCTTTTTCAACATTTCCTTAGCAATGTGGAGTCTCTTCTGGTTCCATACAAATTTTAGGATTGTCTGTTCCAGCTCTTTGAAAAATACCAGTGGAATTTTGATCGGGATAGCATTTAATGTATAGATGGCTCTAGGCAGTGTAGACATTTTAACAATGTTTATTCTTCTGATCCATGAGAATGGAATGTTCTTCCATCTTTTTGTGTCTTCTTCAATTTCTTTCATGAGTGCTCTGCAGTTGCTCAAGTACAGATCCTTTACCTCTTTGATTAGGTTTATTCCCAAATATCTCATGGTTTTTGGTGCTCTAGTAAATGGAATCAATTCTGTAATTTCCCTTTCTGTATTTTCATTGTTAGTGTATAAGAAAGCCACTGATTTCTGTACATTGACTTTGTATCCTGCCACATTAATGAATTGCTGTATGAGTTCTGGTAGTTTGGGGATGGAGTCTTTTGGGTTTTCCATATAAAGAATCATGTCATCTGCGAAGAGAGAGAGTTTGACTTCTTCATTGTCAATTTGAATACCTTTTATTTCTTTTTATTGTCGATTGCTATTGCTAGACTTCTAGTTCTGTGTTGAACAACAATGGTGAGAGTGGACATCCTTGTCATGTTCCTGATCTCAAAGGGAAGGCTGCAAGCTTTTCCCCATTGAGGATGATTTTCACTGTGGGTTTTTCATAGATAGATTTTATGAAGTTGAGGAATGTTCCCTCCATCCCTATACTTTGAAGGGTTTTAATCAGGAGCAGATGCTGTATGTTGTTAAGTGCTTTTTCTGCATCAATTGAGAAGACCATGTGGTTTTCCTCTCTTCTCTTACTAATTTGTTCTATCACATTGATTGATTTGTGAATGTCGAATCACCCTTGCATCCCATGGATGAATTCTACCTGGTCATCGTGGATAATCTTTTTAATGTACTGTTGGATCCTATTAGCTAGGATCCTGTTGAGAATCTTGGCATCCATATTCATCAGTGATATTGGTCTGAAATTCTTTTTGGTGGGGTCTTTCCTTGGTTTGGGGATCAGGGTAATCCTGGCTTCATGAAAAGAGTCTGGAAATTTTTCTTCTGTTTCTATTTTTTGAAACAGCTTCAAGAGAATAGGAATTATTTCTTCTTTGAATGTTTGGTAGAATTCCCCAGGGAATCCGTCAGGTCCTGGGCTCTTTTTTTTTTTTTTTTTTTTAAAGATTTTATTTTTGTATTTGACAGACAGAGATCACAAGCAGGCAGAGAGGCAGGAGGAAGCAGGCTCCCTGCTGAGCAGAGAGCCTGGTGCGTTGCTCGATCCCAGGACCCTGAGATCATGACCTGAGCTGAAGGCAGAGGCTTTAACCCACTGAGCCACCCAGGCGCCCCTTTTGGGAGGTTTTTGATCACTGCTTCAATCTCGTTACTAGGTATTGGTCTATTCAGGTTGTCAGTTTCTTCCTGGTTCAATTTTGGAAGTTTACAGTTTTCTAGGAATGCATCCATTTCATCCAGGTTGTTTAACTTATTGGCATATAACTGTTGATAATAATTTCTGATGATTGTTTCTATTTCCTTGGTATTAGTAGTGATCTCTCCTTTTCATTGATAATTTTATTAATTTGGGTCTTCTTTCCTTTTTTTTTTTTGGATTAGTTTGGAAAATCCAAGCTAATCAATAATGGTTTATCAATCTTATTAATTCTTTCAAAACATCAGCTTTAGTTTTGTGGATGTTTCTACTGTATTCCTAGTTTCTATCTCATTGATCTCTGCTCTAATCTTGATTATTTCCCTTCTTGTGTGTGGGTTGGTTTAATTTGTTGTTGATTCTCCAGTTCTTTAAGGTGTAAAGAAAGCAGGCGTATTCTGGGTTTTTCATCTTTTTTTGAGTGAGGGTTGGATAGCTATGTATTTCCCTCTTAGGACCACCTTTGCTGTATCCTATAGGTTTTGGACCGATGTGTCTTCATTCTCATTGGTTTCCATGAATTGTTTAAGTTCTTCTTTGATTTCCTGGTTGATCCAAACATTCTTAAGCAGGGTAGTCTTTAGCTTCCAAGTGCTTGAATTCCTTCCATACTTTTTCTTGTGGTTGAGTTCCAGTTTCAAAGCATTATGGGCTGAGAATATGCAGGGAATAATCTCAGTCTTTTGGTATTGGTTGAGCCCTGATTTGTGACCAAGTGTGTGGTCTATTCTGGAGAAAGTTCCATGTGTGTTCGAGAAGAATGAGAACAACAGAATTGTTGTTTTAGGGTGGAATATTCTATATATATCTATGAGGTTCATCTGGTCCATTGTGTCATTCAGAGCTCTTGTTTCTTTATTGATCTTCTGCTTGGATGGATCAGTCTATTACTGAAAGTGGCATGTTAAGATCTCCTACTATTAATGTATTCATAACAATATGACTTTCTTGATTAACAGTTCTCTTATGTAGTTGGCTGCTGTTGTATTGGGGGCATAAATATTTACAATTTTTAGATCTTCTTGGTGGACAGACCCTTTAAGAATGATGTAGTGTCCTTCTTTATCTCTGAGTACAGTCTTTTGTTTAAAATCGAATTTATCTGATATTAGAATCTCTTTCCCAGCTTTCTTTTGAGGCCCATTGGCATGCTTCTCCATTCCTTTCAGTCTGGATGTATGCTTAGGTTCAAAATAGGTCTCTTGTAGACAGCATATGGACAGGTTCTGTAGTTTTAGCCAATCTACAACCCTGTGTTGTTTTATGGGAGCATTTAGGCTGTTCATGTTGAGAATGATTATTGAAAGATACATTTTTATTGACATCATGTTGCCTGTGAAATACTCGTTTCTATAGATTGTCTCTGTAAATTCCTGTTCTTTGTCACTCTTGGGTTCTTTCTTCTTTTATAGAAACTCTGCCCCCCCCCTTAATATTTCTTGTGGTGCTGGCTTGTTGTTCACATACTCTTTTAAACCTTGATGGTCATGGAAGCTCTTCATCTCAGCATCCATTTTGAATGTCAACCTTGATGGATAATATTCTTGGTTGCATGTTCTTCTCATTTAGTGCACTGAATATGTCTTCCCAGCCCTTTCTGGTTTGCCAGGTTTCTGTGGACAGGTCTGATGTTATTCTGATGGACCTTCCTCTGTACATAAGGAATGTCTTCTCCCTACTGTCCCCAGGAGCTCTTGTCTAAAATTATGATTCATCAGTTTCACAATCAAGTGTCTCAAGTCTTTCTAGATTTGTTGATCTTCGGGGATGGTCTTTCTGTCTCTAGGACATGAACGCTGGTTCCATTCCCCAGATTGGGAAAATTTTCATGGCGAATTTGTTCAACTGTATCTTCTAGTCTTCATTCTTTTTCCTCCCCCTCAGGGATTCCAATAATCCTGATGTTAGAATGTTTCATGGCATCATTTATTTCTCTAATTCTCTTTTCATGGTTTCTATGCTATTTTTCCATGCCTCCTTCTGATCCCTGTTCTCTATTGGTTTTTCCTCTAGATCACTAATTCTATCTTCTTCCTCAGTTACCCTAGCTGTTAGAGTATTTAAATTAGATTGGATCTCATTGATAGCATTTTTAACTTCTTCCTATGTGGCTTTCACTTTTGTCCTTAGAGATTCCATGTGGTCACTAATGGTTTTCTTCAACCTACCCATTGCCTGGATAATTGTTACCCTAATTCCCTTTCTGATGTACTGTTTAAGTCCATATCCAATAGTTCTCCGAACTTTTCCTCTGTTGGGTGTTCCTCCTCCTAGTCCTTTTGGTGAGAGGTGGTTGAGGGGATCTGTATCTGAATATATCAACCTCAATCCAGGCAAGGTGTACCCTGGAACGCTACTGAGCAATCGGAAGTCACCACTCTCCACTGGCATCTTCTGCCCCTGTAGTGATCTAGAAATGTATAATCTTACATCTCAGGCTGATTTAATGGGTGTTACAGTTTATTCTGGTAGATGATTAGCTCACTAGAGGGGACCAGTAGAAACAGAGTCTCCTACATCTCTGCCGTCTTGCCCCTCCTTTCTTGTTTAAGTTTTTAATGGCCTTTCAAAGCAGCATTATATTTTGATTTAGGTGAAATGAGTGCATTAAAATAAATAAATCACATGCAAACCAGTTTTGTTCTTCATAAGCAAAATAAAAACGAAAAACAAAAAACATTTTAGAAGTGATTTATAATTATGACTTGGCTGTGATGGCCAGAGTGGGGAAAACCGCAATCCAGAGACCAGATGAAACAAACAGTAGAAAAGTCTTTATAAAATTTAGAAAAAACATCCCAATGCAGGGAGCACAGGTATTCAGGATTTTGGTAGGGGAAAGGATTTAGGGTTAGCTGAAGACATTTGGTAGCAATCAAGGCAAGGTGTTGTGGCTATAGATGCCAGGGTAGGGTAGGGGGCAAAGGGTAAACCTACCCTAAACCTATTATAAGGCCCAGATATAGAAACAGGATTTTAACTTCTAGGATGCTTGAAAGGGAGGGCAGGACACTAAGCTTTGGGAAAGAGGAGTACTAGAAATAAGAGAGGGATCATCCTTTGAATAAAGGCAGAGTTGTTACCTGAGAAAATAGGCAGAATCCCATAGTTGATTCAGCCATGGAAAGGGCTCACTTGAACCAGAGATTTTCCTGATGCTCAGTCTCCTTCTATTTCTGCTAAGTGCCTGATTGGCTTCAGTCGAGGTCAGGCCTGAAATTCTCTGTCTAGAAATCCTTCTCCTTTCCATTTCTGTCCAACTAACAAAATTATATTTCAAAATTTTCCACTTCTTTGGAGCCTTTATTGACCCACTTCTCATCAACTTTCCCTGATTGAATTGACTAGTCTTCTTTGTTTCATCACTGAATATACTTTTGTATAGATTCCTTCACACTTTTTTCTTATTCTTTATACAGGTCCTGGTGATTTATTAATACACAAAGAGTGATAAGAAGCAGAGTTAGTTGGATTATCTTAATGACCAGAGACATAAAGCTATGATAGCTTGATGGATTAATTTCCATACCTGAGGTAGACTTGATGATCAAACAGTTTTTAATCATCCAGGAAGAAATGGGGAGAAATGAGTATATCCAGAAGCAGAGAAATTTTGGTTTAATGCTGGCAACCTGAAATCACCCATCATCGGGTTTGATCCCCGAGATGCAAAATCAAGTGCTTCAAAATAAGCCACTATTCTGGCAAATAATTCTTCTATTTCTTTTTAAAAATTATTTTTTAGTCCCATTTGAGATTTTTGGTGTTAAATGTGACGAAGTGCAGCTGGGTGCAGTTGAAAGCACTGAGTTTATTTAGACTAGAGAAGAATTCGATTGACCTCAGAACTGCCTTGAAATATCATGGCCTCTCTCCTTTGATAGTTGACAAGAGGTATGATTAGGACTGTTTGGAAGAATTTAAAGAACAGGGGTTTTTATCTCATCACAAATGTAGCAGATGAGTTATAAAAATTTAATTATGCAGAACCACCTATAGAGATACAGTGTCTTGTTCATGCTTAAACAAATGAAAGTATTTTCCCCTTTTATTTTCCCAAAATAGTCAAAACTTTCTTTGAAATCCAGATTTTTCTTACTCTCCAGGAAAAATTAACAAGTTAAAGCTCTGGGAAATAAACAGGGTCAGTTATCCACGAGGGGATCCAGATTGTGCTCAAAGGATTGACTTGGAGACACTGTTGGATCTTGGACTACTGGAAAAAAAGAGGGGCTGGCATATTTTCTACTGGGATTGGTTTCTGGAGCTCTTGTGAATGCATCAACTCTGAGATGGTAAGACCTCAGGGCTTGTGGCTGGTGAGAGGCAGTGAAGGACTTAGTGCTAAGTGTTTGGGTCTCAGGGAGAACCTGCCATGGGCAGTTGAGCTGCTGACCCACATTGAATCATGTGACTGGATCTTCTTCACATAGAACCATGGTCCTGGCAGAGGATAGAGAAGGAATAGTAGTAGCATGGCTGAGAGATCATGTTTTATTTTTACTTCAAAATAAATTATGTGTGTGTGTTTGTGTCTCTGTGTTTTCCAATGAATGACTGATAAGGACTTTCCTGCCAATGTTAGGGAATTTGTTTTAACTTGATTTTCCCGACTTTAGAAATATGACATTATTTATGCCCCCATTATTCAAAAATAGTTCATACTTATCACAAATGGAATTTTAAAACAATTTTGTCAATCCAAAATTGTATTGGGTGCCTGGGATCTTACTAAATTTCCTGTTGTTAAATCTTTCAGGGACATTTTAAAGATAAAATCCTATATCGGTTGGGAGGTTAAAACATTTTCTTACTCATATTTGTATGTCTAGTGTCTAGGAAAGTTCTAGGTACATAACAAACATGTATGTATGTTGAAAAATGGATGAATAGATAGATGCATTAAAGTGACCCCCAGTATGGATATTAGATGAATATATGGATGAACTAAGCAGTTATTAGAAGATAAAATAGAATATAATTTATATTGATACTCTGTCAAGCACGTTATATATTTCTAGGGAAGATTTAAAGAAATCAGTGCTTAAACCTATTCATTTCACTTGCAATAACCACTCTTAATTGATGTTACAAAACTTAATCTAATTGTGAGTGCACCCTCAGATAGGAGCCTGCTTAGTTAGAACTCACTTGGAACATGGAGCTCCTCTACTTTTGCCCCTCATCTAGCACTAATTTGCTGACTATTTGCCTTTTTTGTCCATTTCCTGCCACACCATTGTCATCTGGATTAAGTGGTTCTGTTTATCACTCAGATATATGCGGGCTTTTCCTCCTCAGAGAGGACTACCATGCTAGATAGAACATAAGGTAGAAACATTTCCTCATTTTGTTTTTTATGTGCCCTTTCAAAAAAATGGAAGCAAAGGCCCAAGTATACTAAAAAGATGAGCATTTTTCACTGTTCCATCAGAGATAATATTCAGGAATGGTTGATCATGCCATTAGTGCATGTTCCTTGTCTGCCTTCATATTTCTAGCCATTCTATCTACTGACAGAAGTGTAGTTCGTCTATCTCTATGCTCTTGCAGCATAATTGCTTTAAGGGGTATTTTATTTAGATTGAGCAAGAATAAAAAACACTGGTCTGGAAGTGCTGACTCTAGTTAAGTAACTTGTCGTTCAATTTTTACCAGATAGATCATTCTTTCTTATTATGTCTTAAACAAGCTATGATGTCACCACATATTTGACACATTGTGTTTCTAATTTTAGACAAACAATTTTAAAACAAACTTGGGCATAATATATTTTGAACTAGAAAATAGTTTTTCAACATCTAAGGATTTTTTTTTTTTACTGTATATATTTAGATCTTGAAAATGTGGTTCAAATTTGTATATAGTGGACATCATACATTGTAGCATAACAATATTATTTCTTTTTTCTAAATTTCATCATTGTTTCCTGTTTTAAGTGAATAGCTCTATTTTAGAAAATATTTTAATGTAAGTGTGTTTTAACATGTGTCACCTTTTGCATTTGTCTGAATAATACCAGAAAATGACATTTGCTTTTGAAGTTATTAATTTTTTTTTTTTTACAATTGGAGTCTGGGCTGGTAAATATAAGGTGTGTAAGGTCATATATAGTAATGCCTATAGCTAAAGAAGAAGATAGCTATGGAGGTATTTTTTTACAAAACATTTTAGAAAAATTCATCTTCTTACCCTATTCTGAAATTACTCCAGCAATTTGAAATTTAGTCACCCAAGTTTTTGACTGAAAGTAATCAGTGAAAAAAGTTCACTGTGTCTTAAGACTCCATTTTCATTTTAGAATGTTCTGTGAGAATTTTTCCTTTTTCTTACACTGAGTTGAAAACTGCCTCTCTTGAACTTCGGTACTTTGTTTTTAATTCTAAAATTTAGAGTTTTCCAGAATAAATTTAATCTCAATTTCTGTATGACAGTCTTTCAACAATTGTAAGGGTTTTAGTGCTTCCTTTTTTTTCTTTTTTCAAGACTAAATATATCTGGTTTCTTACCATTTTTGTCATCCTCTGGAGGCACTTCAGTTTGTCCATATCTTTTACCTCTTTTAAAAATTTAATTTAATGATTTAATTTTTTAAAGTTTTATTTGAGAGAAAGAGACACCAAGCGAATGTGAGCTGGTGGAGGGGCAAAGGGAGAGAGAGAATCTCCAGCAGATTCCCTGCTGAGTGTGGACCCAGACATTGAGCTCCATGCCACGACCCTGAGATCATGACCTGAGCTGAAATCAAGAGTTGGATGCTTAACTGAGTGAGCTACCCAGGCACCCCTATTTTAACTTTTTGTTATGAAATAATGACAGATTCACAGGAAGTTGCAAGGAAGTGTGTAGGAAGGTCTTGTGCACCCTTTACCCATCATCACCCAATTTTAACATCTTGTGTGACTGTAGTACAGTTGAAAACCCAGGATATTGACATTGGTACAAACCATGGAATTTATTCAGATGTTCCTTATTACATGTGCATGTATGTGTTTGTGTAGCTTTATGCAATTTTATTACATATGTACCTTTGTGTGATTGCCACCACAATTAAGATACTTAATCTTTTTAAAGAATTAAACTTATAATTTTAAGATAAATGTACATGAATTCATTTGCAGTTGTAAGAAATAATACAAAGATAACCCTTTTACTATTTACCCACATTACTCCAACAGCAACAGCAACCATACTACATCACCATACTGTTATTGATAGTCAAAATGCAGAACATTTTCATTTCTTTCTTTCTTTTTTTTTTTTTTTTAAGATTTTACTTGAGAAATAGTGAGTGAGATAGTGAGAGGGAGAGAGAGAGAGAGCAAGCTTGGGTGGGTGGGTGTGGACAGAGGGAGAGGGAGAAGCAGACTCCCCTGCCCAGCAGAGAGCCCAGTACAGGACTGGATCCCAGGATCCTGGGACCACAACTTGAGCCATCCAGGTGCCCCCAGAACATTTTCATTAACACAAAAATATTTCATGGAATTTTTATAAAAAAATATTTTAGCTATTTATTTGACAGATACAGAAAGAAAGGAAACACAAGCAGGGGGAGTGGGAGAGGAAGAAGCAGGCTTTCCACTGAGCAGGGAGCCTGATGTGGTGCTCAATCCCAGATGCTGAGGTCATGACCAGAGCTGAAGGCGATGCTTAATGACTGGGCCCTCAGGCATCCTTCATGGATCTTTTAGAACCTGTCACCCTCCTGTACCCAACCCCATCCCAGAAACATAACAATCGCTACTCTATTCTTCGTTTCTATGATTTTGTCATTTTCAGAATATTATATAAATGGTATCTTCTGCCATTGGATTTTTTTCACTAGGCATAATTCTCTGGGGATTCATCCAGTTTGTTGTATCAACTTCATTCTTTTTTATTCCTAAGTGGTATTACACACATACGAGTTTAGCTAAGCTTCTCCATGATTTTGCTGCATCGGCATGCATTTTGTTTGGCCAATAGGCTTGAAGAGTCCTCAAACTGACTTTAGCCCTTCATGCAAACACATGTCCTAGATAAGAGCCTGCAGAGTCATTACTGTGTGTTAAGTCCTGATGTTCCCCAGTGGTCCTTATAGTATTCTCCCTTTCTTCCCAGGGCTTTTCCCTTGTGCATCCCTTATATCAGACCCCTGAGAAGCTTACCAAAACCTTGCTTTTCTTGGATTGAATTGACCAGTCCTGTCTTAGCCCAGAAACCCCAAAGCACTATCTACAGACCCTAACAAAACCATGTTCCCCAGATCCTGACCTGCTGTCTACTTGGCACCTGGCCTTGACTTTTTATGTGGCTTCTCAAGGTGTGCGGTGTACTTAACCCTGAGGGCTTATGAGTAATAAATTTCTCTATTTCAGTTTTCCTTCTGGTCCCTTATGGAAAATGGGCTTGCCCTCAAATACCCCAAGAGCTCTACTTAACTAATGTTAATTTAGGTCATCCAGATGGCTCAGTGGGCCAGGCATCCCACTCTTGGTTTTGGCTCAAGTCGTGTTCTCATGGGTTGTGAGATTGAGCCCTGCATCTGGCTCCGTGTTTGGCAGGTAGTCCACTTGGGGATTCTCTCTTTCTGCCCCAGCTCCTGCTCTTTCTCCCAAATGATTAAATAAATCTTGAAAAAAGATGTTAATTTAACAATTTGCAATGAACGTACTACAGTTTGTTCAGGCATCCAACCGTT
Source organism: Neogale vison (assembly GCF_020171115.1). Taxonomy (NCBI): domain Eukaryota; kingdom Metazoa; phylum Chordata; class Mammalia; order Carnivora; family Mustelidae; genus Neogale; species Neogale vison. The sequence continues at coordinate 78,984,393 of NC_058093.1, forward strand.
AAAAGACATCTGGAAAGGGGTGTCTGGGGGGCTCAGTTGGTCAAGTCTCTGCCTTGGGCTCAGGTCATGATCTCAGGGCCCTGGGATCCAGCCTCCATTGGGCCCCTTGCGCAGTGGGGAGTCTGCTCTCCCTTTGCCCATTCCCTCCCACCCCCCCACTCATACTTGCATGCTCTCTCTTAAATAAATAAACCCTAAAAAGTAAAAAAAAAAAAAAAATTAAGAAAAACAAATTAAAAAATAAAAGACATCTGGGAATTTCTACATTGTTACTCTTGTGAATAAAATGCTATGGATATTTATACATAGGTTTTTGGTTGAGCATGTTTTTATCTCTCTGGGATTTATTTTTTATACTCAAGAGTATAGCTGCTGAGTTATATGGTAGTTGCATTTTTAAAGAAAAGATTTTATTTATTTATTTGGGTGGGGGAGAGAAGAGAGCAGAGAGAGAGAGAGGGAGAAGCAGACTCCCCACTGATCAGAGAGCATGACACAGGGGTTGATCTGAGCTGAAGGCAGATGCTTAACTGATTGAGCCACTCAGGCACCCCTGCATGTTTGATATAATAAGAAATTTCTAAACTTTTCCAGAACGGCTGTATCATTTTACATTCCCATCAAAAACATATGTGTAATCCAGACAGTCTGCATCGTAACCAATACTTGTTTTATCATTATTTTTCCTTTTATTGTTATAATAGGTAGATATATTTTCTTTTAGTTTTAATTTGTTTTTCAAAAATGGCTAATGGTGTTGACCAGCTAGCTTTTCCTTTTCTAATGTGCCATCTGCATATCTAAATAAAATTGTAAAATTTATAGAAGAAAGCAAGAGAAAATCTTCAGAATCTTGGGGTAGACAAGTTCTTATACTTAACTTCAAAAGCATGACCTGTAAAAGGACAAATTGATGAATTAGACCTCATGAAAACTAAAAACTCTTACAATGTTAAAGACTTTGGTAAGAGGATGTTAAGATACTTACTCTTAAGCTTTTGTTGGCATCATCATCACAAGATGCCTGTGCTCTCCCTTTATAGCCACACTTGCCTCCTTCCTCCATCACTAACCCCTGGGATAAGCTATTATCCCATCTAATCCAATATAAACTAATATAATCTAATGTCCATCTCTACAATTTTGTTATTTTACAGCTGTTATAAAAGTGTCCATATCTTTTAAAAACTGATAAGAAATTAAGAACTGTCTCTTAATCATGACAAGGTGTAGGCAGTTCTTAAAAATATTTGATTTACATGACCTTGTATGAATAGCCTGGATCGCTGGTTCTTCAGGAGGCAGTGTTGTTCTCAGGTTCAGAGTTCTAGGAAAAGACTTTTTTAGGCCCATTCCTGCATCAGAGCTGACTCTCTTTCTAGACTGAAACTTTGGTTTTCAATACTTACAAAGCAAAACAAAACAAAGAAAACAAACAAAACAAACACAAACCAACAAAGCAGAAATTTCAGGACCCCAAAGACAAAGAGATGTATTGATCTCTGCTTGTGAAATCTTTTAAAATTTCATGTCTGACCCACTCTGACTTTCTATCCTTTTGGGATGCAGACAGAGCTCTATTTACCAGAGCTAAGTGGTGTCTGCTCCCACAATGTTCAGGATGTTCGTAACCTTGTCTGGGAGCTGACAGCATTCAGGGGCTGATGTCAAATTAGAACTTTACAAATTAGGAAGATAAGCAGCAATGAACAGAAAGCTGGCAAAATTTTGGACAAAGGTTTCTCCTATGAACTTTGTAATCATTGAATATTGATGTTTTTGCTGACTAAGACAGCCTTAACATTCCCCTGAGTTTGGCTGAACTTCAGGCAGGTTTCTTCCCGATTGTGTCTCTGACTTCCCTTTTCTTAGAGCCATTTTCTTGAGAAAACCTGCAATTGCAAATTCTTTCTGTCTTTTTTCTTTGAGATGCAAATCTACAACCCAAGGAATGTCTTTCTTCAGGAACTGGGAACCATCCCTTTGAGATGGAGTCATCAAGGAAGATAGTGCCTATTCTCCCAGTCTCTATAGAAGGGCAGGGGCCTAACTTTGAAAAGCACCAATTAGTGAACAAAAGGACGACATAATCAGATTGACCCACCCTCTTCCAGAGCTTCCTCTAGGATTTTTCTACTTGCTGAACCACAGTGCTTCCAGACTCTCCCACCTTTTGTTTCAGCACAGGTGAGCTCAGTCTCTCTCCTCTATTACAGTAGGCTGGATAAAATCTTGCCTGTTTAATTCCATTCGGATTTTTTTTTTTTTTTGACCTTGCAAGCAAATATTTCTTTTTGAGAACATTGCATAATCTTTTGGTAGAATTAAATCAACAGCCACAATCTGTTATTTCTATTTTTTTTTTTTTTTCTGCCAAAGAAGAACATTTTAAATGTATGGTGATATCAGAGGGCTTCAGGCTCATAAAGGGGATTTGACCAATGGACCCCCAGAACATAAATCTAAGGAGAAGAGATGCAGACAATTGCTCTCTCCTATGAAGATAAAATTAATACATTCAGAGGGACTCTTGGTGCTTTTCACCTCTGAGTCGGGTTGACATGGATTCTTGGCATGCCCTATTGGAACCAGGCTTGATTTTCCTGTTGAAACGCTTTATGAATAGAGCTGGTTTTGGTCTTAGATGAAATTAAGATGGGATTAAGACAGGATTTGGTATATATAGCACACTTGGGGACTCAGATCTACTAAAGGCTTCTTTGAGGACTGAGGGCCACTGGGAGGGAATGTATATTGAAGAAGAACATAGTCTATTCTTAAATTTGCCTTCTTCCCTTTGATGGGGCCGCCTTCATTCATCTGATCATCTCTAGTTATGTTCTGCATTCCTGCCCTAGTCCAAGCTACCATCATCTCTATGTGGACTTGGAATGGCCTCCTAACTAATCTCTAGGTTTCTCCCTTGTGCCCTGGCACTTTCCCCCCCTCTTGACATCCACAGTGATCTTTTGGAAATGTCCTTTGAAAATGTCACTCTTCCACTCACAGTTCTGTGATGATTTCTCAATGTGTTCCAAATAAAATCCAAAGCAATCTTGCAAGGCCTTATTGACCAGGCGATTCTTGTATATCATTTCCTACTCTTGGCCTGTTCCTCATGCCTCTTTAGCTGCTGGACCTTCTTGCATTTCCTTGAGACTTATAAACTCAGTCCAGTTAAGAGCCTTTGCACTGCTGTTCCCTCTGATTGGAATGCTTCTCCCCAGGTATTCATTTTGCTTACACCCATACTTTAAGTCTTACTCGTTTGTCACGTTCTCAGAAAGACTGTCTCTTAAAGTGCACCCGATTAAGGATAATTTTCTTAATGTTTTTGTTTTTTTAAAATCTTTTCTGTTTTTTTTTAAATCTTTCATAACACTTTTCCATATCTGAAGTTATGAAGTACTTATGTGTTTATTATCTCTTTTCCCCAGTAGTCTATACACATGTCTTGTCATTGTATCTGAAAGCTGGCATTTAGCAGGAGGCAATGCGGTCATATCCATGTATTGAACAAATGAGTGATCTTAGACTTATGGCTGATATACAAAAATAGAGATGAATTGTGTACATTAGTATGTCTGGTACTATACCTTAGGTAGATCACAACATGTTGCAGTGGTTTATGTGTGATAGATGCACTAAATTTGATACATAACATTTTATGGGAAAATACATTTGAGTTCCAAATAAGTGGCTTACATATGGCTTTTTGGAGCCCAGTATATTTAAGTTGGCCATAGCTTGGCCTTTCATAAATGTAGCCCAAGATTCCAATAGTGCATTTCATAGTAATAAATGTTGTTACTAAGATTATGCTGTTTCTAGAGAAATGTTATCTTTTCTGGTAGTCATGGAACTCAATAGGTGAGCAGGGTGGGTGGTTCTTGACATCAGTATTAGTCAAAGTTTTCAGGTAATTTTTTCATTTGGAGTAGGACCCTAGCCATCCTTTAAGGATGTGAGGGGGAGGCGTGAATTTCTCTGCCTCCCTAGAAAAATAATTGGCAAGAGGCAGGATGAGAGTAGGACATAGGAAATAAACAATGTTCTATTTTCACCTGAGAAAGCATGCTCAGTCAGAACAGAAGCAGAAGACCCCAGGATTATAACTGGAATTGGGCAAAGGCTACAATGTGGTGGGTTTGCAGAGGCTCAGGATTTACACAGACATTTCTGATGTTAAAAGTATGGCAACTAGAGGCGCCTGGGTGGCTCAGTGAGTTAAGCTTCTGCCTTCTGCTCAGGTCATGATCTCAGGGTCTTGGGATCCAGTCCCACAGCAGGCTCTCTGCTTGGCAGGGAACCTGCTTCCTCCTCCTCTCTATCTCTTGCTCTGCCTACTTGTGACACCTCTGTGTCAAATAAATAAATAAAATATTTAAAAAGTATTGCAACTATAATTATGAATCCCATCTTCATGTAACCCTAATATCTAGTCTTGCTCTGGTCAGTGATAGTGCAGGATTTGCAGAAGGGGTATGGAGGAAGGAACTGAACATTGACTGTGTGGACACTACTACTGCATTACAGCTTCTGGCAAGGCTGTGAGGTGGGTGCTTCTATTATCTCCATTTCATAGAGGACGTGGCTGAGGCTTACAATGGATATGTAGCACAGGAAGAACACTGTGCTGGAATACTAATCTAGGGCTGTCTGACTCAGAAGTCAATCCTGTTTTCTGTGACATTCTGTGATTATAGCTGCATACCACTAGGGAATAAGCAATCGATGGCATGGACTCTGAGGGCAGCACTTCAGAAAGTTGTCAATATTCTTGTATTTTTCTCAAAAGCTTTTAAAGGCATTGTTAGGGATTTAGGGCCAGATTGGAAGGAATTACAAGACAAGAATAAAGTACACATTTGTTCTTAGGTCTTACAGTTCCTATCTAACTTTTTTTCCTTTTTCTTTTTTTGGTCAGCATTTATCCCTCTAACAAGTGCATACACACTAAAAAGAACAATTGAAATAACCAGTTCCTATGATTAGCCAAATACAAGGGTTCACAGCCAGTCACAGAGCATCATCTCTGCTCTGCTGGTGTTTGAAAGTTCCTAGCAGTTTGATATATTTTTTATTTGTTTTATTAAATAATCAATAGCTATTGGGATGAATCCAGCACAGAAAAATGGGATCAAGAGAATGGGTAAGCAAGTGTTACATGTAAATACTATGATAATTAAAAAAAAATTATCTGCAATCCTCAAACCACAGACTAATTTGGAGCAACTATTTCTGAGGCCAGAGGTCTGTGGGTCCTTATGGAAATGGGAGTGAGGAAATTCTGCTTTGGGGCACAAGAGCATATGGGGAGTAGCTTCTCCTGCCTTCTTATTTCTATAAGAAATATGATTTGAGACTTCTGGTTTCAGGTATGGAGACCTCAGACTCTGAACTTTGCCCTGCTCCTAGAGTCTTGCATTATTTGCTTTGTTCAAGTCATTTAAGCTTAAAAATAATCTGTATATAGAGACATTTGCCTTTCTGCCTGCAATAAGACTTTACCTGGGTATATGTCACATCCAGACTTCTGGTCCCTTATAGCAGTAGCCTTACTCAGGAACTCCCACATATCCTTTCTGTGAAGCTATTCAAGAGCATCCTGGTAATGAAAAATGGGGTAGCAATGTCCACAGTGGCCAGAAGTGACCAGAAAAGCATAGGTGCTCAAATAAGTATTTGATTAATTGATAAGCAGCAACAATTTTCTGAGTTCTCTTTGTAGTTCTACCTGATTTATTAAAGAGAACATTTAATGAAGGTACACATGCAAATATATGTTTGTCATTAGATAAAAATCATTTGTAGATACATTTTGATAAGGGTTGCAGATCTTGAAAGTGTTTGGTTTTATATTTGTAATTGGCATGTGTTTTTAAATTATTACACAAGAATACTTCCATGAATTCTGATTTGCAAATGATTTAATACAACCATATAACAAATAACATTATTTGCAACGCATGCTACAAATAGAGTGGTGACAGGTCAGTAAGGTTGCCTGGGAGCTCTGTAGTCAGCTTGGTTGTTAAGTCTTCAGATGGACTGAAACAGCCAGTACTGACCTGTGCTTATACACCTTTTAGCTGGCCAGGGCTAAATGAGGAAATAGGCAAAGATGATGATGTTTCCATTGTGCTGTCTAATCTCTCCCTGTTGCTTTCTTCCCTTATCAAAACTTGCTTTCATGATACTAAGAGCACTGGAAATTTAAGTGATCATCTCAAGAGTCTTGGTGAACAAAGTGATAAGCAATAAAGGAGCTCTAATGGTGAGAGTCTGTACACTCAGGAGGGAAGATTTTTTCCTTCCCTTCTTCAGTGTGCTGTTCTGTATTCCTAAAATCAACTCAGTCATTTGGTGATTCTCCCTTTCTTCCTTTCTTTATTTATTTGAGAAAAAGAGAGATCACAAGTAGGCAGAGATGCAGGCAGAGAGAGAGGGGGAAGCCGACTCCCTGCTGTGCAGAGAGCCTGATGTGGGGCTCCATCCCAGAATCATGACCTGATCTTGAGGCAGAGACTTAACCCATTGAGCCACCCCAGTGCCCTTCTTCCTTTCTTCTTTTTAAGAAACCATAATTACTGGCCTTTACCTCGATTAACAAGCATTTTCTGCCTGTCTGGTTGACACTGCCTTGTTTTTTAAGGGTTAGGTCCTGTAGAAATACAATTTGGGTTTTTAATTACAAAGAAGGAGAGATGAAACGAAACAGAATTGATTGCTTTTCCATCAGGCTTACCTTAAATTATATATATTTAAATTTTGTTAGTAATACTCTCATCAAATATTTAATATGTATTTTCAGCTGTGGAATGTACTGTGATCTTCATGCTATGGATACTTATGAAAAGAAAGCAAATGCTTATCAAAATGGTGAAAAATATGTAATAGACAATGTGGATTTATTCCGCAAACCCAGTTCTAGAGAAAAACATTATTTGGCAAGCAGTCAAAGAATTTTAATGTAAAATTTAATGCAACAGGGGTGACATATTTTAGTACAAATTAATTAGATTAGTGAAGTGAAATGGCCTGAGTCAGAACAAATAAAATGAGCTGCATAACATGAGGCACTTTGCAATAATTCTTAAGCTATCAATTCTGTTATTTTGCAATTTGAATTCTATTTAGATCATCAAAAATTATATAAAATCAATTCCTGTTTCTTCTGGTTGATTACATAAAAATACAACAATGAATTCCATTTATCTGAAAAATGAACAGAACATCACTTTCTTCAATAAAAAGTTTCCAGTTTGTAAAATACCTTTAATTGTTTCTTTAATTTTCCTTGCTTGTTTTGTACTGAGGGTCTTCTGAAAAAGTTTCACTTATTTTGGGCTAATTTATTTTATTTTACTTTGTTAATTTATTTATACCTCAACTTCTTGTGCAAGTAATCTGGTGGTTTATTATAACAACTAAAAAGGAAAAAGAGAAATTTGTTATATGTGAGTATATTAACCATAACCAGAGAAAAGTAGAAAGACAGGTGGGAAATTGTGACCTTTTATTTTTTATTTATTTATTTTTTTGAAAGCAACCTTGGGAACAGGAGATCTTTTCAAATGACATGTGTAATAAAGGGTTAGTATCCAAAATATATAAAGAACTTATAAAACTCAACACCAAAAAACCAAATAATTGAAATAAAAAATTGGCAGAAGACATGAATAGACATTTTTGCAAAGAAGACATATGAATGGCTAAAAAATACATGAAAAGCTTTTTAACATCACTCATCATCAGGAAAGTACAAATCAAAGCCACAATGAGATATCACCTCATACCTGTCAGAATAGCTAAAATTAACAATGCAGAAAACAACAGGATGGAGAAGGGGGAACCCTCACTGCTGGTGGGATTATAAACTGGTACAGGTACTCTGGAAGACAGTATGGAGGTTCCTCAAAAACTTAAAAATAGAACTGTCCTATAATCCAGCAATTACACTACTAGGTATTTATCCAAAGGATACAAAAATACAGATTTGAAGGGATTATAGGCACCCTAGTGTTTATAGCAGCATTATCAACTAGCCAAATTATGGAAAGACCCCAAAAATGTCCATCAGCTGATAAATGGATAAAGAAGAGGTGGTTTCTGTATACAATGGAATATTATTCAGCCATAGAAAATGAAGTCTTGCCATTTGCAATGACCATGGTTGGAGCTAGAGAGTATTATGCTAAGTGAAATAAGTCAGTCAGTGAAAGAAAAATACCATATAATTTCACTCATATGTGGAATTTAAGAAACAAAACATGAACATAGAGGGGAGAAAGAAAGAGAGAGGCAAACCATAGGACAGACTCTTAGCTACACAGAGCAAACTGAGGGTTGCTGGAGTTGAGGTGGATGTGGGGATGGGTTAAATGGGTGATGGGTATTAAGGAGGGACTTGTGATGAGCATTCAGATTGTACATAAGTGACGAATCACTAAATTCTACTCCTGAAAATGAGAACTACAGTATATGTTACATGACAATAGAAACTTGAAACTAGAACAACCCTCTTCCCATCCACCCCCTGCAGTAACCCTTGAGGGTTTTTTTTTGTTTGTTTGTTTTATTTCTTTTCAGCATAACAGTATTCATTGTTTTTGCACCACACCCAGAGCTCCATGCAATACGTGCCCTCCCCAATACCCACCACCTGGTTCCTCCAATCTCCTACCCCCTGCCCCTTCAAAACTCTTAGGTTGTTTTTCAGGGTCCATAGTCTCTCATGGTTCACCTCCCCTTCCAATTTCCCTCAGCTCCCTTCTCCTCTTCATCTCCCCATGTCCTCCATGTTATTTGTTATGCTCCACAAATAAGTGAAACCATATGATAATTGACTCTCTCTGCTTGACTTATTTCACTCAGCATAGTCTCTTCCAGTCCCATCCATGTTGCTACAAAAGTTGGGTATTCATCCTTTCTGATAGAGGCATAATACTCCACAGTGTATATGGACCACATCTTCCTTATCCATTCATCTGGTGAAGGGCATCTTGGTTCTTTCCACAGTTTGGCAACCGTGGCCATTGCTGCTATAAACATTGGGGTACAGATGGCCCTTCTTTTCACTCCATCTGTATCTTTGGGGTAAATACCCAGTAGTGCAATTGCAGGGTCATAGGGAAGCTCTATTTTTAATTTCTTAAGGAATCTCCACACTGTTCTCCAAAGTAGCTGCACCAACTTGCCTTCCCACCAACAGTGTTTCCCGTCTTGCTAATTTTGGCCATTCTAACTGGTGTAAGGTGATATCTCAATTTGGTTTTAATTTGAATCTCCCTGATGGCTAGTGATGATGAACATTTTTTCATGTGTCGGATAGCCATTTGTATGTCTTCACTGGAGAAGTGTCTGTTCATATCTTCTGCCCATTTTTTGATATGATTATCTGTTTTGTGTGTGTTGAGTTTGAGGAGTTTTTTATAGATCCTGGATATCAGCCTTTTGTCTTTACTGTCATTTGCAAATATCTTCTCCCATTCCATGGGTTGCCTCTTTGTTTTCTTGACTGTTTCCTTTGCTGTGCAGAAGCGTTTGATCTTGATGAAGTCCCAAAAGGTCATTTTCGCTTTTGTTTCCTTTGCCTTTGGAGACATATCTTGAAAGAAGTTGCTGTGGCTGATATCGAAGAGATTACTGCCTATGTTCTTCTCTAGAATTCTGATGGATTCCTGTCTCACATCGAGGTCTTTTAGCCACTTCGAGTTTATCTTTGTATATGGTGTAAGAGAATGGTCGAGTTTCATTCTTCTACATATAGCTGTCCAGTTTTCCCAGCACCATTTATTGAAGAGACTGTCTTTTTTCCATTGTATATATTTTTTTGTTTTGTCAAAGATTATTTGACCATAGAGTTGAGGGTCCATATCTGGGGTCTTTACTCTGTTCCACTGGTCTGTGTGTTTTATGCCAGTACCATGCTGTCTTGGTGATCACATCTTTGTAGTAAAGCTTGAAATCAGGTAACATGATGCCCCCAGTTTTATTTTTGTTTTTCAACATTTCCTTAGCGATTTGGGGTCTCTTCTGATTCCATACAAATTTTAGGATTATTTGCTCCAGCTCTTTGAAAAATACCAGTGGAATTTTGATCAGAATGGCATTAAAAGTATAAATTTCTCTAGGCAGTATATACATTTTAACAATGTTAATTCTTCCGATCCAAGAGCATGACATGGTCTTCCATCTTTTTGTGTCATCTTCAATTTCTTTTATGAGTGCTCTGTAGTTGCTCGAGTACAGATCCGTAACCTCTTTGGTTAGGTTTATTCCCAGGTATCTCATGGTTCTTGGTGCTATAGTAAATGGAATCGATTCTCTAATTTCCCTTTCTGTTTTTTCATTGTTAGTGTATAAGAAAGCCACTGATTTCTGTACATTGACTTTGTATCCTGCCACATTAATGAATTGCTGTATGAGTTCTAGTAGTTTGGGGGTGGAGTCTTTTGGGTTTTCCATATAAAGAATCATGTCATCTGCGAAGAAAGAGAGTTTGACTTTTTCATTGCCAATTTGGATACCTTTTATTTCCCTTTGTTGTCTGATTGCTGTTGCTAGGATTTCTAATACTATGTTGAACAAGAGGTGAGAGTGGACATCCTTGTCCTGTTCCTGATCTCAGTGGGAAGGCTGCAAGTTTTTTCATTGAGGATGATATTTGCTGTGGGTCTTTCATAGATAGATTTTATGAAGTTGAGGAATGTTCCCTCTATCCCTATACTTTGAAGCGTTTTAATCAGGAACAGATGCTGGATTTTGTCATATGCTTTTTCTGCATCAATTGAGAGGACCATGTTGTTCTTCTCTCTTCTCTTATTGATTTGTTCTATCATATTGATTGATTTGCGAATGTTAAACCATCTTTGTAACCCAGGGATGAATACCACCTGGTCATGGTGGATAATCTTTTTAATGTGCTGTTGGATCCTGTTTGCTAGGATCTTGTTGAGAATCTTTGCATCCATATTCATCAGTGATATTGGTCTGAAATTCTCCTTTTTGGTAGGGTCTTTGCCTGGTTTGGGGATCAGGGTAATGCTGGCTTCATAGAAAGAGTCTGGAAGTTTTCCTTCTGCCTCAATTTTTTGAAACAGCTTCAGGAGAATAGGTGTTATTTCTTCTTTGAATGTTTGGTAGAATTCCCCAGGGAATCCATCAGGTCCTGGGCTCTTGTTTTTTGGGAGGTTTTTGATCAGTGCTTCAATCTCATTACTAGATATCAGTCTATTCAGGTTGTCAGTTTCTTCCTGGTTCAATTTTGGGAGTTTATAGTTTTCCAGGAATAACTCTTGGCCTTTTAAAAATGAGACTAAAAACATAGGCCACAGGCTTATGTAATTTTTATAACTGAATTTCAAATTTGACTCTAAATTCCTGGCAGGAAAAAGTGAAACATGATTAGTTGTATTATTGTCTTAATTATGAAAGAGAATCTTATTAATTGTATGTATTAGAATATTTTAAGTCATATTGGAAAACTCAATTCAAACTGGCCCTCTAGAAACTGAAAATATCTACACATAGGAATCTGGTTTTGTTTAATGAGAACTTGGCCTGACGGATTGAGATATTCTTAGCAATTGTATCCTTTTTGTGTTTTCATCTCAGTTTTGTCACAAGATGGCAGCGGTGGTACTAGGCCATATCCACTCATATCCGTTTACAACCACATACATAGGTTGGTCTTTTCTGCCTTTCTTTCAAGACAGGGAATCTTCCTTTCCATTTTGTCTACTGAATTACCTCTCACATCATACTGGCCTAATCATTTAACCAATAACTTGGAGCTGAAGGAATGCTGTGGGCTGATGGAGTTAGGTATAGTTCCTTGACCAGTTATGGCAAGCAAACTTGATTATTTTTAACCACTCAATGCCATCTTAGAAATTGTGAGTGTGATCTGATATAGTTCATCAACTATCTGGTCTAGGGATGGGTGCTTGAACAGATATTAGAAATTAGGAAAGGGAAACAGGTGTAACCAATAGTATCCTCTGAACAAGTTACCCGAGGGAAATTAAATCTTTTTATTTCTTAGGAATTTAACATTCTGGATTCATTTATTAGTTACAAAAGTCTGTTTTGGATTTGCCTTCAAGATAGTCATGGTATTTGGCAGATTTTAATGTTAAGTAAAAATAAATCAGAAAACAATGCCATAATAACTGTATCTCCATTGTAGAGTCTTCTGAAGATAGCTGACTTCATAAACATTTGAACATGATGGATAGGCCAATGGGGTTGAATATTTCCAATTTAAGCCATGTAGTTTTGTTTCTACTACACTCTCTTAATAGTTGTCTAAATAGAGGTAAGAATCATTGACTCTCAATCAAAATGTGTTGATTTACAAAACTTTTCTCAATATAAGAAGAAACCATTACTAATTTTTTGATGTGCAGAGTGGGGATAGGAACAAGTTGAAACAAGAGGGTAATCCATGAATGTAGTGCTATAGTACTAAAAGATTGAGATTTAAAGTATGTTCTACGGTCAGAGATGCTGTTACTTTGGTGTAAGATCCTAGATAATAATGTGCCTGTCCCTTGTTCTCTCTCTCTCTCTCTCTCTCTCTCTCTCTCACACACACACACACACACACACACACACAGAGACACACATACTTCCCAGTAATTTGAACCATGATCTCAAGAGACATATTTTTAAATGTTATTTTTCTTTCCAGAGAATTTATGGGATTTTAAATAATGTAAATGCTATTGCCTAGAGATGGAGGGTAAAAGTACACTGAAAAAATATTTTAAAATGAAAATGGATCAGTTGATGATAATAATTATTCATCCTTGGTTCTCTGATTTTGACTTTACTCCCAGGTCTTTTATTCTGCCCAGTCTTTGAGGACAGTGTCTACATTAAGACAACAGCTCCTAATTTTCTGCCTCTGCTTTGCTTCAAGATAATTCTTTTCTTTATAGACAGTGGTCGTGGCAGGTAAATCAATTCCCGAAAGTACAGTTTCCCGAAATGAAGGCAGGTTCATTGTCCTCTCTGGGGATAGCACCAGCTAGTATTTTATTATCTTTTCCAAATCATGACACACAATGAAGTGTGGAACTGATAAAAGATGAATTTACTTTAAGGTCCAAGAGAGAAAACATAACAGAAAATGAGAAGTTTCATCATAAATGCATCAATGAAGTTGCCCAGGGAGACTTGGTGATGGTGAAACTATCTCATAGCTACAGAAATTGCATCTCACCTTACTCATGACTGACACTCTAATGGAATCTCCGATCGTCTCAGCATACTGTCTGGACCCACTTCATTTTTTCTTTCAGGTGCAAAGCAGTGTTTCTGGTTTGACCCATTGTCCTAAGATAGGCAGAGAGTTTCTTTGGCACTGACCCAAAGGACAATAGGGAAGCGATCTAGCTAAAATTACATATTGATCTCCCCTTCAACTAGCATCCTTTCCAGTTAAATTACCCTGCTTCTTCCTAAAGGGATGACTGTGAGTTTTCAAAACGCACTCACCCAGCTTCTTAGGTGATAATTTTTCCTTTTACAGTCTTCTGATTTAGATTCTAATATATTTAAATAACTGTTATTTTCACAAAAAGAATACCAATTTTAGAGTGTTGTAAGCAGAGACATTTGGGGGAAAAAAAAACAATCCTCCAATAAGTAGGACAAATTAAGTATTTGCTGATATAAACCTTTGGGAAAAATTCATTACTATGGGAAACTTGAGTATTTTTCCTTTTTATTCTTCTCTCCTAGCACATTTCCTTCCTTACAATTGGTTTTTTCATACTGCTGAAGAATTCTTCTTCTTTATGAATTTTTGCTAATTTTTAAACCTTTTGAGACAGGAAGCAATGTTTATGCTTATTTTTTTCTTCTTTTTTAAACTTCAGATGCACAGATTTGAATTAATCATATTCCTTGGCTGCTGGCACACTTTCATTAGCCCATGAAAGGTCCTTCCCTGATTGATACAGTAGAAATTTAACAAATAGTGTTCATCACTTGAATAAAGTCTTACTACTTCAGAAATGTCTTCGATGTAGGACATGGATAAAAGGATTGAAAATTGATCAGCACTCTTTCATCAGAGGTTACTGACAGTTCCTTAGTGAGTTAAAATTGGAGTCTGACATGAGAACTATTGTGTATTCTTCATATTTTATTGTATGTGAATATTAAAGAGCATATCATTGAATGTGATTCAACTCTTGCAGTTTTGTAGTAAATTAACTAACTACTTTAGGTATTATTATAGATAAATGCCTGACCTGATGAGCCCTATCCACCTATCCTAGTCAAGAGTCAGATGTTTGGAATATACACCTTCAGGAACCCTTTATAGAATTCTGTTTTAACAAGTCTCGATTCTGTTTGGAGTCTACAACTTTAACATCATTTGCTAAGTCTTATTGATGATGTGCTTGGTGTTTGACCATGCACTGAGTGGCCAGGCTGTTCAGCCAAGGTTAAAAGGCAGGGAAGAAACCAGTGCATGATTTGAGGTTGCTGAGACCAGACAACATACGTACCAGTTTCAAGTGGTACAGCACTTCCTAAGAGCAGGTGGAGAGAAAGACAAATATCTAGCCCTTTATAATTAGTGGGTTCCCCACTGCCAGATCCACTCAGCAGCCAGCCAATGCGGGCAGTGTAGCCTGCACACCCCACTTCCTGCTGCAGTAGAAGTGCTCTGACCCCTCCCAGTGGGGTCTGAGATACAGAAAGCAGGACAGGCCTGAGGGCATTGACACATGCATTTAAGCAGAACAAAGGAATACACATTGAGTAAAATAATTCCACAGTAGGTGATACGCCTAGCACAGGTTGTGAGGACTCTGTTGTTTGGTAAGGAAGTGTACCAGACCCAAGGGTGATTCTTAAGTGGCCTAGTGAGGTGCAGAAAGACAGCAACCTATGAAACTGTATTCCAACACTTGATGATAAGGAAACTGTTTGTATTGCAAACAGATTCAACCAATATACTTTGGGAAAAATACTCCCTTGGCAGTGTTACTGAATTTCTTAAAGCATACAGTTTCTAGAACAGTGTTTCTTTTATGTTTTTTTTGACTTTGACGATAACTAAAAAGTGCATTTTCCATATTGACCATTGACATGTGTGCATGACTAAAACAAAATCTTCAGAAACAATACTTTCCATTATTATGTGCAATGCACTCTATTGTTTTTTGTTTGATTCTATTCTATTACATTAAAAAATTGATCCACTTAATTGGTTTCATTAATGAGTCCAAACTACTGTTGGAAAAATACTCTTCTAGGAAATGGGCCATACAGAAACTATAAAGTTTACAAGAACATTCAGTGGTTTGAAAAACAAACAGGAGGATGATAAAAAGGAGCAAGAACTGCAAAGCAGAGAGTAATTTCATTAGTGTGGATGTTACATAAATCACATCTATCTTTCCCGCTACAATAAACATGTGGCTGAAAAACTTTTGGAAGAAGCAACTTAAATCATGCATGAAGGGATACATGGATTCTCAGAGTCTGCTTATATAATTATTCTGGTAGAGAAAGGATTTATTATTTTAGCAATCCATAAGAAGAATTGGTAAAATTAACTTAAAATTGTATTATTGTATGTATAATATACATAGAAATATATTCTATTATTGTATGTATACTACATATAGGAATAAATGTAAAATTACTATTTATGATAACAAAGCCTTTTTAAAAGATTTTATTTATTTACTTGGAGAAAGAGTGAATGAGGGGGGAGAGGCACTAGGAAGCAGGGAGAGAAGCAGAGGCAGAAGCAGACTCCCTGCTGAGCCGGGAGCCTGATGCTGGGTTCCATCCCAGAATCTGGAGATCACGACCTGGGAGGAAGGCAGATGCTTAACTGACTGAGCCACCCAGGCTCCCAATAATATATCCTTTTAAAGTTATATTACATATGAGTTACATATATATACACACATACATAATGGCAAAGTTATATACATAATAAATATTTTAATAAAATATGCTCATGTAATTCATCAGGCAGCAAGAAGCTTACATTACCATAATCAGGCATTAAATAGTTTGCATTTTACCTGTGTTCTGGGTTTCGCTTGGCTTTCTGTTTCTCTATAGGGCAAAACCGAGGGCTTTGGGCCCATTGCTTGCTTAGGATGCTCTATTCCATACCTTTCTCCTGCTCCTCTCTCTACATTGTTTAATTTTCATTTCCTTTAAATCTCATCACAATTGTTATATTGTTAAATTCCCAGGTTTATCTTTGCTCTCCCAAGACTAAATCAGGTCCACTTTCACTCAGTTTTTGCAGCATATCTTTTCTTGGAGCCTTTATGATGTCATGCTCATTTTCTCTTAGTGTTTCTCCAGTGCCTGATGCAGTGCCTGACACACAGCAGGCATTTGAGTATTTGCTGCATGACTAAATGCACTGTAATAAGTAAAATGCCAATTACTCTAAAAAGGGGGGAGGTGTGAGTCAGCATTCACAACATCCTGAATACTTCCCAGATCTCATAACTTTCTGCTTGGATCATTGTTTTTGTATAGGAATACATATATTCCTCCTTCATATCCTTATCCATCAGATTTGATACTGACTTGCATGTGGTAAATGCTAAGTAAATGTTTGTTGAATTGATTTTTTTAAGCAAATGTATATATATGTTATTCATATAATGAAACTTGTATAAAGGGGAATATATTTCATATTAGAGTGAATTTACATAATCATAATTGTTTATTGATTTCCATCTTTTAGAATCAATCTAATGAGAAGCAGGAAAAATATGTTTCAGTGTTAATGCACTTATGTTACAAGGAGTGTTCAAGAGGTCCTGTGGAAAGTCAATTTAATGAGAAGTATATGTTTGATGTTATTTATAGTTAATGGTTAACCAATATCAAAGCTAAAAGTAGTGATATTAATATACAATACTGGGAAGAGGAGAAGGGAGGAGGGAACAAAGTAAATGAACTCAATTCTCACATTTCGTATGATGTCAGTCAATAAATATTGTCTACAGTTAGTAAGTCAAGATAATGAAAAGAAAAAAAAATTTCTTATTTAGACTTATAGAAATAATCACCAAAACCCCTAGAAACAGAAAAAATTAAGAGATATTATCCTTGGAGAGTGTCGTGTAGGAGGGGAGGAATTGGATGAGAGATTGTTGCTTTTCATTATAGATCTTTGGTACTAACACGACAAAAATCCAGGAGAAAATGTTGTACAGAATTCTCCTTAAAGGTATTTTTGAGACCCATGCATTTTCCTTGCCTCTGTCTGTTCCTTAATATCTTACTATGAACTGATCATAATGACTTTTTCTTTTTTAAGCAAGTGTTGAATTGCCACGAGGGAAAATGTTGAGGTTTTCACACTAAAATACTGTTATGGGTAGCATTCTGGATCCCTACAGAGTTGCCATTCACATACTATACTAGAGGTTAGAATTTCTATGAAGCAGAAAAGCATTAATACCTCCCAAACTTTCTTATACACAGCAGCATTATTAAACCTCTTTAATAATGTAGTTTATTGTATAATGATATAAATAAACTGAGGCAAAAGGACACATAAAACCTGAACCATATATAAATTTTCTCTTTACTGTTTCCCTCAACATAAGCAGAGTCTCCAGATGATCAACATTCTTCACCAGAGTAGTGTGTTTGTTACAACTGATGAACCTACATGAACACATCATTGTTACTCAAAGACCGTAGTTTACATTAAGGTTCACTTTTGTTGTGTATATTCTGTAGGTTTAGACACATTTATCTTGGCATGTCTTCATCATTATAATATCATCTGTATGTATAGTTATAATATCATCTGTATGTATAGTGGTTTCACTACCTAAAAACTCTCTGTGCTCAGTTTACTTATTCTACTCTTCCTCTTAACCCCTGGAAACCACTGATTTTTTGACTGTCTTCATACTTTAGCCTTTTCCAGAATGTCCTATGATGACATATGATGTGTAGCATCTTTTAATATGCTTATTCATCATCTGTATGTCTTTTTTGATGAGGGGCCTGTCAAGATCTTCAGCCTATTTTTTAAATTGGGTTGTTTGTTCCCTTACTGAGTTTAAAAATTCTTTGTATATTCTGGATAACGGTTCTTTACCAGACTTGTCTTTTGCAGATGTTTTCTCCCATTCTGGGGCTTGTATTTCCATTTTCCTGATGTTATCTTTCACAGAGCAGAAGTTTTGAATTTTAATGAAGTCCAGCTTATCAATTATTTTTTCATGGATTGTGTCTTTGTTGTTTTATCTTAAAAGCCCTCATCACCATTCCCCAGGTCATCTACGTTTTCTACTATATTACCTTCTAGAAGTTTTAAAGTTTTGCATTTTACATGGAGGCCTGTATCCCATTTTGAGTTAATTTTTGTGAGGCTTATAAAGTCTTTATATAAATTCATTTTTTTGGCATGTGCATATCTAGTTCTTCTAGCACTATTTAGTGGCCTCTTTATAGTGTTAAATTCTGACTTAAAGGAAACTTCACTTAGAAAATTAGAGAGAAGAAACATTAGGTCAATGAATTGGCTTATAAGGAATTGGCTTAGGCTGCCGACCTAGAGGTAGGCAGTCCAGTGTCTAGACAATACCATCATGCCAGGCTCCTTTAAGCTTTCTGCTCCCTCTTCTTCAATACATGGTTTCTATCCTTGGTTTCTGTCTTTACTGTCTTGCCTTTTTATGGTTATAGAATTGCTCCTTTATTCCAGGTATGAAGAGGGAGAAGGAGAATATTCTCCTCAGTTTATTTCATGAGATTAAGAGTCTCTAATGGTTTGTCTCCCTCCCAAGCCCATCTTGTTTCATTTTTTTCCTTCCCTACCACCCAAACCTCCATCTTGCCTCTCAAATTCCTCATATCAGGGAGATCATATGATAATTGTCTTTCTCTGATTGACTTATTTCACTCAGCACAATATCCTCTAGTTCCATCCACTTCATCACAAATGCAAGATTTCATTTCTTTTGATGGCTGCATAGTATTCCATTATATATATATATATTTTTTTTTTTAATAGATATATATCTATATATCTATATCACATCTTCTTGATCCATTCATCTGTTGATGGACATCTAGGTTCTTTCCATAGTTTGGCTATTGTGGACATTGCTGCTGTAAACATTTGGACGCACATGCCCCATCAGATCACTACATTTGTATCTTTAGGGTAAACACCCAGTAGTGCAATTGCTGGGTCATAGGGTAGCTCTATTTTCAACTTTTTGAGGAACCTCCATGCGGTTTTCCACTATGGCTGTACCAGTTTGCATTCCCACCAACACTGTAGGAGGGCTCTCCTTTCTCTGCATCCTTGCCAGCATCTGTCATTTCCTGACTTGTTAATTTTAGCCATTCTGACTGGTGTGAGGTGGTATCTCATTGTGGTGTTGATTTGTATTTCTCTGATGGCAAGTGATGTGGAGCACTTTTTCATGTGTCGGTTGGCCACCTGGATGTCTTCTTTGAAGAACTGTCTGTTCATGTCTTCTGACCATTTCTTGATTGGATTATTTGTTCTTTGGGTGTTGAGTTTGCTATATTCTTTATAGATTTTGGATACTAGCCCTTTATCTGATATGTCATTTGCAAATATTGTCTCCCTTTCTGTCAGTTGTCTTTTGCTTTTTTTGACTGTTTCCTTTGCTGTGCATAAGATTTTGACCTTGATAAAGTCCCAATAGTTCATTTTTGCCCTTGCTTTCCTTGCTGTTGGCAAAGCTTCTAGGAAGAAGATAATTCAGGAGAGGTCAAGAGGTTGCTGTCTGTGTTCTCTTCAAGGATTTGGATGGATTCCTGTCTCACATTGAAGTCTTTCATCCATTTTAAGTCTTATTTTTGTTTGTGGTGTAAGGAAATGGTCCAGTTTCACTCTTCTGCATGTGGCTGTCCGATTTTCCCAGCACCATTTGTTTAAGAGACTGTCTTTTTTCTATTGGACATTCTTTTCTGCTTTGTCAAAGATTAGTTGACCATAGAGTTGAGGGTCTATTTCTGGGCTCTCTATTCTGTTCCATTGATCTATGTGTCTGGTTTTGATCCAGTACCATACTTTCTTGATGATGACAGCCTTGTAAGAGATCGTGAAGTCTGGAATTGTGATGGTATAAACTTTGGCTTTCTTTTTCAACATTCCTTGGGCTACTTGATGTCTTTTCTCATTCCATATAAATTTTAGGATTATTTGTTCCATTTCTTTGAAAAAAATGAATGGGATTTTGATAGGGATTGCATTAAATATGTAGATTGCTTTAGGTAGCATAGACATTTTCATAATATTTGTTCTTCCAATCCATGAGCATGGAACATTTTCCCATTTCTTTGTGTCTTCCTCAATTTCTGTCATGGGTACTTTATAGTTTTCCGAGTACATATTCTTTGCCTCTTTGGTTAGATTTATTCCTAGGTATCTTACAGTTTTGGGTGCAGTTGTAAATGGGATTGAATCCTTAATTTCTCTTTCTTCTGTCTTGTTTTTGGGGTAAAGAAATGCGACTGATTTCTGTGCATTGATTTTATATCCTGACACTTTACTGAATTCCTGTACAAGTTCTAGCAGATTTGGAGTGGAGTCTTTTGGGTTTTCCACATAAAGTATCATGTCTTCTGCAAAAAGTGGTAGTTTGACTTCTTCTTTGCCAATTTGGATGCATTTAATATCTTTTTGTTGTCTGATTGCTGAGGCTAGGACTTTTAGTAGTATGTTGAATAGCAGTGGTGTTAATGGACATCTGCCATGTTCCTGACCTTACCGAAAAAGCCCTCAGTTTTTCTCCATTGAGAATGATATTCGCTGTGGGTTTTTCATAGATGGCTTTGATGGCTCTATCCCTACACTTTGAAGAGTTTTGATCAAGAAAGTATGCTTTGGTTTGTCAAATGCTTTTTCAGCATCTATTGAGAGTATCATATGGTTCTTGTTCTTTCTTTTATTAATGTATTGTATCACATTGATTTGTGGATATTGAACCAACCTTGCAGCCCTGGAATAAATCCCACTTGGTCGTGGTGAATAATTCTTTTAATGTACTGTTGGATCCTATTGGCTTGTATTTTGGTAAGAATTTTCACATCTGTGTTCATCAAGGATATTGATCTATAATTCTTTTTTTTTTAAGATTTTATTTATTTATTTGACAGACAGAGATCACAAGGACTCTGAGATTATGACCTGAGCCAAAGACAGAGGCTTAACCCACTGAGCCACCCAGGCGCCCCTATAACTCTCTTTTTTGATGGGGTTTTTGTCTGGTTTTGGGATCCAGGTAATGCTGGCCTCATCAGTCGAGTTTGGAAGTTTTCCTTCTGTTTCTATTTTTTGGAACAGTTTCAGGAGAATAGGAATTAATTCTCTAAATGTTTGGTAGAATTCCCCTGGGAAGCCATCTGGCCCTGGGCTCTTGTTTGTTGGGAGATTTTTGATGACTGCTTCAATCTCCTTACTGGTTATGGGTCTGTTCAGGTTTTCTATTTCTTCCTGGTTCAGTTGTGGTAGTTTATATGTCTTTAGGAATGCATCTATTTCTTCCAGATTGTCAAATTTGCTGGCATATAGTTGCTCAATATATGTTCTTATAATTGTTTCTATTTCTTTGGTGTTGGTTGTGATCTCTACTCTTTCATTCATGATTTTATTTATTTGGGTCCTTTCTCTTTTCTTTTTGATAAGACTGCCCAGGGGTTTATTAGTCTTATTAATTCTTTCAAAGAACCAGCTCCTAGTTTTGTTGATTTGTTCTATTGTTTTTTTTTTTTTTTGTTGTTGTTTGTTTGTTTCTATTTCATTGATTTCTGTTCTGATGTTTATTATTTCTCTTCTCCTGCTCGATTTAGACTTTCTTTGCTGTTCTTTCTCCAGCTCTTTTGGTGTAGGATTAGGTTGTGTATTTGAGACCTTTCTTGTTTCTTGAGAAAGGCTTATATTGTTATATATTTTCCTCTCTGGACTGACGTTGCTGTGTCCCACAGATTTTGAATCATTATGTTTTCATTATCATTTGTTTCCATGAATTCTTTCAATTCTTCTTTAATTTCCTGGCTGACCCATTCATTCTTTGGTAGGATGCTCTTTAGCCTCCATGTATTTTGGTTCTTTCCAAATTTCCTCTTGTAATTGAGTTCTAGCTTCAGAGCATTGTGATCTGAAAATATGCAGGGAATGATCCTAATATTTTGGTACTGATTGAGACCTTATTTGTGACCCAGGATGTGATCTATTCTGGAGAATGTTCCATGTGCACTAGAGAAGAATGTGTATTCTGTTGTTTTGTTATGGAATGTTCTGAATTCTGAATATATCTGTGATGTCCCTCTGGTCCAGGGTGTCATTTAAGGCCTTTATTTCCTTGTTGATCTTTTGCTTGGATGATCTGTCCGTTTCAGTGAGGGGGTTGTTAAAGTCCCCTACTATGATTGTATTATTGTCAATGTATGTTTGATTTTGTTATTAATTGGTTTATATAGTTGGCTGCTCCCATGTTAGGGACATAGATACTTAAAATTGTTAGATCTTCTTTTTGGGAAGACCCTTTGAATATGATATAGTGTCCTTCCTCATCTCTTATTATAGTCTTTGGCTTAAAATCTAATTGATCTGATACAAGGGTTGCCACCCCAACTTCTTTTGATGTCCATTAGCATGGTAAATTGTTTTCCACCCCTTCACTTTAAATCTGGAGGTGTCTTTGGGTCTAAAATGAGTTTCTTGTAGACAGAATATTGATGGGTTTTGTTTTTTCATCCACTCTGATACCCTGTGTCCTTTGATTGGGACATTTAGCCCATTTATGTTCAAGGTAACTATTGAGAGATATGAATTTAGTGTCATTGTATTGCATGTAAGGTGACTGTTACTGTATATTATCTTTGTCCCTTTCTGGTCTACTACTTTTAGGCTCTCTGTTTGTTAGAGGCCCCTTTTCAATATTTCCTATAGAGCTGGTTTGGTGTCTACAAATTCTTTTAGTTTTGCTTGTCCTGGAAGCTTTTTTATCTCTTCTTCTATTTTCAATGATAGCCTAGCTAGATATAGTATTCTTGGCTGCATGTTTTTCTCATTTAGTGCTCTGAATATATCATTAGGCTGGTCTTTTTTTTTTTTTTACTATTTCGTTTATTTGTGAGAGGGAGAGAGAGCGTGAGCATGCACAAGCAGGGGAGGGACAGCAGGAGAGGGAAAAGCAGGTTCCTTGCTGAGCAGCAAGCCCCATGTGGGGCTTGGGGCTTGATCCCAAGACCCTGAGATCATGACCTGAGCTGAAGGCAGTTGCTTAACTGACTGAGCCACCTAGGCACTCCTAGGCTGGTCAACTTTTAAATGTATGATTGTGACATTTTTTCTTACCATTTGTAGTCTTGGAAGCCCCTAACTTATATAGAAACTGCTAATAAGAATTATTGGCATTTTCATCTGTGCTTAGTCATATTATATAGACTTGATAGTTATATTTTAATTAATAATTTTTCCCCTTGCTTTTTCTTTTTTTAGAGATTTTTTTTTTTATTTATTTGACAGATAGAGATCACAGGTAGGCAGAGAGAGAGAGAGAGAGAGAGAGGAGGAAGCAGGTCCCTGCTGAGCAGAGAGCCTGATGTGGGGCTCGATCCCAGGACCCTGGGACCATGACCTGAGCCGAAGGCAGAGGTTTTAACCCACTGAGCCACCCAGGCGCCCCTCCCCTTGCCTTTTCTTTCTTTTTTTTTTTTTTTTTCCAATTTATTTATTTTCAGAAAAACAGTATTCATTATTTTTTCACCACACCCAGTGCTCCATGCAAGCTGTGCCCTCTATAATACCCACCACCTGGTACCCCAACCTCCCACCCCCCCACCACTTCAAAGCCCTCAGATTGTTTTTCAGAGTCCATAGTCTCTCATGGTTCATCTCCCCTTCCAATTTACCCAAAAGCACATACCCTCCCCAATGCCCATAACCCTACCCCCCTTCTCCCAACCCCCTTCCCCCCAGCAACCCACAGTTTCTTTCATGAGATTAAGAGTCACTTATGGTTTGTCTCCCTCCCTATCCCATCTTGTTTCATGGATTCTTCTCCTACCCACTTAAGCCCCCATGTTGCATCACCACTCCCTCATATCAGGGAGATCATATGATAGTTGTCTTTCTCCGCTTGACTTATTTCACTAAGCATGATACGCTCTAGTTCCATCCATGTTGTCGCAAATGGCAAGATTTCGTTTCTTTTGATGGCTGCATAGTATTCCATTGTGTATATATACCACATCTTCTTGATCCATTCATCTGTTGATGGACATCTAGGTTCTTTCCATAGTTTGGCTATTGTGGACATTGCTGCTATAAACATTCGGGTGCACGTGCCCCTTTGGATCACTAAGAAATGGAAAAATGTTCCATGCTCCTGGATTGGAAGAATAAATATTGTGAAAATGCCTTTTCTTTTTTAAGCATCATTATTCCTGTGAACTAGAGGAAGCTCAGATATTTTCAGCATTAGATTATATTTGAATATCTTTTACACCTAATCAGGAATGATATGACGATTTCTGAATATATTTTCACTCACCTCATCCTTACTTAATTTAACATTCACATAATGTAAACCATTATGCCTAATGTAGGCTGAAAATATTTAAGGCTATGAAAACCTGGGCAAGTTTATGACTGTAATTGAATACTGAAGTACAATATTGGAGAAGTTCATATTATTTTCAGTCTCTTTCATGACATGTTATATTTTGAGCCTAACATGTAACAAAAATATTTATTTTTATGAATATTCAGGGAGAAACCACATTTTTTTTGAATAAGGAAGTCTAATAAAACTTGATTAAAATTTGAATTAGCAAAATTGAGAAATGAACTTATTTAAAAAAGGAAATTTTCACACTATGGGCATGGTCTTTAGCATCAAAACTTGTTCTGATTTTTTGTTGATGTGGTAAATCATTTTATTCAGAATTGAAATGGCTTTCTTTGAAAGAGTATAACAAATATTTGTGGATTTAAGTAATGTTTTATTTGGGTTATGTTGAAATAATTCATCTAGGTATTGGTTTTATTTAAGCCTCAAATTCTCCTTTTGTCTCCTTTCATACAAAGTGTTTAGAATGCTCTGTGATTTGTTACAATAAATTCTATAAAGAATGCATGAATTAGGAAGATCTTCTAATTAAACTAATTTCATATAATGATCATCTTTCTACATGATGACATTCTGTGAATAAATGGTATGGTTTTGGAGGCTCATTTGTTTTACAGATGGGAGAGAAAAACCTGGGTATAATTAAGTTAGATTTGTTTTCTTCAGGATTCTAGGAAATCTGGAAATGTATATCCTGAACTTCAATATTTATAGTATATATATATATATATACACACACACACACACACAGAAGAAAATTATAGGCTTCAGGTTGACTCTCCTAGTTTTGTATATGGTGATACATAAATGTGGGATAAGAAGGATACAAAAAGGAAACAAATGGAAAAGGGTTTATTATTAAACACTTTTCCATCACAAGGATTCTCAGCAAAGTTACCATATAGTGGCAGTGTTTACCAACATTCTTCCTCTTAAGAATCATTTTCTTTGGGCCATTTGGCTAGAATTCTCAAGTGGTATTAACACAGTAGTTTCAAGATATAGTTAATAATCAGTTTTTGAAATACAGTAACTATTAGTACATTTCAACTATGGTTCTCATAGGCAGGACTATGTCTTATTTATCCCCCACTGCTTGGGGGATATCCTGGTGCATGGCATGGTGGGAGTACTCCATACATGTGGAATGAAGGAAGGAGTGAGTTAAATTCTTTTTTCTTGCAGTAACATAAACTATTTTATTTAATCTTACTGAGCTATGTTATCTCATTTATCAATTGGAGCCTGGATTAGATTGTCTCTAATGTGCCTTCAGTACCAACATTTTGTGTCTCTAGAGATTCTTTTCTTCATTTGGTTTTGGTAGATAATGGGGTCTTACTTCTTTCTCCCTCAGTTGTTAGTCTGCCTGGATGACAGACGATAGAGACTCCTGGGTAGTAAGGTCTTTTTAGCCTAGCAGGTTATTTGCTGATCCTAATGGTTGAAGATAGCAGTTGGAGGTGGATTTTGGTGGATGGTAGGAAAGGCTTATAGCAGTTTACTCTCTTCAAATTTCATGGTGGTTGGATTGCTCAACACAGCCTTCTGAGCACTTTCTCTTTTCTTGCTGAGACTTTTAGAGACAGTGGAATGCTGAATGACTCTTTCAACAGGCAGCTTTGTCAGGGAATTTATTCTAAACTATCTAGAGCTGCTTTAGAATTACAGCAGATTCTCTCCTTCTGTGCCCTGAGGTTTCAGGTTCACTGACTTTTTTGTAGGGTTGTTATCCACTCCAGTTTGCCTGGGACGGTTCCCGTTAATACTTGCTGCCTGGTGTAATTGTTAATGGTGCCTCTGAAACTCTCAGAGTGACTGGACAGTAAATTATAGGGTTACCTACTCCTTAGTTTTTTTTTTTTTTTTAACTCCTGAAGGGTTTCTCTCCTTGTGTTGAGGTGTACTCATTCCTGGCAGTGCTCATTCTTAGGTATTGGCAACAGTCTTACCTCCTCCTGCACCTCTTTTGAGAACTCTCGTATAGAGGCAAGTTGAGTCTACTCACTTTCCTGTTTTTTGAAGAAAAAAAAAGAGTCAACTGAACTTTTCTGAGTTAAATATGACCTTTTTATTTTCTCCAAAAGCTACTAAGATAGAGCAAAATAGCAACAACAACAATCAGGGACATAGTTTTTAAAAACAATTTTTGAAAAAAACCCCACTAAGTTCTAAATATGAAAGGGGATCAGTGAAGTACAAATGAGGGTATGATAAGATACTTGAGATTCTTTTTAATCTTCTTGGAACCATCTTTTTCACGCATTTCCAAGTGTCCTGCCTTCATGGTTGTGGCCACTACAACCCTCAGGACCATCGTGCTCTGTGTGCTTCTGGGATGCAGACATAAAATAGAAACTCAAGTCCGTAATGGAAAAGTATATTGAGTAAACACATTATGCTCTGAAAAAGGAAGAGACAAGGAATGTGTCAGAAAAAGGACACAAGCTAAGTGTTACAGTCTTCCCAAAGGATTTGGAATTGGAGCTAGGCACTGAAGAATGGGTAATATTTCTGCAGGTAGAAATGGGTGCAAAATGTTTGAAGGTGTGTGTGGGGGGAGTAGGAGGGGGGAGAAAGAAGAAAGAAGAAGAAGGAGAAGGAGAAGGGGAGAAGGAGGAGAAGAAGAAGGAAAGGAGATGCCTCATTAACAACATGCCATTTGAAAAAGACTGCAAGGAGACAGAACTGGCCAAGCAGTTTTTTGAACTGGCATGTTCAAAGAGCAGCAAGGAGGCCAGGAAGTCCGAGTGAAGCAACTGAAAGGAGGAGTAATAGTAGAGGAGATCAGAGAGATTCATGGGACCAGTCATTGGTGGCCCTGGGGGCCTTTGCAGGGATTTTGGCTGTTATTCTGCATGAAATAGTAGGCCATTTTAGAATTTGTGGCACAAGAGTATCATAATGTAAATCATGCTTAAAAGGATCACTTTGGCTTTGTGTTGAGGCTAGACCGTGGGTGGGAAGTGGGTAAATAAGGACAGTGACAAAAAGACCTATGATGAGGCTCTTGCAGTATTCCAGGCAGGAGCTGATGTGGGTTGGATTAAAGTAGTAGCAGAGTAGTCAGATTCTTGGGATATATTTTGGAGCTAGAGCTTTTCTGATGGATTACATGTGGGGTGTGATAGAGAGAGAAGAATCCAGAATGACTCTCAGGTGTTGGGCTTGAGTATCTGAAGTACTGGAGTTTCCAAAGCAGTTAAATACTTTATAATCACTAAATCTATTAATTCACAATTTACAAACATTCCCCTGTTTTTCCTATAGTTCTGAAATGGAGATTGGGTCAGAATACAAAGGATAGGGGATATGTGAGGTAGAGTGTCTGGCTTAGTGATGGTTGTTCCTTCCTACCACTAAAAATGCACAATGGGATCATAAATATTTCTCAAATCTAGGGACCATGAATTATTTCTCTTTGTACTTCTGGTATCTCCCATAGTCACTGTTATATATTTTATTTCATCAAGTACATTGTTAATGACTTTATGTCACTACTAACAAATACCATTTATTTAAAGTGATTTATTATTACCTTAATTGGAATTAAAATTTAATTTTATTGATGTGATACTTATTGAAAGTAACTTTGGACTATTTAGATATAAATGTTTATCATTCAGTGTTACTTCTTCAGGGGGCATTTCTTAGCACGTGAAAGGCAATACTTTTCATGTATATCAATTAAAAATGTAAAAAACATAATACAGCTTCATCTACTTGTAGGTGTCATCCTTTCTTAGGTATTAAAAAAGCTTGGGTGTTACTTTGCAAGCAAATATGGAATTGCATCCAACCATGAATATATGCTTCATTTATATTAAACTGTACACCCTATTGCATGGATTTCTTTTCTGCATATATAATATCATTTGTTTTTTTTTTAAAGATTTTTTATTTATTTGTACAGAGAGAGATTGCAAGTAGGCAAGAGAGGCAGGCAGGGAGAGAGGAGGAAGCAGGCTCTCCATGGAGCAGAGAGCCCAACGTGAGGCTCGATCCCAGGACCCTGGGATCATGACCTGAGCCGAAGGCAGCAGCTTAACCCACTGAGCCACCCCGGCGCCCCATATCATTTGGTTTTAATGGTGGATCATAGTTTAATTTTTTTGAAGGTATTTTAAACCACAATTGAAGTCTACAAATTGAGTATAAACAATGCATACTCAGTTGAAGAGATGAAAATGTAAAGAATTATGACTGAGCTCTGTGAAGACTTTGGAAACTCTATCACAGCTTCCTCTGACCAAGAGCAATTATAGGATGTCATTCATTGTCAGAAACATTCTGACATCTCAGTTTTTAAAATGTGGAAAATGTACGTCTTAGAATCAGTGAGTGAAATACGGTACTAGATATTTCAAATGTTTAACTGCTTAAATTGTGGCTCCCCAGTCCCTGATGCCCCTCATGGGTCCCTGGCTCTAGGCCACACTGTGGTGTTGATCCTGAATGTGCACTGTAAGGCCTGTCGCAGTCTTTTGAGGTATTACTTCTGTCCCCACCCATGCTCTGTCGCTATATTTGGCTTGGCTTGATTTCAACCACTTCTTTCCCCAAAACAAGGCCAGGGGAGGATCCGCCATGACTTCCATAGGATCTGTTCTGTCAGGCGGTGGTGACTGCATCAGGGCTGGTCACATGATCGAAGACAGGCCAGACCTCAACTTTTGTCAGCGCTTTCTCTGTCTTTGGAATTGTGATCTCTTGGGGGCCTTGAAAGCTTCTGGTGGCCCCTGGTTATTGAAGGGACTGTCTACCCAAGGATAAAGCATGCATAAAGGAAAGTAGAATTGAGATGGAGAAAGTTCTCTGGTAACCTCTGATTGCCTCTATGTAGCCATAACTGAAGCTAGATTTATTCTCAGAATTTTTAGATATATGGCCAGTATATGTATATTTTTCCCCTAAGGTGGGATGGCTTAGTCTTTGGTTTAAAAATGAAAATGTATTCACAATACAGAAACATTTTCCTATCTGCTGCTTCCCGTCCTTTTTACATACTCCCCTGTGGAGTATGGGTGGATACTCAGTTACTATCTTTACTCCTGATGGCTCCAGGGCCTGGAATTCTTACTCTCACCCGTGACCCATTTCTCTCTGAATTATTCCATTAGTCTAAATTGATTTTATAGTTAATTGTCAAAACCAGGTATAAATTAGTATCATCACTTCTAGGCTAGGTTTCAGCTTGGTCTTCTTAATTGTTGAATGCTAGATAGCAGCTTCGTGCTCTCAGATACTTTTGGCACACTCAGACTTTTGCTTTTGATTGAAGTCAACTCCTATTCTATTTTTCAAAACCTAAATATGTCTTTGTGCTTCCCACAAAGCACTTACCTCTTTTGATATTGAATACCTTGGGTTCCCAGCTCACCTGCACAGCACAGAGGTCTGTGATGCCCCTAAACTTATTTGAAGGTTAAAAATTTCCAGGTCAGGTTATCAACTCTAGCTACTTTCCAAAATTCTTCTTGGTGACTCCGATATCCCCAGTGCAGAGATTAAAATCTTTCCCAGATTTCCTGATTAGACAGCTATACCATGTAAGACAATATGGTATTATGGGGATAAGGATACATTTTAGAGCTCGAGAGACCTGGCTTCAAATCCTTGCTTTGGCATTTTTAGTTTTACAGCCCTTGGTAAACTATAACTTTCCAAGACTGAATTTATAAAATAGGGATAGAAACATTGTTTTTAGCTCAAATAATTGTGAGGTTTAAGGTATCTATATGTTATCTATATTCTATCCATTTTTCTATCTTTCTGAACCTAACGTACCTAACACTTAATTGGTAAGTTTTCATAAATGGTAGCTATCATTAGAAAATTGTATACCAGGCTATTTCTGAGTGGTTTAGTGTCTGACTGGCATTTTACGTTAAATTCTATATCACACATGCTTAATTGTTCTTATTTTTCTCTTTCTTTCACATACGTGTGATGCCAAAACAGTCACACATAATCTAAGGCAGCAAACTTTGGAAGCTTGTAAACCAAAAATCCTTTTAATATTACAAACAAATCCACATATCTTGCCCAAAAATAAAAATAGAGAAAACTGAAAGCAGAGTCAGGATGGTAGTAGATTTATTACATAAATAACAGAACTTGGCCAGGTTCTGCCATTTCTTACAGGTTCAATATGTCTCTACAGAATTCTTAGCTGCAGATAAAGTAATTCTGTTTGATTTATATGGCCCCAGCTTAAGAAATCTACAGAAGGGAGGTCTATACCAATTCTTTTTTTAGGCACTTTGTTGGCAGTGGCTTTGTGTCCAAACGGATATGGGATAAGAATATATACAGGACTGTTCTCTCTGTGCGATTTTCATTTGCTCATTTCCTTCCACAATATGTATGATATTTGCTGAGTTATATTAATTAGGGATTAAAAACAAAAGTTTTCCTAGGACTTTAGAAAGGTGCCAGATTGATTGCTGGGAAGTTTGTGTCCTCTACATGTATCACAATTAACTAAATTCATTCTTTCTATTGCCTACTTCTTATACCTATCAGAAGTATGTAGCCTTAGGAAGAATTGCTGTCAAACGTGAAAAAGCAATTCTTGCATACCTCAGTACTCTGAAAGAGATTAAAAAGGTGATTAAAGATTTAGACCTATGGTAAAATTATTAAGAATTATTTAAAGAATTATTTATCATAAGCTTGGTTCTTAACCTTTATGGGTCATATGCCCCTTAGAGAAATTTTTGAAAGCTGTGGACGTTTCACAGAAATGCAAAAACAGGAAAGAATTCTGCACCTAATTCCCAAGATATTATGAATCCTTTGAAGCTCATCAGGTTTTAAGAATTTCAGTGTGATTTCTTATAATTGTGGAATTTTAGAATGGTACAGGATGTTAAAATCCATTTAGATCCGTCTTCAGTTTAACTTGGGGTTGTTCATACTCAGCCCTATGAGCATCTGGACCAAATAACTCTGTGTTGTATGGGTAGGTTCCATGTACTATGGGATAGTCAGCAGCACCACTTTTCTCTCTACTCACTAGATACCAGAGTGGGGGTGGGGGCAACCATGATAATAAAAAATGCCCCTAGGGTATAAAATCAGTTGAAAACCACTAGTCTAACTTAAAAATCTCTACCATTTTGATAGAAAGGGATCATCTGGTCCCGACAGGCAATGTTCATTAACTCAAGGTTGGCACATTTGTTTTGAGTCTACGGAAAGTAGAATCTGAGATAAGTACTTAAGGGCAAGATGTTCTGGGATGTGTTCCTCAGAAATACAAATGAGAGTAGAAAAATTAGACATTGATGGGGTAAAGCCAATATAGTTTGCATTAATAAGGCAACAGGAGCACAGTTATAATAGGGATTCTATGATGGACAGCATAGAACCTACTTTAGAATTGTTCTGTAAAGAGGAGGAAGCTGAGGTATTTATTCCCTGTCTCCTAGCTCTTATTGGTTGAAATTACTTCAGGTAGAATTTAATCCCCAGCACTCCCAGGCTGCCCTGTGGGTGGGCTGGGCTAGCTCCTTTAATGCCGGACAAAGTCCTCAGGCAGAGAAGCAGAGCAGAGTGTGTTTAAAATGTACAGCTGTCAGTTTTCAGAGGAACTGGCTATGGAACTCAGAGGTGGGCCAAGGGATATAAGACATGTTGTCAATGGCATCTGTACCTACATCACTGGCATCTAAAGCATACATCTGTATGTTTAAATTATTAAAATAGTGTTTGTTTAATTAATTATTTATTTTTTGAACTGACATTTGCTATCTTATCAGTAGGACCCAACATCTTAGATTATTATCTATAGCCAGGTTGACATACTTGGCATATGGGCCAAATTCAGTGTACTGCTTGTTCTTCTTCTTTTTTTTTTTCATATGGCCAATGAATTAATGTTTTTCACAATTTTAAATTATTGCAACAGGCAGAAAGAAGAATATTTGTGACATGGAAAATTATATGAAATTCAAATTTGAAGGTTCATAAACACAGTTTTGTTGAACATCCATGCACATGAATTAATTCATCATCTAAGACTATTTTCCTTTTATAGTGGTAAAGTTGAGTGGTTGCAATACACCACAGGACCCAAGTATTCACTTTCTAACTGGTGTATTACAAAAAAAGTTGGTCACCCTTGAACGTACATAGGGGCAGCCCTTGGTCTAAGCAACAATGAATAAATCTATTTTCTAGAAATGGAAGCCTGAAAACATATCAGGACATTTATCATGTTTCCCTTCCTTTCCTTTTTCTTTTCTAAGATAAACTTTCCAAATTCCTTTACATGTTTATCACATAATATTATTCAAAGCCCTAGTCAAAGACTGTTCATTCTTTTGATAATTTTTCTCTACATACATTCCACTTTATCAATACTTAAAATGTGGCTTTAAAATGCACATATTTTATAATATGTGGTTTGAACAGTCAAAAGAAAAGGGTGTTTTCCTCTGTATTGGGTAGTCTGCTTTCTAAATGCAGCCTGACTCCCATTAGGTTTTTGGTATGTTCATTATAATGTCAGCTCATAATGAGCATTGAATCAGCTAAAATCCACTTTCACATACGTGGGAGTTTAGTATAGGTGCCTGATTTCTTGACATTAAGTGTTCCTCTTTTTTAAAAAAAATTATATTCAATTAGCCAACGTATAGTACATCATCAGTTTCAGATGCAGTGTTTAACAATTTATCAGTGGTGTATAACACCCAGTGCTCATCACATCATGTGCCCTCCTTCATGTTCATCACCCAATTACCTTACCCCCAACCCCCACTCCAGGAACTCTTAGTTTGTTTCTTCTAGTTAAGACTTACAGTTTTTCTCCCTCTCTGATGACTTACCATTTAGTTTTCCCTCCCTTCCCCTATGATCCTTTGTGCTGTTTCTTATATTCCACATGTGAGTGAAACCCTATGATAATTGTCTTTCTCTGATTGACTTATTTCACTCAGCATAATACCCTCCAGTTCCATCCATGTTGATGTAATTGGTAAGTATCCATCCTTTCTGATGGCTGAGTAATATTCCATTATTTATATATACCACTCCCTCTTTATCCACTCATCAGTCAGTGAATATCCCTGCTCTTCCACAGTTTTGCTATTCTGGACATTGTTGCTATAAACATTGTTTATAGGTGCCTTTACAGGTGCCTTTTTGAATCAGTACATTTGTATCTTTGGGATCACCTAGTAGTGCAATTGCTGGGTCATAGGGTAGCTCTATTTTTAACTTCTTGAGGAAACTCCATACTGTTTTCCAGAGTGGCTGTACCAGCTCGCATTCCCACCAGCGGTGTAAAAAGGTTCCCTTTTCTCCACATCCTTGCAAACATTTTTTGTTTCCTGTCTTGTAATTTCAGCCATTCTGACTGGTGTGAGGTGGTATCTCATGGTTTTGATTTGTATTTCCCTGATGCCAAGTGATATGGAGCATTTTTTCATGTATCTGTTGGCCATTTGAATGTCTTCTTTGCAGAAATATCTGTTCATGTCTTCTGCTCATTTCCTGACTGGATTCTTTGTTTTTTTTGGGCATTGAGTTTGATAAGACATTTATAGAACTTGGATACTAGCCCTTTATCCTGATATGTCATTTGCAAATATCTTCTTCCATTCCATAGGCTGCCTTTTAGTTTTGTTGACTGTTTCCTTTGCTGTGCAAAAGATTTTTATCTTGAAGTCCCAATTGTTCATTTTTGCTTTCATTTCCCTTGCCTTTGGAGATGTGTCTAGCAAGAAGTTTGCTGCATTGAGTTCAAAGAGCTTGCTCCTATGTTCTCTTCTAGGATTTTGATGAATGTCTGGGGAGGAGTCAAGATGGCGGAGAAGTAGCAGGCTGAGACTACATCAGGTAGCAGGAGATCAGCTAGATAGCTTATCTAAACATTGCAAACACACCTACAAATCCAATGGGAGATGGAAGAGAAGAACAGCAATTCTAGAAACAGAAAATCAACCACTTTCTGGAAGGTAGGACCGGCGAAGAAGTGAATCCAAAGTGACGGGAAGATAGCCCACGGCAGGAGGGGCTGGCTCCTGGCAAGCGGCGGAACAGTGGAGCACAAAATCGGGACTTTTAAAAGTCTGTTCTGCTGAGGGACATTGATCCAGAGGCTAAACGGGGTGAAGCCCACATGGGGTCAGCGTGACCCCAGGTCCCGCAGGGTCACAGAAGGATCGGGGGTGTCTGAGTGTCACAGAGCTTGCAGGTATTAGAGCAGGAAAGCCAGCTACAGAGACAGAGCTGAGGAGTGAGCTCTCAGTTTGGGGTTACCTTGAACCGGTCGCAGCCTGGGTGAGCTCGGATCGCGGCTGGAGGCCAGAGAGACGGGAGTGATTGGGCACTATTCTCTGAGGGCGCACTGAGGAGTGGGGCCCCGAGCTCTCAGCTCCTCTGGGCTGGAGACTGGGAGGCCGCCATTTTCATTCCCGTTCTCTGGAACTCTACGGAAAGCATTCAGGGAACAAAATCTCCTGAAAGCAAAACTGAGCAGATTACTTAGCCCAACCCCTGGTAAGGGTGGTGCAATTCTGCCTGGGGCAAAGACACTTGAGAATCACTACAACAGGCCTCTCCCCCAGAAGATCAACAAGAAATCCAGCCAGGACCAACTTCACCTACCAAGGAGTGCAGGTTCAATACCAAGGAGAGCAGCGGAATTCCAGAGGAGGAGAAAGCAAAGCACTCATGGGTTTCTCCCCATGATTCTTTAGTCTTGTAGTTAATATGATGAATGCCTGCCTCACATTGAGATCTTTCATCCATTTTGAGTTTGTCTTTGTGTGTTGTATAAGAAGATGGTCCAGTTACACTCTTCTACATTTGGCTAATTTTCTCAGCACCATTTATTGAAGAGACTGTCCTTTTTTGCATTGGCTCTTCTTTCCTTCTTTGTCAAAGATTAGTCGCACATAGAGCTGAGGGTCCATGGGCTTCATGGAGGTCAATAGAGGTTCTCTATCTGTTCCATTGATCTATTTGTCTGCTTTTGTACCAGTATCATGTAGTCTTGATGATTACGGCTTTGTAATAGAGCTTGAAGTCTGGCATTGTGATGCCACCATCTTTGGTTTTCTTTTTCAATAATCTTTTGGCTATTCTGGGTCTTTTCTTGTTCCATACAAATTTTGGGATTATTTGTTCCAGCTCTGTGAAGAATGTTGATGGTATTTTGATAGGGATTGCATTGAATGTGTAGATTGCTTTGGGTTGCATAGCTATTTTAACAATATTTGTTCTTCCAATCCATGAGCATGGAACATTTTTCCATTTCTTTGTGTCTTCCTCAATTTCTCTCATAGGTGTTCTGTTGTTTTTAGAGTACAGATCCTTTGCCTCTTTGGTTAAGTTTATATGTAGGTATCTTATGGTTTGTGGTGCAATTGTAAATGGGATCGATTCCTTAATTTCTCATTCTTCTGTCTTGTTGTTTGTGTATAGAACTGCAACTGATTTATGTGCATTTATTTTATATCCTGACACTTTACTGAATTCTGTAAGAGTTCTAGCAGTTTTGGGATGGAGACTTAAGAGTTTCCACATAAAGCATCATGTCATATGTGAAGAGTGAGAGTTCACTTCTTTGCCAATTTGAATGCCTTTAATTTCTTTTTGTTGTCTGATTGCTGAGGCTAGGATATCTAGTACTATGTTGAACAACTGTGGTGACAGTGGCTATCACTGTTGTGTTCCTGAGAATTATATTCACTGTGTGTGGGCTTTTGTAGATGGTTTTATGATATTGAGGAATTTCCCTTTAGCCCTACACTGTGAAGAGTTTTAATCAAGAAAGGATGTTATATTTTGTCAAATGCTTTTTCTGCATCAATTGAGAGGATCATATGGTTCTTGTCCTTTCTTTTATTAATTTTATGTATCATGTTGATCAGTCAGTGAATGTTGAACCACCCTTGCAGCCCAGGAATAAATCAGACTTGGTCATGATGAATAATCCCCTTTTTTTTTTTTTTTTAAAGATTTTATTTATTTATTTGACAGACAGAGACCACAAGTAGGCAGAGAGGCAGGCAGAGAGAGAAAGGAGGAAGCAGGCTCCCTGCCAAGCAGAGAGCCCCATGCGGGGCTCGATCCCAGGACCCTGGGATCATGACCTGAGCCGAAGGCAGAGGCTTTAACCCACTGAGCCACCCAGGCGATTGTTGGATCCTATTGGCTATTATCTTGGTGAGAATTTTGGCATCCATATTCATCAGGGATTTTGTCTATAATTCTCCTTTTTGGTGGGGGTCTTTGTCTGGTTTTGGGATCAAGGTAATGCTGGCCTGGTAGAATGAGTTTGGAAGTTTTCCTTCCCTTTCTGTTTTTTGAAACAGCTTCAGAAGAATAGGTATTAGTTCTTCTTTAAGTGTTTGGTAGAATTCCCCTGAACTCTTGTTTGTTGGGAGATTTTTAATTACTACTTCAATTTACTTCCTGTTTATGGGTCTGTTTAGGTTTTCTATTTCTTCCTTCTTCAGTTTTGGTAGTTTATATATCTCTAGGACTGCATCCATATCTTCCAGATTGCCTAATTTGTTGGCATGCAGTTGCTCATGATATGTTCTTAAAATTGTATTTCCTTTCTGTTGGTCATGATCTCTTCTCTTCCATTCATGATTTTATTAATTTGGGTCCTTTCTACTTACTTTTTGATAGACTGGGTAGGGGTTTATTGATCTTACTAATTCTTTCAAAGAACCAGTTTCTGTGTTCATCAATCTGTTCTACTATTCTTTTGGTTTCTATTTCATTGATTTCTGCTCTAATCTTTATTATTTTTCTTCTCCTTCTGGGTTTTACTGTTCTTTCTCTGTCTCCTTGAGGTGTAAGGTTAGGGTGTATATTTGAAACCTTTCTTGTTTCTTGAAAAAGGCTTGTATTGCTATATACTTCCCTCTTAGTACCATCTTTGTTGCATCCCAAAGGTTTTGAACAGTTGTGTTTCCATTTCATTTGTTTCCATGATTTTTAAAAAATTCTTTAATTTCCTGGTTGACCCATTCATTCTTTAGTAAGATGCTCTTTAGCCTCCATGTATTTGAGTTCTTTCTAAATTTCCTCTTGTGATTGAGTTCCAGTTTCAAAGCATTGTAGTCTGATAATATGCAGGGAACGATCCCAATCTTTTGGTACCAGTTGAGACCTGATTTGTGACCCAGTATGTGATCTATTCTGGAGATTGTTCCATGTGCACTCGAGAAGCAAGTGTATTCTGTTGCTTTAAGATGGAATGCTCTGTATATCTGTGATGTGCTTCTGGCCCAGTGTGTCATTCAAAGCCCTTATTTCCTTTTTGATCTTCTGCTTAGATAATCTGTCCATTGCTGTGAGTAGGGTGTTGAAGTCCCCCATTATAATTGTATTATTATCAATGTGTTTCTTTACTTTTATTATTAATCAGTTTATATAATTGGCTGCTCCCAAGTTAGGTGCATAAATGCTTATAGTCATTAGATCTTCTTGTTAAATAGACCCTTTAAATATGATATAGTGTCTCTCTTTTTTCCTCACTATAGTCTTTGGTTTAAAATATAATTTGTCTGATATGAGGATTGCTACCACAGCTTTCTTTTAATGTCCATTAGCATGATAAATGATTCTCTACCCCCTCTCAATCTGGAGGTGTCTTTAGGTCTAAAATGAGTCTCTTGTAGACAGCATATGGATGGGTCTTATATTTTGATTGGAGCATTTAGTTCATTTACATTAGTAATTATTGAATGATATGAACTTAGTACCATTGTATTACCTATAAAGTCCCCGTTTCTGTAGGTTGTCTCTTTTTCCTTCTGGTCTATGTTACTTGTGGGTTCTCCCTTTGATTACAGGATCCCCTTTAATATTTCTTGCAGGGTTGGTTTAGTGATCATAATTTCTTTTAGTTTCTGTTTGTTCCTGCAAGCACTTTTTTTTTTTTAAATTAAATTAAATTAAATTTTTTTTCAATGTTCCAAAATTCATTGTTTAGGTACAACACCCATCTTGGAAGCTTTTTATCTCTTCTTCCATTCTGAATGAGTGCCTTGCTGGATAAAGTATTCTTTGTTGCATTTTTTTTTTTTTTTCATTTAGTACCCTGAATATATCATGCCAGTCTCCTCTGGCTAATGTAGCCCAGTCCTCTGGACTTTGGGCTATATACCTTTTGACTTGTCTTGACCAATGGGACTTTTAGCACATGTGATGTGAGCAAAGGTAAGAACACTGTAAATCCATGGGATTTAGTGGTATCTTAATGAATTTTAATATTCATTTCCCTGGTGACAAAGGACGTTGAACTTCTTTTTATTATTATTATTATTTTTTTGCTATACATGTATTTGTTTTGGTGAAATATCTGTTCAAATCAAGGCCAATTTACCAGTTTGTTCTTTCCTGAATTGTGCAGTTGCTCGTATGCATGAGGCTCTATTTCGGGACTGTTCCACTGAGCTCTTTGTCTATTTTGTGCAAAACTACACTGTCATGATTACTGTGGTTTTAAATAAGTCTTGAGATTTGGTAGTATAAATTATTTGAATGTATTTTTGTTTTGCTGAGTAGCTTTGGTCATTCTAGGCTCTTTGTTTTTTCATATGAATTTTGGGATCAATTTGAAAACTTAACAAAATATTTACAGAACATGTCTTGTGATATTATTTGCAAATACATTGAATCTATAGATTAATGTGGGGAGAATTGACATCTTAAAAATATTGGGTCTTTTGCTGTTGGTATGTTGGCATATTTATTCTTTTATTTTGTTTTTTTTTAATCTTTCAGCATTTTTTTTAAAGTTTTCAGTATACTGGTGATCATGCACATCTTTTGTCAAATTTGTTTTTTCCTGAATATTTCTTATTTTTATGTAATTATAATTGGGATTGTCTTTTATGTCAGTTTTTGGTTGTTTCCAATGTACAGATACTCACTTGATTTGTGCACATTGATATCATATCCTGGAACTTTGCTACAATAATTTATTTATTCTATTATTGTAGATGGTTTTTCATTTTTTCAAGTCAAGGAGTCTGATGGGCTCTTCGCAGGTTCTCCGTCCTTGCTCTGCAACCTGAGAAAACACTCAAGGCAGTTGTATAGCTCAGCTTGATTGAATTCTATTTATCAGGCATTGCTGTCCTTCATTTCCTGATGTCCATTGTCTTGAAAACAATTGTTTCACATATTTTTCCATTTTTTGGTTGTTTCAAGCAGATGGGGAAATCCAGTCCCTTTTACTCCATCTTATGTGGAAGAGGAAAGTTCTGGGACTTATTTGTCTCAACCCTGACATGCTCTAGATAGCTACTGCTCTTCCAGCCTGACTCCAACAAGAGATACATGCAGTAGGACCACCTCAGCGAGTTTGTTGTTATGCTGACTATAATGGAAACACCTCTGCTGACCTGCAGTCCTGTGAACCTATGAAATAAAATGGGCTAATAAAAATTATTTCCCTAGCTCACCCACAGTGATTCAGATTTAATTGGTCAGATATGCCAGAATTTCTTTCAGAAATGTGTTATGAAGAAGGAGTACAGTATGCTGTTGAAGCACCTAGGAGAGGCAGCTTACCCAGGCCTGAAAGTCCTGTATGACGAGGTGTTCTAGATGAGTCTGAATGAGTTCAGTTCTTTATTTTTCTGACAACTTGATTGGTTCAAAGTGGGGAGGAAATTTTATTTTTAAAACTTCCTCTAGTTTATTTTTCCAGTTGTTCTACAGGTAAAATTAGAATTCCACACTTGGGAACAGATTGCTTCAAGTCTCTCCACTCCCCCCAAACACACACAGATCAAAAAAGCACTTTAGTGTGACTTTTGGTTATGTAAAGTTAGAGCCAAATTTATGTTCTAGAATGGAAAGGTTCAAGACAATGAGGAAGTAAACCACTCTCTGTGAACAGTAAAAGTTTTGCTTTTTTGAAAGTGAGTTTTTTGAAGTAAGTTTATCCTCATCAGATTATTTCTAACCATTGGAATTTGGGCAAGAGATTGGAGATAAGTTGAAAACTTTTTTTTCTCCCCATTCTGTCCCAGTTTGCCTAAGACAAGGGCTGCTAGATTCTGAAGGGGGAGAGATACTCAGAGGCCCTCGTTGGTGGCTGAGTATTGTTCTTATTGCAAGGTGGTCCATTGCAGAAAGCTAAGCCTTTGAATTCTAGGGGCTCTGATGGTCAGATTCAGTTCCAAGTGTTCTTTACTAAGTTGCTATTCTGGGTATACTCAGCAATTTGTTAATGTTTTCTTTTAAATATCATAGCCAACTCCTGTCTGTACTTTGTTGAACTGAGGGAGTTTTTCTCTTTCCAGGGGTAGTTTTACAGAATTCAAAGATGTCTCCCAAGATCCTGCTCCCTGGTGTTCAGGCCTGTATAGTGCCTTTCTCTTGAGTGTGAGTGGGACCTGTAGATATTATGGTTTATAATTCTTGTAATTGTTATTTCATGAGGCAAAGGGATTTTGCAGATGTAATGAACATTGCTCATCAGTTGACATTGATCATCAGGGTACATGGGCAATCCTGACCTGTTCAGGAGAGCCCTGAAAAGTGAGAGTAAGCAGCAACAGACAGTCTCCTGGTAGTCTTGAGGAAGTAAGCTGCCATATTGTGACAGGAGGGGGGCTATGTGTC
The DNA here is from genome assembly GCF_020171115.1 of Neogale vison. Lineage (NCBI taxonomy): Eukaryota > Metazoa > Chordata > Mammalia > Carnivora > Mustelidae > Neogale > Neogale vison. The sequence goes on from NC_058093.1 coordinate 79,025,642, forward strand.
AAGGACTTGAGGACGGTGTCCAGAAGCTAAGAGTTGTCTTTGGCCAACAGCTAGCAAGAAAATAAGTCTCAGACATATGGCTAAGAACCTAGAAAATTATTATATCAGTAGAGAGCCAAATGATATGGAACAGCAGCCTCCAAAAGCAGATATGGAGAAAAAAGGGAGAAGAATGATGATGTGGGGAGAATACAGGCTGAAGGGAGAAGGAAGACAACTGGAGCAGGTTTATGGGATGTTTCTTTGGAGACTCATACAGATACTTAGGGAGGAAACCCAAGTAGATTTTGTATTTCCTGCAATTACATGAGATAGAGAATCTGACTAATTTGTTCACTGAAGAAAAGTTTTAATAGCTGAATTTTGAAGAACTTGGTGATTTCTATATCAGATTTTATGTGGCTTGCCTGATGCTAAAAGCTAGGTGTTCATTGGTGAGTAGGACAGACAACTTTCTGCCCTCATAGACTTACAGTGTAGTGGGGAACACAGTCCATTAACTAAGCACTCATAATAGACCATAATTGCTGTGGTGGAGAAAGGGTAGGTCACTATAAGAGCATGTAACAATGGCACAGAGTCTGAATTTAGAGATACAAGTACCCTTCCTACAAGAGGTGAAATATCACTTGATCCTTACAGAGAAGCTGGAGATGGCTAGGTGAACTGGGGATGTGGCACTGTTTCCTTGACAGAAGGAATATCATGTGCAAATGTCAAGAAGTGAGTGATAGCATCAGCATCACTTTTGAGGAACTGAAGGTGATTCAGCATGGTGGGAGCAGAGAGCAGGGGGAAGGTGAAGTACCTAGGGATAAGCTGGGCTCAGATCATGGATAGTATGATAAGCCTTATCAAATGATTTAACTTCCCACTCAGCAAAGGGAGCACTGAATATTTTAAATGGAGATGGGCATAAAACATCTTGTGATTAAAAAAAAATCATTTTGATTGTAGTACACAGAATGATTAGAAGTAGGGCATGAATAGGGGCAGAAGGAATAAAATGTTAAGTTTCTGAAGTCCTTTCTAGGTAAAGCTAAGATAAGACCGAATAGAGTCTATTCTCATGCCAGCAATTCAGTACTGATTTTTATTTTAAGGTAACTTCTAGAGGAGACACCTTTCTGTCTTAGGTGGTTCGTGTGTTTTGGTACTACCTCCCTGAAATCAAATCAAGTTGTGGCTGAAGCCCTCCCCAATAGCATTAAGCACATGTTCTCTTCTAGTGTAATTAAACAGGTCATTCTGTGTACCAGGTCATTCTATGTATGCCAATAGGTTGGATATGACTTCTTCAGGAGTCTCATCCTGGCTTGTCTTGTTTTGATTGGAGCCAGAAATCCTGTTGTAGTATATTCCAAAATGCACTGCTTTTATTTAGGGCTAGCTCATTAGGAGAAGAGATAAGGGGAGTAGAGGGCTACCCTGCTGTTACTTTGTGAGCAAAGAGCAGCATTCCTTTTCTTTCTCCCCCACAGACAGGCACTGGTATAGATTAATGCTTACTCTCAAACCTCTGGAACTCTTGAATCATTTTTATTCTTCAGAATGGTCCAGATGAAAAGCAGATACTGTCCACTTCCAAACAATTATAATATGGGTGAAGAGTCAGGATTTGTTTGGAAAAATACAAATAAAATTTTATTTAGAAAGTTACTATAACAAAAATCACTTTAATAGATACACAGTTTAACTTCAAGGAAGAAAGCTGGATTAGACCTGGAATGCCAAACATCTGAATTTAGAAAGTTTTGGTCTATTAAGAATAATTCATTGGAGTGATCCATGAGAAAGACTGATGCTCTTTAGGAAAGATGGTTGTAATAAGTTAGTGATATCTGCCTAGGCTAGATCCTTTCTAAAGCAGCCTTCTAGATTTGAATTATATGCTATATATCTGAATAAGAACGATTTTTGCTACTGTGAAAAGTTGAGGGTTGCATGAGTTTTAGTATTCAAGACAAAAAGTCTAACTTTCTTCAAATTCATAGGGCTTACATATATGCAACTGGAGAATAATTTCCTGCTGCAGCAGGAAATGTCCTGATGAAGAGAAATTTGCTGGTGTCTCTTATAGCAAGATGTTGATGAATAATTACAGTTCAATATTAAGTATATAGGAATTGCCTTATACATATACTGATTACATTATGGCGTGTCTCTAGCCTTATCATCTGACTTAGTTAATGTTATTCTGTGGACTCCATATTAAATCAGAATATGTGTTTTCACTTTGTCAGAGAGTCCTAAATTGGGAACGACAGAAAAGAACCATTTTGTATCCAACAAACATTTTACATACCAACACAGGCTAGGACTGACCATATTCCCTTCTGATTCAGGGTCATTAGCCACATCCTGCCCTTGAACTTATTGGGATTTCTCCCTCCCTCCCTTCTTTATTTTCTCCCTTTCTCCTTTCCTCCTCTCCTCCCTTTAAAAGTTGTTCAGAAGGGCTTTCCTCAGGGAGGCCTCCCTCACTTTGAAGACTTGATCAGGTCCTCCTGCTCAGATTCTGATAATTCTATTTGCTGTTCTTTTATTATGATTACTGCAATTACATTCTTTTTATGACTGTTTGGTTAATATCTGTCTTCTCCCACTAAACTGTAAACCCCATAAGATTGAGTTTATGTTTGTTTTGCTCATGCTTGGTGCTTAGGCACATCTATGATGCTCTGGGACAGAGAAGGGACCCAATAAACATTTGTTGAATGAATGAAATTTATAAATTTTAATATGGTGGGATAAGAACAAACAAGAATTGTACCAATGATAGAGAAGTCTTCACTAGGGATTTAAAATTTGAGCTATCTTGAGGGATGAGAATGGATGAGAATGGTTACTAGGGAAGAGAATGGAGACACATCCCATAAAGCAAGAGCTGCGTGTTGACAGAGACAGGATGTATGACAGAGAGGAAAGGAGTAATTGTATGGCTGATGCCACCAAGGGCACAAGGGAGCAAGGCTGGAATGGCCTGCAAGTCAGTTAATGAAGCGCCTGTGATTCCACTGTAAGAAATTTCAGCATTATCTTCCAGAAGGTTATGGGGAATGATTGAAGGATTTTAAGCAGAGCCAATTTGATCATATTTTTACTTTAAAAAATTCATGGAAGGAATGAGATTGGAGTCTGGGACTGTGGTTAGAAAAATACTGCAGGCTTCTAGGCCAGAGATGAAAATAGCATTATCTAAAGATATGAAGTGGAACTAGAGAAAAGGATATAAAATTGAGAAATATTTCACAGGCACAATCTACAGGACGTGGTGGCTGATGGAACAGAAGTGGGGAGGTGTGTGTAGATAGACATGCACTCCTGTTAGGTCAGCGCAGATGAGGGAGGTGGGTAGATGTTAGGAAAAGCCCGGCAGGGGAGGGATAGGATGCTGCATTGGGATCCTTTTACATTCTATAAATGCTCACCACTTCCTGTATTTTCTGATGGCTTTGAGGCATACAAGAAAAGTTATAAAATTTAGACAAGGAAGGTTTTTAGTTGGGAAGAAAGCACTAAAATTAAATTTTACTCAGGCCTTTGACCAGAGCTTTTCCTTTATCAGGGAAGAATATTTAATCAGAGATCTAGCCAGTGTTTCTGCCTATGGTTTTCTCTGACTATAAATTCTCTGAGGAGAATGAATAAATTAGGGAAAACAACTGAGATGTGACAATTACATGGTAAGTTTTATAAAAGGCTGAGGCCATGGTAGGATGGATGGTAATGATGTGCTTTTGACTTTGGTACATGTATAGAACATCATGTTGTTCTACATATCTAAAATTTGGTGGATGATTTATTCGATTTTAAATATCACATGAAACTTAAAATAGTGCTAAAGGACTATATGAGTGATTGACTGCTGTATCTCTGTCCATGGAAGACCTAAATATTGTATTGCCAATTTGAAATAACAGGTACAACAAATTAACTCAATTTGTTGATTCCAAAGTCTGCAGAGAGCCCTAGTCCTAGAAAATGTAAAAGTTAAGCTATTTCTTCCCTTGCGCTTCAGGTACAGCATGTACTGTCTAATAGCCTTCCTTCATTTCTGATTCAAATCCTTCAAACTGATATAAAAGCATTTAATGGATTTTTAAAGAACTATCTCCCTTAAAACAAGCTCTCTAATGAGTAACAAAGCTAGCTCACTGTTTATCAGAAGGCAGATTTTCCTAAGTTTTGAAAGACCTAAATTATTTCCCCAGCTCTCCAGGGACAAGGAATACAAAAACCTTGCTCTCTTCTCTGGGCTTTGTTTGCCATTACTGGTGTGTAAAATCTGGATGATCGTCCTCCCACTGGTATCCCTCATGGGAAGGTTGTGCACACAGATGTTATCATATCTGAACAATGCTGTAGAAGAAAATCTTTTCATGAATATGAAGAAGTAATGCTGTTGCCCTGGTCCTAAGTGTTCTAATTTCATACTGTTTGCTGCAATATGATTTGAGCACATTCTTTCCCTAGGGCTTAAAAACAACTAGTTGAAGATCACAACCAAGGGGTACTTGTTTTTGGGATGCTTTATGAGGGTAGGTGTCATGGCAGTGTCTGAAAAGAAGTGAAGGCAAGCTGATGTTAGAAGCAGTCACGGAGCTTTAATGACAAGACTGTGCTGGTGCCTGTCCAAGAGTCTGGCACAGAGAAGCAAGACTTTCCCTGTCTACTACCAGAGCAGATTCTGAGTGATTGTCCATAATGATACATCCATATACCAGCTGTGCTCAGCTTTGAGCTAAGCCATATGACTATTTTAAGCATTCCTGTCTTGAATTTATATTGAAGGAATATCAAACCTTTTGAACAATGACAAATTGAAGTAGACCTCCGTAGGATTAACTGATGCTGGCCTGTCAGCCAGCTATAAGCACTGTTGCAAAGGCTGGCAATAATCAGTCCTTCTAATGGTAAGTGAAAGCATTTAATTGGATACTGAGATGTGATTGGGATGAAATGTCAAGGGGAAATGAGAAATTCAAGGGTATTGGTCTGCCCAGTCTTATTTTAAAAGAGACATGCTGGCAAGATCTTGGTTTAGCATTCTAGAATTTGGCATTAAAGAGGAGTTTCAGGGCTTAACGATTTTAGCCAGGGTCCCCAAACTATATCAAATTTAATTACTTCCATTTCTTGGCTGGATTAAGAGAAAAACTTTAACAAATAAAAACTTGCTCTGGGAAACATAACTGTTACGCTTGTCTAAGTCTTTTGGAATATGAATCATCCAATAAAGTTGAGAAAGAAAAATTTCTGTGTCTTGAATTGAAATGCTAGTTAGTTTTACAACCCTACAAGTGTCATATAAATCTATTAAGGTCATCTTTAAGTCATCTTTAAGCCCGTTGTTTCTAACTGATGGCACAGTTATGGACCTTGCATTATGGAGAAGCTGTTGCAATGTGAAAATAGAGCTTTCCTTTTCTTTCTTTTTTTTTTTTTTCTCACTTTAATGGAAAACAGTGAAGGTTTTCATTCTTATGCCTACAGTAATGATTAAGTTAGTTGTGGTAAGAGAGAAAGCCTTTCCATTTATACTTGATTTTATAGCCCCATAAATATTATTTGACATTTAGGTGTAGAGAAGTGATTCTTGGTGCTGCAGGGGAAAAAAAAAATCTCTAGTAAAGTGTTCAACAATGGTGTCAGAGATTAAGTAACCAAAAGGCAAGTTGTTCATTTTGCTTTCTAGAAATTCATGGTTCAGGGGAACTACCAAATAGGTAAAGAGCTCATGACAACCTTTGAGTGGGCATTGGAGGTACAGACTGATGACACTAACTCATATTCCCCATTGTCCAGGGAAAATTCCCCTAGCATAGACTGGTGAAAAAATGGATGGCTCTGGGATAGAAGGAGCTGGATTTCTGCTTTACCTCTGTCTAGCATAGCTGATCTCCTGGGTAAGTGATATTGTTTTCTCATCTGTAAAATAAGGCGAGCCTTACCTTTCTTACAAGGTCATTCTAAACATTGATTAAGGCAGCTTTTTATGGATTAAGACAGTCTTAGAATAGACCTGACATGTAGTATTTGCTAAATAAATGAGACTTCCCTTCTCCTTAATTTCTCCTTCCAGCTTTAGTGTCCAAGGTTTAGTTTAGTATAGTTTAGAGTGGTATCCAACTCCTTCCTGACATCCTCAAATATGGCTTTTGGTTGCTTGGTCATGAGCTCTGTTGCAGTTATTTTTGAGTCCAAACTTACTGACGTTGAGTAGGACTCTGAGGTTGGCCATTTTTTCTTTTCAATTTTTCTGTAACTTATTCTATTATAAACCCCAAATGTATTATGTATGTAATTATCACAGTGATTATAATAGTCAGCTTTCCCCTTGTCCCGCAAATGCTAGACCCAAAGTTCCAGAGGACTTTTAGATTTACAGACTTCCTAGAACCAAAAGCCAATTAAATGGCTGATGAAGAGATGGAACACAATAACATGTATCTTTCTCTAAACTGGCTTCTTAGGATGATACTTAGAATGACTTATTCACATTACTAGGTTGTGTTAACTTGTCTAGAATAGTTCCAATGATAACATTAATCAACAGCTCAGTTAGTGTCCATTTCTACAAAGGGGTAAGATTGGAACAACTGTATGTATTGTAGCATACATGTTCTCAGCTGTTTGGTTGATTAAACTATAGAGCAAAATTATTTCAGAATTATATTTTTTTGTGAATCAATCCAAATATGAAGTGCTTTATAGTATTAACTTAATGTAGTAGATATACAAGTGGTTATAGACCAAAATTAGTCTAAGTAGAATTGGAAAGAATATTTTTTTTATAAAGAAAGCGAAATGGTGAATTCTGATAGCATTTCTAATTGGACATTGAGGTTGCACATGAGTTTGGGAAAGCTTCTGGGGAGTTGAATTTACTTGCTAAATTAACTTTCAGAAGTCAGTATATAAGATCGGTATTCTTAAAGTTCTGTAAAAAGAATTTTATATCAATAAGTAATGTTTCAGTCTTTTTCCTTCAACTTCAGCTACCCTTATGCATGTTGGAAGCTAACAATTCTAAAATAGAACATTTTAGCATATACTAGCAATTATTATTTTTGTTTTGGCAATAAATACCTTCCTAAATGTCTGTGTCTTATTTATTGAAAACTCAACAAATGGTATTCTAGGAGGGAGAATTTTCAGGATGTTATCGTGGGTCACAGTATGAGATTTTATATTATCACACAGTACCACATAAAGACTTTCTCCTGCAAAGGAAGGAGCAATAATTACTTCATTAGTTACATAAGAGAGTCATAGGTCTTCAGCATAAATTGAGTCTGATTCATCAAGGATATTATTAAGCTGTCAAAATCTGTCAATATGGAGTGTGACAACAACATGTAAAATTCCATTAAAGGGTCATTAGCAAGGACGTCAAGCTCATGCTTAGTATTCTCTCTGAGTTCTTAATGGAACTTTTCTCAAAACAGGATTTAAGTCAGATGTCTCATAAACTTTAATGCTGTTAAAAGTTGGCTGTTGGAAGAAAGTATTAGTCTTTTTCTGAGTTTTTTAGTTCCTATGTCAGCCAAAATGAAACAGCAAGCAGTTAGGTACAACCACAGTAATTTTCAAGCCTTGACATTTACACCCATTATTTTTTAAATCTGGTAAGCGCTGAAGATGGGCTTCAGTTGATGACATATTAGTTTGTATATAGAGACTTAAACACTCCTTTGCCACCAACTGAATCATTATTGAATTTTTGCCATTTTTCGATATTTTTTTTTTCTGTGGAAGAAAAGAAAGTACAGTTCGTGATGAAAACTTATTTTTTCTTTCATTACACTGTCAATTGCTAGATGGGTGGTATTTGCAAATGACAGTGTCCAACATGGGAGTTAGTGCAATATTTTTTTTCTTTCTATAGAAATATTTGACAACCACAGAAAAAAGAAGTGAGTCATTACCACTTTTTCTTATTGCCACAAATATAACTCAAAATGTCAAGTTGATCGAATCTCAGCATTGTAGGTGATGGCAGATATGATCCAAATAGCTTAGTTCTTCATTTAAATGGCAGACAGGCAGAGATTAGAGCTATTCTATCATTTTAATGAACACTAAGAAAAAATTATCTGTGATGCATAAAGTAACAAGTTGAATTCTTTGAAAACAATAAAAAAACTGGAGCTGTCAAAAAACTTTATAAAACTTTGAATAACTAAACAAAATTTCTTATGCTTGTTCTTAGTATTTTTAAATAGATAATTAAGATATAGTTTGGATAAAAGATAAAGACCTGATAAAAATACATTTAGAAAATTTGGGGTCAGATGATGCATGTACTATAAGCATAGGTATAATTTATTTGATAAGATCCTGGAACTTGAGGCCATATTCACCTGATGGAAGGAGAAAGTAGGAGGATACATACAGCTGCCAAGTAAAGATTAATTACAAGCGTGAGTGCCGAGCCAAATAAAGGAGTGAAGGTTGAATGATAACCTTGAAAATCAGAGTGAGAAAAACCGGAAGGTACGAGACCATAATAGAAGAGTAATAATAGGAGGGGATTTAGAGCTATTAGTGAAATATTTGGGGTTAAGTGTCTCTTGATTTCAGCTCAGATCATGATTTCTGGGTTCTGAGATTGACCCTGTTTGGAGCTCAGTGCTGGGCTTGGAGGCTGCTTTAGATTCTCTCTCTCCCTCTTTGCCTTACCCCTGCCTCCCCTACCCTCACCCATCATGGGAAATTTATAAATACAGTTGGATTGGAATAATAGTAATATTTCAAAATAAAGGAAAATTTTAATGTGAAATAATATTTTGAAGATTAAGAATGGAAAGCAATTTCTTATGGAGAGAAGAAGAAAAAGATGAAAAAAAAATAGACAACATCCATATAACTAAGGGACTTGAAAGATCATTATGATTACGGAGAAAAGTTTGAGTTCCCCGAAGTCAGAGTTTTAGGAAAATGATTTCTGCAAAGCTGGGATTTATTTTTTTGAACAAATGATTCCATTTGCCAAATCCTCTATCTGTTTTGAAGGCCATTAAGGTCTCTCATGGATTTTCTTACAGGTTATTACAATGACTCTTTGGAGGAGCTTATCTCCTTTTAGTTTCTTTGAACTGACTTCCCAAACTTCTGAAACTCATTACATACTTGTGTTCCTGACCCATCAGCCAGGCATGGCTGCTTTTCCAGCGAGGGTGATCAAGAGGTCTGACAAAGGTAGTTTCCCCCCAGCGGGCTGCCGCAGTGGACAGCTCAGCGAGCATGCGCGGCTTAACATCGCTGGGCTAAGAAATAGTCCAGGAGGCCCCTCATTAGAAATAGAAGGAATAGAAATCTCATGTGTGTAGTAAATCACAGTTTATAAAACTCTTTCAAATGAGCTATTTCAAAGGTCACCTTGTGAAGGCTTTATTTTTCTTTCTTTAGGTTAACCCCTGTAATTTATATATACCATTTTTATGGAGTTTCTTCTATTTTACTGCATTCACAGGTATCTTCACCTCCTTTTGGCTATAATAAAAGGGTATAGATCATCTTTTATTCATTTTTGTACTCCATATCTAGTTTACTACTTGATACAGTAGGTACCTTACAACTTTTGTTTTGTTTTTTTAAGAGAAGAACATAGAATTTTGAAACATGTAGGGCTGTTTTTCATAGACCTATTTCACTACTTAAACACTAATGAAACTTAACATATCTGAGTCTTATTGTATGTGATGATTGTTAGTTGAGTAATCAAAATGTAACTGTGTCATGTACCAAGACAGTTGTTTCATATTTTTAATTAAATGATTTCCTTAATTTGTGCTCATTTCTAAGTTTTTGAACTGTGTTTTTCTTTCTGTTTGTTCTTTTAAAATTTTCACTGTAGTTTTCGTAACTCTTGTTTCTTCCCAAATATACAGAAATATGTGATGGCTGTCTTCTCATTTTATTGAAAATTTTAATTAGTTAAAATGGAATTCATATGTAAAGTACATAAACATTAAAAGAAATACTGCAAATGGTAGGAAAATAGTATCACACTGAATTATTGAGAAAGATGAGGTGTTTTTTATATTTTGAGATTCTTGTGTTTGTCAGCTGTATTTAGCAAGGTCAGTAAGGGCAGGAAAAAAAGGTTTTAACATTGTGTTTAAGTTCAAAGTGTTGTCAGAAGTTGAATAAATTTATGATAACATTAAGAACTGTCATTGAGTATTTAGTTAAATGCACAATGGAAGATCAGCTTCAGGAAAAATCAGAGCTGTGCTTTGCATTGAACAGGGTAAGTGAACTGGCAAACTATTAATTGATACTTTGGGTAGAACTGCCATATTAAAGACTGGGGTGTCTTAATGCCCAAGTTGAATATAAACCTTGATTTTTAAGCAAAGGAGCAGCAAAAGGACGCGGCAATACTGGGTTTTATCACTCAGCTGGACGCACAATTGGGAGGGGGTTGGCCTGGGTACCCTGTCAGCCTAAAGGCCATATCCCTGGCTATTGATATGTAGAGGGAAAGGACTAAAGCTGTGAAAGCAGACTTTTCCCATCTTCTATGGAGACTCTTCCAGACAGGTATGGTGCTTGTTCTTTACAGGGAGCTATGTTCCTATTGGCTATTGGCATGTGTCATGAACTAATTTAGGTTCCCTGAGCATACCCGAAAATCTCAGTAGCTTAGCCCCTCATTACTGTGTCTGAGACTTTTATTTTGTGATGTGGATACAGTAAGCAGGAAGAATAAAACATTGCTCAGATAGGATTCTACTCAGAAGCCTTTTCAAAGGAGGCTATGAATTATAATGCAGGAGGCCCTTGCATTCACTGCATGGTGATCTGGTTGTGAAAGCAAAGCCTTTCTTTGATAGCTGGAGAACAACTAATTCTAAAGATCAAAATACTTGTTATTGTAATACGAAACCCAAATGTATGCTCGTGTATGTATTCTTTCCCAAAATATGTCACCTCAGAGTTCAAAAACTAGAATGAAACAGGGATCGTGATGTTGTTACTGGTCATTCCGGGCAACCAGGTGAATTTTAAGGCCTCCAAACTTTTCCTTCACTTCTGCTCTTTTATCTCTTTTTGAGGTAACTCTTCAGGTTTCTCTGTCTCTTTCTAGTGCCTGGAGTTTCTGGCAGTATGACAAGATAAACAGTTGACTACAGCAGGGGTTGACAAACTGAGGCCAATGGGTCCCATCTAGCCCCCCACCTGCTTTGTACTGCCTGCAAGCTAAGAATGGTTTTCATACTGAAGGATTGTAAAAAAGCAAAAAACAAAAAACCCCAAAACCAAAGAATATTTGATAGAGACCACGGGGTATCCTGCAATGCCTAAAATACCCACTATGGCTTTTGACAGAAAAATTTGCCAACCCCTCCACTATAGAATGAAATTCAAATGCCTTAACCTGCCATTCTTGTTTTCTTTCACAGCTTCCTCTCACCTATTCTTAGTACTTCCCATGCACATCTTGGCCTCTATACCTGCATCAGATGTCTGTCAGTTCTTGCAAGGCTCAATTCTAGCTGCCGAGCCCCACCTCCCCCGCCCTGCCACTGTGCCTCTGTGTCTTTCTGTGTGCTCTTCCCTCTTTCTGGAATGTTCTCTATTACATTCTGCATCTTTCATGATCTGTACTACCTGTTGTACAATTTATTTATTTTATCTTCACTTCTCCGAAAATGGCAATGTATACAATACAGATATCTAATGGATATTGTGTCATAATAATTAAATAAATCTTATTAAATAAATACTATCTAGAGCCAAAGAGAAAATTACAGATACTAGATGGAAAACCAGTGAAAAATTTGTGGTTCCTGTTGTTATTGGTCATGCTGCAGTTGTTGATAGCTCTCTTCTCACCATGCCTAGGTTATTTACTGTCAGCGTAAATAACGTCCCATTTATTTTTTGATCTTTCCTTTCTCGTTTATGTTTTATTGATAAAATTTTTTCAAGGCATAGGGAAAAAAAAAATCAAGCTCAGGGTTATAAAGATTAGCCGCCCAGTGCTTTAAGCAATGATGAGGAAGGAAGATAACATTTTAAGAGAGAAAAAGCAACTTGTAACAGCAAGTGATTTTGCAGGGAAGATATATGAATCAGATAGTGTGTTTGTTATGGAAAGGAATTAAGATCATTAGCCACAATCAGCCATTTTAAAGCCTTGGGTCTTATCAGGGCTTCACTGAAGAAGCTGTTATGATCACCCTTGTGGTGTACATATGATAAAGGGAATTTAATGCATCTAGATACAAATATGAATAATAAAACTTTGTTTTCAAATCTAAAGGAAGGAAGTGAAAATGGATTTGTTTGGCAGCCTCCCAGCTATGGGAATTAGAGGTTGTAATGAAATGAAGATAATTGGTATATGTGTTAGGTTACAATAAAGATGTGGCAAATTAGCACTGATTCTAAACACATGATAAAATATTCTGTTGTGAAATCCTGACAAGAGGGGAAATAGGGAGTAGGGAATGAAGCATACCTAGTACCATAAGGTAAACAATATAAAAGTTCTTTTCTTAAAAGATGTTATTTATATATTTGAGAGAGAGAGCGAGAGAGTGAGTTAGTGCGCACAAGCATGAGTGCAGGGAGGGTGGTGGGCGGGGAGGGACAGAGGGAGAAGGGAAGCAAACTCCCTGCTGAGGGGGGAACCCAACTTAGGACTCCATCCCTGGACCCCGGGATCATGACCTGAGCCAAAGGCAGATACTTAACTGACTGAGCCATCCAGGCGCCCCAATAATACAAAAATTCTTAAATGATGGTTTAGAAATAATAAAATAAAAAGGGTAACTTATTCTTTCCCATTCTTAATTTTTTAGTTTGGAATATGCTTGTAATATTAAGCTGTTCAAAAGCAGTTCTTGTTCATTACCTGCTTTCCCATGACCTTTAAAGAATCTGTGGTTAAAACTCCACTTCCAAATTTTCCCATTTTAGAGCTACCCATAAGAGCTTACTTTAGTCAATATAATACCTTCATTCCTAATTCTGACTTGACCTGAAATTTTTTTTTTTTTTTTTTGGTGATACTTTTCTCCTGGAAAAACCTGTTTCAATCTTTGGTATCAAACTCACTCCTTCTGTGGGCAAGTAAAATACTGACAAAGTATCAGATTCCATTCACTTTAGTTTCCTTGAGAATCCAGCTCACATTTATCTGTTCATCATCCTCTTGGTGGGAAGTAATTGCTACTGTCATTTTTATTAAGATTCACTTTTCATTGTTATTTACAGAACATCCAAATGGATGTGTCACCATCCTTTTGAGATGTGAGGTCAACAAGCTATTATGGGGCTGACACTATATATTTTATTTTATTTACCTGATTTGGGAAACTTTTGGTCTCCCTCAGAGAATGAGAAAAAAAAAAATGTTTAAAAGGCTTTGTAAAATTCGTTTTCCTCAATAATTTGGTTCGTACATTCACCAAATTGATATTATCTAATCCAAGGGGAAAACATGCCCACTTTTCTAGTTTAAGTCCAGTGAACATTGTTGGGTACTAATTTTTTTTTTATTTTTGCTCTAAGTGATTTCATGTGTTTTGACACTTTGGACTTTGCATTTAAATGTGATTCTAAAGTTCCTAGTGGAACCTGGAGAAGAAAATGTCAAACATTATCAATCAACTCTGTCTGCTTATCTACCTTTTGATAACTGTTATTATTTACAATATCAGGATTAGACTTTGTGAGACTGGAGATGCTCTTTCTTTTGCACTTAAGCTTTCAAGGGTGTGTCAACACCCAGGCCCATGCTTATGGTACGGTGTAGACCATTAATCCTTTCCTCCTGAGTCATTCTCCTTCAGCCAGCTGACTTACAGCAGGCACCATGACCTAATGTGAGCCAGTGTAGGTAATAACCTTTACATTGCACTGATATGAAGACATGAGTTTGGAACATTAGATTATCTAGTAGTAATTTTTATTAGACTACATGGATAAGCCTTGCAATTAAAAATGGAGGCCAATGGAATATTAGTCAGCCAGCAAAAGGGATGAAATCTTACTATTTGCAATACTCTGCATGGACCTAGAGATACCTTATGCTAAGTGAAGTGAGTCAGACAGAGAAAGACAAAAACAGTAGCATTTAATTTATATGTGGAATCTAAAAAGCAAGACAAATGAATAAGCAAAAAGCAGAAACAACTCATAAATACAGAGAACAAACTGATGGTTTCCAGGGCAAAATGAGCAAAATGAGTGAAGGGGAGTCAGAGATATAGGCTTCCAATTACAGAATGAATAAGTCACAGGGATAAAAGGTACAGCATAAGGAATATCAGTGGTGCTGTAATAATATGTGTGACAGTTATACTTGTAGTGAGCATAGCATACAGCATACATTACTAATGTAACATTGTGTGTCAGCTTTATTTCAATTGAGAAAACGGAGGATTAGACGAAAAGGATGTAAAGAGGGAAACTACATGGTAGGGCTGGGCCATGAGGATTTATGGAAAACTAAAATTATAATCTAACACATTTCCCAGAGATGGAATATGAGACCATATGACCTTTGGGAATGACTGAAAGGTCAATTCCCTGAGTTGCCTCCATGTTTGACTATAGTTCAATTCTGATTTCAGTTTATATATCTTTATAAGCCTATCTTCCCAGACATTTCCCCCTCCTTGAGGTAATGAGTTCCTTATAGCCAAAAGAATTAACCAGAAACAAATGAAATTATTGTCATTGAGACCTTCCTCCTTGAGCTGGATATAAATACACTCCATCTCCCACTCCTGCTCTGTGCATGCAGTCAGTGTGAGCTGTGCACAGGGATCTGACAGGCAGCCATTATTGGGGAATGTCATGCTCTTACTGCTTTCCCCTGGACAACTGGGAATTGTAGAACTGTCAACATTTAAACATGGCCCAGATCTCCTTAAAGTGCCTATGTGAGGAATGTATGGTATCTTTGCATTTAATGGGTGAGCTAAGTATTTCTGGATTGAATTGAATTGCATGTGTATTTCCTAATTAGCTTTTCCTGTGCAAGGAAAACACTACCAGCTGAGATAGCTTTGGGGGTAGTTGAGGGGAAAAGGACCTACTGTGTCCCTATCTTGGCCTTAACCTTCACTTTTGTGCCTTGCTTGTTTGAAAGGTGTGAGCCCAAGACACTTGGAATTGTTTAGAGAAAGGTGTTGTCTTCTACTAAGCTATGCTCTAGGATGTTGACTTGCTGTCTCCTCCTTCCTGTCTCCTGACATTCCCTGGCTCTTTCTTGGGGCTGGTGCTGTGATGTTATTATGTAATAAAGGTATATTCATTTGGTCTTTGTCTCTGTTCCTCACACAGAGCTCCTAAAGCCCTTGTGATTTCCTAAGAGATACGAATATCTTTCTGTGCTAATGATCTGACTCGTGGTTTCAACTTCCTAGATAGCTGCAGGATGGAGGCTGGTCGCCAAGGAATGTTTAGAAGGTCAGAGCTTTCAGTCCTACCCCCTGACCTCTAGGGAGGGAAAAGAGTGGGTGGCTGAGTTAATCACCAATGGTTAGTGATTTAATCAAGCATGCCTAAGTAATGGAACCTCCTTAAAAACTGTAAACAACAGGGTTCAGGGAGAGTCCAGGTTGATGAACACACACACATGCCAGGGAGGTGGCCCATTCCACCTTCAGCGGGACGGAAGTTCTGAGCTCTGTACCTTTCTGGTCCTTGCCCAATGTACTTCTTCATCTGGCTGTTTATTTTTCTCCCTTGCAGTATCTTTCCTAATAAACTGGTAAGTGTAAGTAAGTGTTTCTCTGACTTTTGTGAGCCATTCTAGCAATTAATCATAATTAGGAAGTGATTATGGGAACTGCCAATTCGGTAGTCAAGTTGGACAGAAGTGTGGGTATCCTGGGGACCCATTAGTTGCAGCTGTCATCTGAAGTGGGACAGTCTTGTGGGACTGAGAGTTGGACAGTTACTCCAGGTAGTTAGTGTTAGAGTTGAATTAAATGATAGGACACCTACTTGGTGTTCAGAGAGTTAGAAAATTGGTTGATCTCCAACCCCAGTTTGGTGTCAGAAGTAATGTGAATAGAGAAGCAGTTTTCTTTTAATAGTAAATATTTATAATACATATTATAAAATATTTATAATGTATTATTTATGACAATAAATATACTCAGGCACATGGCAGATAGTACTGAACATGAAGAGTAAATCAGGTAGTGATTATATAATGAGCAATTTTATTAAATACAGTTTCATTCAACCTGTGATTTTCCTTGTTTTTTTTTTTTTTTTTAAATTTGGGGGTAACCAATTTTCTAGGTACATTTATTTATGGAGAGAGGCACCTTGTAAATATGTATGAGGATATAAATAATGCCCTTTGTACTTTATCTCATTTAATCCTTCTAAGAATACTACAGGTAAGTACTTTATGGATGAAGAAATTGAAGCTTAGGCTCATTAATGGACATTGCCCAAGGTCTGCTGAGAGACCGATCTGAACCCATACCTGATTTATTTCAAAACCTGTAATCTTCCCAACTTGAGGTAAAGATAATGGGAATACAAATGAATTATTCTATTATTAGTCTGAAGTGCCTTTAAAACTTCCATTTAGTTCTTTTCTTTATTTTGTAAAATTGATATAAAATTTAAAAATGCAACTTCAACAACATCATTTCATTTCTTTAAAAAAATAAAAAAATAAAAAAAAAAACAAACTCCTGAACTTGGAGGCATTGGCTGAGTAACTGCAGGTTTCTGAGGGCATAACTCATTGTTCCTTATCAGGTGGTAGAAAGGATTTTTTCTATTGCCTTGGCTTGAAGTAATTGCATATCTATCTATTTATCTGAGCAATTAATCAGAGCCCTAAGTAATCAAAGCAGCAGCCAGGATTCCCATGCTGGACTTTCATGGTACATTGAACCATTCTTAGCACTTTAAATGATTTCTTACCCAAGCAGTACAAAACCACATGAATCATATGACCAAGTACTAGCTACAGTAGGGGATGATTTACTCATCCCAAAGAATGCATTTCAGATGACTTTGCAGGAAATATAAAGAAAATGATTACAGTAAAGATATTTTTAAACTGAAAAGCATTCAATAGTTTATATTCCTAGAATGACACTACTGTGGGCTTTACATTTATAGTCTAAACATTATGTTTTATAGAAGCAATAGGTGTAATATTCAATTAATTTAATAAAAAAGTTTCTGTGAAACATCTTTGTTTAAAAATGTGCATTTTTACATAGCTCAGAATCTATATCATGGGCGTTTTCCTAAGTTGTCTGAGAATGGGTAGGAAAAAATGGACAGACTTATCTATGGCTTCCACTAACCAAGACACAAAAACCAGAACTGCCTCTGACCAAAACATTGAATGGCAGGTTTATGTTGAATGAGAAACTGTTTCTGTAAGATTCAAAATCAATTACAACATTAACTAGTAATGAAAATTTCAATTACTGTTGAGCTGCCTAAAGCATCTCTCAAAACAAAATTGAGGCTCAAGGAACTTGAATTTTTGAAGCTGGGTGCAAAGCTTGAAAGACTTCCATAAGGCTTTTTCTTATAGGTATATGCTGTTAGTTCTGCACAATGATTTATAAAAGTCAGTGGGAGAATATAACATAAAAATCAGGAGTTTTGCTTTCTCTTGATAAAAAAATGTGGCAACGTGGGGCCTTTCTGTTGAGGTGTGTGCTTTCCAGTTTTCCTCATTCCCTTCCACCTAAAGTGTGTGCAGATTCTCCTCCACTGCTGACTTAATTCATTTAACACTACCTGTCTAGTCTGGTAGGCATTTCAACCCACACTCAAAGGCCTGCTTCCTGGTAGTTCCCAGCACACGTGGCCATATGTGACTTTTGTCTTTTGAGACACTTTCTCAGTGTTCCAGAGATGATGATTATTACATTTGCAGTTTGGCCCCATTATTTTTATTTAAACTCAATTAGCCAACATATAGAGCATCCTTAGCTTCACATGTTGAGTTGAGTAATTCTTCAGATGCATATAATACCCAGTGCTCATCACATCACGTGCCCTCTTTAATACCATCACCCAATTACCCTGTCCTCCCACCCACGTCTCCTCCAGCAACCCTCAGTTTAGAAAGCGTCTTTCAACTAACATCTTCTTTTAGGAAGATAGAAATGTTTTCAAATGTATGTGTGAAAGCATAAGGAAAGTGGCAGTTTGGCCCTATGATTAACAGATCTCAGAGACTTTTTTAAATCATCTGGGCCTTAAAAGGAAAAAGCCATTGGCATGAAGAAAATAGAAAATAAAAAATAGGGACATTAAAATTATGAAAATTGGTAGCATTATTTGTTCTGAGGTATTTATGTGTTAAGAAAGGTTTGGAACAACCATAACAAAATGAGGCGAATCCAAGACAATCTGTTATATGGAGAAATTAGCTCCTGTAAAGTTGGGAATGCAACAGGAAATTCTATGCTTTAGCATTGTCTTTCTTATCTCTTTGTGTGCTCCCCCAGCCGGTGAATAAGGCCAAAGAAAAACAGAATTCATAGTAATGAGATTCTGAAGGAAAGGTACATCCTCCTACAATTTAGCATGTTAGAACTGGATATAGAAGAGTGTAGAGTGATCAGGTTTAGCAAATACCATTATAGGTTGCCTCATTAAATTTAAATTTCAGATAAACAACAAATTCTTTCGTAGTATAAATATGTTCTATACAGGATTTAGGGTATATACTGTGGTCTAAAGGAGTTCCCCCCCCCCAAATTCAGATGTTGAAATCCTAAAGCCCAGTGTGAGGCATTACAAGGTGGGGCCATCAGGAGATGATTGGATCTTGACAGTAGAACTCTCACACATGGCATTGAATGCTGTTATAAAAGAGGCTCCAGAGAGCTAACAAACCTGAGAGGTAGATACTATATTATCTCCTTTTAGTATAGGTAAGGAAGCTGAGTACCAAAAAGAAAATGAATTTGCCCAAATGACGGAAATGGCAGAGCCTAGGTTTGTATTTCAGTACTGACTTACTAAGTAAGTGGAGTATTAGGTAAATCATAATTATTTATTGAATACTAAGTACTTTATAAATATGTCATATAATTTTTACAGTAGTCTCATGAAGTAGACACTATTACCAGAGATTAAAACGTATCTGTATGTTCTTTGTAGGGATAGAAATTGTTAGAAGCACTTGTAGGAATAAAAGCGCCTTACAAACGACTGCAGTGGTGAGAAGCTCAGAGTATATTACTTTTCGAACATGAGGAATTACACCAAGTTTTATACTTTAAGAGAAAAGAAGGAGGGAGGTGGGAAAAGGAAAAATTTTCAATTAGCAATAATCGCGCCTCAGATAAACCTCATTGGCTATGATGCTGTCACTGTGCAAAGCTCAATTAGAAAAGGGGGAAAGAAACAAACAAAAACAAGTTCATTTATATGGTAAATGATTTGCAATTTATATCAGGTACAAATTTATATTCTATCAATATTTCCAATGGCAGTCATGTATGTCTTACGATTCCATATTTATAAAGCTCAAAATCTATATAACATAGGTGTTTGTATAGATACACATATACATACTTACACATATTTATAACATTTTATGTATTTTATTATGTATTTTATTTTATTACATATTATATATGTATATGTTCTATATACATATTATATATATTATATTATTTTATTATGTATTATATATTTATATATTCTGATATATGTATATATTCTGATACAAAGATAACTCTATACAGATCTGAGAGTACTCATATCTAGTTAGAAATGAGAAAAGAAATCAATGAGAAAGAAAAGAATGGAGAGGTGGAACTAGCTCACTGATAGTAGTTTAGCCTGCCAATGAGCTTGAAACCCCAAAATGGTATTATCAGTTTCTGGGCCAGTGACTATATAATCTACTGCCTCTGGATAAACAAAAACTTGATGTGGACCTTTGAGTCTACTTTTATCAAAGCTTACTTATTTCTTGGGGTGTCTGAGTGGCTCAGTTGGTTAAGCATCTGCCTTTGGCTCAGGTCATGATTCCAGGGTCCTGGGATTGAACCTCACATCTGGCTCTCCACTCAGGTGGGAGTTTGTTTCTCCCTCTCTTCTCCCTCTACCCCTCCCCCCACCCTGTCCATGCTCTCTCTGTTTCTCTCTCTCAAATAAATAAATTTTTGAAAAATCTTAAAAAAAAGCTTTCTTATTTCTTAAAGACAGAATCTTATTTCTGAATATATCTATATCTATATCTATATCTATATCTAAGAGCAGGTTTTTATTATTTTTGTTTGCCCTTTGTTTTAGGATCTCAGAAATTATGGGTGTCCCCCTTCTCTCGGCCAGACTCTAGTTCTTTTAATTGCAAAGGGAAGTAAATGTGAGGACACTAACAGACAGAAAATAGTCAGAAGTTTTCATGTGACCTTTTTTCCCCTATTTTTTAATGTAGTTCTCAAAGCTTTTTAGATCCCTGCTAGAAAGTGAAGGATTTCAAGTGTCTGAGGGTCTTGTGTCAAGCTTTTGTTAAATGGTAATGATTGCAATGGAAAATCGGAAGGCAATGCAAAAACTTACTGCCAGATTATTGTGGGAAATTTCTGTATCCTCCTTCTCCAGCAACATAGAACTTTTCCAGCATCCATAAGGCAGAGGGCATGGCTGAGGAAAAAAATTTACTGAGACTCTAGGTTTGAATCCTACTGCTCTTTTGCTCAGCTCAAACAAGGATAAAATGTAATACCTTAAAAAAAAAAAAAAAAAAGGAGAAGCATTTGCTTAAGTAGTTTAGGGCAACTTCATGTTATACGATGAAGTATGCCTGAAGCAGGATGTGGGATGTATGCATTCATTCTCCCTGAGGAAAATATGGAAGAATCGAACATGAAAGAATGCAGTAGTTGGGGCACATGGATGGCTCACTCAGTTAAGCACCGACTCTTGGTTTCAGCTCAGGTCATGGTCTCATGGTCCTGGGATCGAGCACCAACTTGGGCTCCACGCTCAGTGGACATCTGCTCTAGATTCTCTCTCTCTCTCTGCCTCTGCACCCTCCCACCCTGCTTGCATGTGCACAGGTGCCTGCATGCTCTCTCGCTCGCTTTGCTTGCTCTCAAATAAATAAATAAATACAAAAATCTTTATTAAAAAAAAAAAAGAATTCAGTGGTCTTAGACAATCCATCCTGGGAATTAAAGTTTACTAATATTTTCTTTTCTCTTAATCAGGAAAGAAAAGTCATTATGTGGCATGGCCATAGATGGTTCAGGTCCATAGGGTACATCTTCTGTTACTCCAAATTTCCCATTACATTTCATTATTTCTGTTTTATTATTGAGAAACTTAGGCTTAAAGAGGTCAAGTAAAATTGCTTAGGATCGTATACCTAGCTAATGATAGGACTCCTCAGATTTGTTTAATTCAAAGGCCACATGCTTTTCCCCTATATCCTTTCCTAGGACAAACTGCTCAGCCCTCCCAGCTTCAGTGAAGCTGTGATGCTGTTACCTGCCTTGGTGGGCTATGGTGAGGATTAGAGATAACTGATGTCAAGTTCTAAGTATGGTGACCGGGCTGTAGTTATACTTGCTAAGTTCGAGGTTTCACTGTTGTTAAGCAGGTAACAGGTAAGTGGTCAGAACATAGTGTCAAGAAAATTTAGTAGGAGGCACTAAACAGAGGTCTAGGTAGATAGGTAATAGGTTTCATGGAATTCTGAAGATTAACAGTAGGAGCAGTTGGCTCAGGGGAGGGACAGACTGAGAATGAACAAGAGAAATGGCCTTTTGCAGAAAGTGAAGGCAGGAGTGTAGAAAGGAGGTAACTAAACTCAGTCCATCCAAAATGAATTTGACTTTGAATGAAATTTCTTGGAAACAGTGGAGTTTAGCACTATAATTCCATTGATATTGTTCAAGTGTTTGCTTGCTAAAATTCAAATGATTAAATGGAAAAGAATATATTTTCTAATAGAAGAAACCAGTCTTTTTTTTTTTTTTTTTTTTTTTTAAAAACCACAAGCATGAGAACAGCAGAAGTCACTGTTGGCTTTTCTTTCTTCTTTATTTTTTATCATGGTCCAGATTTGGGATTGAAATAATTTCTAATTTGTTATTTCACACCTAATCAGGAATAGAGTTTTCCTTCACTTTTTTTTTAATGCAGTATAATACAAGTTTGACATTAAAAAAAAAAAAAAAAGATATTGTGTGACAGCAGCAAGAGTACTTTTGTATGTGGCTACATAACCTGCCAAAGAATTTGCATCAGGCCTTTCTGAAGTGCTGTCATTCTCATTCACAATAAAGGCCCTCAAGCCCCTCACTGTCCTACAATAAAGGCTGTCACCCAGTCAGCACCAATTTCATCCGTGTTTGAGTCGGCAGCGATACTGCTGATGCGTGTCAAGCTCTTGTTAAATTCACTGTGGGTCAACTACCTAAATGTCTCTTTTAAATGATTCAATCATAAAGCACAGGCCCTGAACTACCTGGAGAAGTGTGGCAAATGGCGTCTCTATGATGGATGCATTAGGAGCCTGATGAATGAGGGTAGGCGCTGAATTTACACAAGTACCTGTAAAAATGAGGTAGTGGAAATTTCTATAAATGTATTGTGTGTATATGCACACACACACATACACATATGTACACATATATGTACATAATATATACATATATGTATGTATATACATGTATATATACACATATGTATATATGTATACATTTATGTATGTATACATGTATATATACATATGTATGTATATGTATTATATATACACACAAGTATGTATATATGTATATGTATATATACATATGTATATGTATATATGTATATATACATATTTGACATTTGGTTTGACAAGTTACTGACTCCTGTAAAAAACGGGATGGTTTTAGAGTCTTATTGAAAGGGTTCAAATTGTCATTCATTCATTCATTCGTTCATCCATCCATCCATCCATTGGTTGATTGATTGGTTGATTCATCAAACTTTCCTTGAGCTAAGTGCTCTACTAAGGACTGAAGATACAAAGACAACTCATACTTAGCTTCTATCTTCTTGGATCTCACAAGTTATTAGGAAAAAAAAAGTTTCATTGGAATAACAAAATTGAGCATTATTCTGTTTTTGAAATTTCCCTTTTTCTTGATCTCATAAAACAACTTCCCTGGCTTTGTGCAAAAGGCATAATAGATCAAATGTAGGGCGCTTTGGAAGGCATGGAAGAACAGGAAAGCAAGGACAACACTTGTTCTCTTCTATTCTGTTTCTAGTCCGTATCACACAGTTCCTTGCTACTCTCAGTTTTCCTATATTTTGTATTAGGAGACAGAGATGGAGGCTCTATCTGTGTAAGGATGAGGGTTGTTGGCTTTTGACTTTTTTTTTCCAGTAGAATTTGTTGCTCCTCATTATCTGCTGTCTTCACTTTGAATAGAAGTCTCCTTTTATTAGTTCCTAATGGTAGGGTATCAGGAAATGCATCTGAAGTTAACCCTTGCCTCCCTGGACCCATCGAATAATTTAGAAAATACTTAAAATTGATCAAGTCTTCTTGACACGTGCATGTGTTTTTACTCCAATGTCCTTTGAATTTATCAGAGAAGATTCCAAAGAGAATAGAAAAGAGAAAAACAGAAAATAAAATTTTACCTGCTGCCTCAACACCCAGGTAAAATCACTGTTGATATTTTGTAGACCGTTTTTTCTCGGCATTCTTGAGACACTTATATACTTTTCCTTTAAACAAAATTGGGATTTTGTAGAAAAAATTTCTGAAGTGGAAATGCATGATCAAAAAACCTGAGCATTTATAAACCTTTAAAGCATATCACTAATTCCCCTTATGCATTGGCGTAGCAATTTATACTTCCACTAGCACTGTGTGTACATGGTAGTATTTTTGAATTTGCCAAAATGAGATATTATTAAAAAAAATGTACCAGGTGGTGGGTATTATAGAGGGCATGGCTTGCATGGAGCACTGGGTGTGGTGAAAAAATAATGAATACTGTTTTTCTGAAAATAAATAAATTGGAAATAAATAAATAAATAAATAAAAACAAAACAAAACAAAAAAAATGTCAAT